>NC_040912.2:44287322-44590353 GCF_004126475.2 Phyllostomus discolor
CTCTAACTTGGGTGTGTAAGAAATATAGGTAACTAACATCTGATTTTACAATGTTAGCAGATAAAAAGGAGTCTACACAAATTACTTTTACATATTAAATTAGTGCTAAACTGTACTTTCAACAGAATATTGGTGTCAAACAACCACTTATTTCAAATGTTCTCTCCCCACCTACTGTCTGGACCCCAGACCCCGTTCCCCTGGTTGGGAATGATCATGCCCACAATGACTGAACTGAAAGATGCAGCAAAATTTAATAGTTAATACCATCAGTTTTATAGTCAGAAGAGTTCTGCCAACTTACTACCAATGTGGCCTTGGGCAAATTCAGTTTCCTCATCTGTAAAAATAGGACTTAGATTAGTCTTTGAATCCAATGTAAAGGGTCTAGTAACGTTTCTTACAGAGTTTATTATATAAACAAGGCATACAGCATTACACATACACCATTATTTGTGTTGTCTATTAAACATTTTATAAGCACATTGCCATGATTAACTTATTTAACAAGATTTACAAAGCACCTTTCATACGGTCACTGCCTATGCCTATGTTCCAAAAAATACAAAGACAAGACAGATCCAGACTACTGGATCTTTGAATATCTGATCACTAAAGACCTTACAACCTAGTAATATAAACGGAAAATTATATATAGACAAGGTAAATATGTCATACCTTTTACTCTGTCAAACCCAGTTTATTTCATCAATAGTTTTCATGTAATTATTACCACTCCCACTCTCCCCAAACTGAACCTTAAAAGAGAGAAGTTCTGTATGGTATTACCATATTTTTGGGACCATAAGACACACCTAGGTTTTAGAAGAAAATAGGAAAAGAAAATTTTAAGCAAGAAAAAAAAAAAACCCATGGTAAAATATTTAATAACATAAATAACATAATATTTCACCAATGTAAATGTAAACAGAACTCAACAGCAGCATTAACAACCATTATTCCTCCCAAATTGGGGGGGCGGGGCAGTGTCTTATAGTCTGAAAATAAGGTAAACTACTAATGGAGGTCTACCTCTCTCAATGTCCCCATCAAGCTGAAGGGCAATTTTGATAACTTTTCTCACCCATAAAATGGACATAATATCTTGCTCAATAGGTTGCAATGGGAAGTATCAGAGTTCATTAAGCACAAACTGGAACCAAGTCAACACTTGTACTGTTTTTTAAATCTCTCTCTTGATTCCATGATCTCAGGGTTTTAAGGAAGCTCTGGTTGCAGTGGAAGACCACACTGCTTTAGAGTTAGAGGGCAAGGTAAACAGCAACAAAAGGGTGGCACAACACAGAGGGCAGAAACAGGAGAAGAGATCCAGGGTTAAGAGAGGAGAGAATAATAAACCAAATTGATACTTTTTGACCTGTCCTCACTCCCTTCCCCAACTTCTTTCTCTTTTCCCTAAAATGAACATCACAGGTTTACCTTCCAGGGAAACACACACACACACACACACACACGTGTGTGTGTATGAGATAATATTTCATGCACAAGGATAACTCTCCCACTGTTTTAAGAAATAAAATTAAATCTATTCTTATGTAATAACTGACTATAACTCTTTTAGTATCCTCGGCTTTTCAAAATATATATATATAAAGCAAATTTGTGCTATTATTTTCTCAGTGCTCCTGACAAGGTTACTCATGACTGCCATCATCAAATCCATATTTAAATCCAAATTCTCTTTGAAATTCCTCAATCTACCTGGCCTCTATAATTCCATCCAGGTTTTGCTCCCAACTCTCTAGCACTAAGGGCTTATCATCACCAAGCAGACACCTAAGTGTCCCTAATGTTCTATATTCCTGTTATCCCCAGTATATTTTTATCTCAGAAATCTCAACATTCTTGAGTTCAATGACCACCTATACACAAAAAAATTAAAGATCTATAAGATCAACATGACACTGACCTGAAATCTAAACTCAACGCAAACTCAATAATCTAAAATTGAACTTAGTAACCCAATCTTCAAACCCATCTTTCCTTCTGTATTCTTTATCTCATTACTATCACTTAGTGTCCATGTTAGCTTGGATAAGTTTTTCCGCACCCTCCAATATCACTGAGTTTTGTGAATGCTACTTCAGAACTGCCTTCCAAATTCATCCCTTTTCTACATATTCATTGTCATTGTGTTTAGTCCCTCCTGCTTGAATTACTGTAATAGCTTCTTCTAAATGGTCTCTGCTCCATCCACACGCCTGTACATTTTATTCTCCACACAACAGCCAAAGTGATCCTATTAAAATGTAAACTACCATCATACCTAAGAGAAAAACAAACCCAAAAGGTTCTCATCTCATTTAGATAAGTAAAAGCCAACCAAGAACCAAGACGGTCTGCATAACTCCCAACCCCACCACAAATCTAGTACTTCCTCGCCCATTTGCTCAAGCACACTGGATTCCCTGATATGCCTTCAACACACTCAACTGAGATCCTTGTGCACTCACTGCTCTTTGAGTCAGGAATGCCCTTCTTACAGGTAACTGTGTGGCTCATTCCCTCACTATTTTAAGTCTTGGTTTAACGTGTTAAACATTGTATGTAATAATAATATCCCCTATACCTGATATATGGTAGACTGATCACATTAATAGCCCATTTTTCAACCTTCCCTGTATTAAAACGTTACTTTGCAGTTCTTCTGACTTAAAGGTAGAATCTATTTCCCCACCCTTTGTAGTTGAGGTGATGTTATATCCTACTTTGGCCAACAGAGTGTGACAGAAATGATAGTGTTACATATTTTTCCCTCACTTGCATCTCTGCTGCAGCCAGGAGAATGTGCCAGGGAACCTACTGGGGAATTAGAAACATGTGGAACAGGGACAAGCAACCCAGTCTTCCCAGCTACAGCCAAGCTAGATGCACTGCTAACCAGCTGATTCTCGGAAACACAAAACGAACTAAGTCACGATCAGCAAAGGTGCCTAGCTGACAACCAAAACATGTAATAATATTTATCATTGTAAGCCACTAAGGTTTTGTAGTTGTTATAAAACATTTTATTGTGGTAATAGGTAACTGATACACTCCTTTTTCTCCTACCTGTTTTATTGTTCTCCACAGCACTTAATATCTGACCTATTATATATTTAATTGTTTATAAGGTTATTCTGATTCTTGTCAACAGAAAGTTAAGCTCTGTGAGGAGTTGAAGTCTTCATGGTCTAGGATAATATCTGGCACACAGTAGGCATTCAATAAATATTCAACAAATAAAAGTGAGCATGATGATTTAGTAAACCATTTGAATCTATTTATCTGTATTAGAGATCTTTTTAACCTACAGAAGCCGTTAAACTCAGAACCATTCTTTTAAATCACTATTTCAGAAAGTGTTAAAATCAAAATTTTTATAAAATGTTACAATTTTACTAAACAAATATGCCTATGTGCCATTAATAAAGATTTTTTCAATTTAGGAATATTATTTATACAGGCTTTATCTTATCCTATTCTAATTTTGGTGTGTTTTATAATAAATTTTATCATGGTAGTACAAACATATACATAATTTATAAATTAATGAAACTACACCAAGAAGGTGTATGCTCAAAAGTTTTTACTGTGATCAGAAGTTTGGGGGACCACTGGTTAGGAGCATAAAGTCAAAACTCACAAGTTACTATCAATGATATCTTTAGATAATTAGATATACTATACACATTATTTATTTTTCTATCACCAGAGAGGTCCAAACAAGAAAAAGAGCAAGAAGTTGCCTTTCCCCCCCTCACATTGATTTCACTTCCTATTTAATACCCTCACTCTTCCTTCCTAGCATCTATTTAGAATAATACCTGACAGTACAATATGTCCTTTACTAATGTTATTATTCTCACACTGCAAAATATTCTTGTTTTATGGATGAGGAAACTAAGATTGAGAGTAGCCTAAATAACTTACTCAAAATTACAGAGACAGTAAGTAATTAAATAATGTTGGGTCTATTCCAGATACAACTGTTGTGATCCACTCAACTGAGGTATACAATACCTATGATGCTAAACACTCAACTTGCTAAAATCAAATATATCATCACAAAGATATGCTACTTCTGTCTGGTCCTCTTTCCTGCCATTATGCCTTTATATCTTCTAAATAAGATTCCCTCCCACCAGCATCAAAGATTATTCTTCTTCCCCCTCTAGCTACAACATATCTTAAAGTAATGACAATTTATCTATCTATTCAATCCATGTTCTATTTTAAATAAAATTTTCTAAATCTTTTTTTTTAAACGCAAGAGAAACATCTACCAGTTGATTCTCCCATGCCCCCAACTGGGGACCTGGCCCACAACCCAGGCATGTGCCTTAACTAGGAATGGAGGCAGCAACCTTCTTGTTTGCGGGATGATGCCCAACCCACTGAGCCAAACCAGTCAGGGTTCAATCTTCTTAACTAGAAAAGTAATAAATAGGGAGAGCCTTTTGGAACATATTAGATATGGCATAAATGACATAATTTATAAAAAATACAAAAACTGGCACATAAAGCAACAGAAAATTAAATGTACTGGTTATATAACTAAAAGTATTCATTTTATACTCTAAATTAAGTTGCATTTTTAAATACTTTAAAAATAGCTCTGGCTGGTGTGGCTCAGCGGATTGAGCATCAGCCTACAAACCAAAAGGTCACTGGTTTGATCCCTGGTCAAGGCACATGCCTGGGCTGCAGACCAGGTCTCAGGTTGGGGGCATGCGAGGAGCAACCAATCAATGTTTCTCACATCAATGTTTTTCTCCTTCTCTTCCCCACTCTCTAAAAATAAATAAATAAAATATTTAAAATAGTTTAAAAATGAAAGTGGTAGATGGATCTGCCATCATCACAAGAATTTACAGGATAAAAAAAATCAGTATTTTATTATTCTTCGAAACTCCTAAGTAGCATTAGAATAGCCCATGTCACTGTAGTCAGTTTTACAAGACTAATAGTATTCTTTATTATTTCTAAATAGCCAAGTATTCTATTATATTTCCCTTAGGACCTCAGAGCATCAAAAATAAAAAAGTAAAAAGTATGCTGTAACTGAGCCAATAGTAGAGGAAAGAGACTAAAAAGATAGGCAAAACACCATGTTTAATGATGTATCACATCAAGGGAAAAGGGGACTTAAAAAAAAAAAAGGTCAACAAGAGCTAGCAGCTGGTTAGAGCATCATCCACATACGTCAAAGTTGCAGGTTTGATCCCCAGTAAGGGCACATACAAGAAGCAACCAATGAATGCACAAATAAGCTGAACAACAAATCAATGTTTCTCTCTCTCAAAGCAATGAACATATCCTTGGGCAAAGATTAAAAAATGAAGAAATAAAAATAAAAGATCCTTCATACCAACCAAACCACACACTGTAAGACTAACAACTATGCCACACTAAGACATCAAAACACTTCTCATCAAAAAATTCAGAACTGTAGAAGCCAATTTCATAGTTATCTCACACTTCCCCCTTAGCTTTCACTCCTTCCTATTATTTGGGTATATGGGCTTTGCATATTTTATATACTGCCACCTTGTTCCTCTCATCTAAAACCCACAGTTTGTATCATCTCTATGCCTGAAATGCCTTATGTCCTAGTCCACTTGACAAATTTTCTTCAAGAAGTCAGTTCGAATGGGACCTCTTTGCTGGAACTGTTTGATTTTTCAGGCAGTTTTATGCATTCTTGCCTCTATGGTTTCCATCCTGAATACATTTCCATTAGAGTAACATGTTGACATTTTGAATTACTATTGAGTACTTTCTATGTACTTCTATATTAGGAGCTTCAGATACACATTATCTTGATCTTTGTCCTTCCTAAGTATTATATTGCCAATTTCCCTATACAATCTGCCTGTATCATAGCAGGGCCAGGACAGAGATTAATTCCTGTATGGCTACAAAAGTTCATTGTATTTTTACTACTTTAGAGGTTCCAAGGTTTTTGGAACCCAGGCCCCTTGAGAACCTAAGAGCTATGACTATTTTCCACTCCAACCCACCTCACCCCCATGGGTTTACACACAAAATATTATGTTTAAATTGAAAGGATTCATAGGCCCCCTGAAGCCCACCCACTGCCCCCAGGAAAACTTCTAGAGGAAAATATCCTATTTTCAATTATCAGTTATAAACACAATGCCTAGGCCATAGTGGGCTGAATAAATTATCTTTTGTATGAATAGTAGATGGTGGGAACCAAGGAAAGATGACAAGGACACATTTTTGCATTCCTTTGAAGCCTACCAGGGAAGCTACTCAAATATTAAGTAGGTTTTCAAGTAAAGATTACATTTAAAAAGTTGTTACAGGAAATGCAGATATTAGCATACATCCCAAAGCCTGAGATTAATAGAAACCATATTCCATATTCTCCAGGTAAAACTTTCAGGGAGTAACCACGTATATCTGCCATAAGCTAGTTCACGGACACTACAATATTGCACAAATAGAAAAAAGATTTTTGTGTGATTTCAGAGGAAAGTACATTAATAGTCAAAGCTTGAACACATAGATATGTTATGTAAATACCACAGAAAATATAAACTGGGCTAAAATACTTATCCCAGAAAGTGAGAATTACATTTTTCCTTCTGAGTTCTTGGTATACGTGGGGAAGTCATTCTAAATTTTTAGTGCTCCGATCTTCAAAGAACCAGTCTATAAAGTAAGAGAAAACTTTTCCAAGAATGGGAAGAAGTATGTTCAACAAGTACAACCACAGATAAGCAAGATTTAATTCACTCAGCAGGTATGCTCAAGGACAGGAAATAGCTTATTCCAAAAGGTAGGAGCAGATACATACTGCAGAGAATGGGAATTTAACACTGGAAAGGTAATGTGATACTACATTAAGGCGGCTCTGGAATGCCAGACTAAGAAGTAATAGACTTCATCCCCACTGACATGGGATTCTAAACTAGGGCAAAACTTACAAAATTGGGAGTACAGAATACAGGGAAACTGGGAAGACCGATGGGCATATAATTGCAATTTGGAAAAAAGAAGAGCTGGGATCTGATTCATCAGTTGGCTTAGGCACTTAAAATTTCAATTACTTTAATTGTCAAAGGGAATCTTCAGGGTGTTTTAGAACATACTTTTTTTTTAATAATAATAAAAATAAAACCATGTTTCCAATACAGTCCTATATAAATATTAAAGAAACATGTAACTAAGCAGCAACACTGGGATTCAAACCCACACCTCCTGATTTTCAACCATTGCACTTCCTTTACCCCACTGATGCCAACACTGGAAAGCAGTGTTTTAGGAAAAGTATGGATTGGAGGAGGCAAGAAACTAGAAAGGAAAAAACAACAGCTATTGCTATAATCACTTCCCAAACTCTCAAGATGCTATTATTTTTGAAGAGACACTAGTAATATATTTGGATTTTATTAAAGCAATCTAAAACTGAAAGTTAAAACTGGACATTTTATTAAAATATTCTAGGATAATATCCCCACAGTGTAATCCATGGGGTGGAGGATATACAAAATAGTCACTCTAAGTGGTTTCTTGAATCCTTTATGCACACCAACCAATGTAGAGAGAAAAAATATAAATTGAACAATTTTTCATATTTATGTATAAGATACCATAATTAATGGAATCATATTTACAGATTATTGAATTCAGTCTAGTACTTTATACCTCATGTTTTCTTTTTCAGTAGATATTGAAAATACAACCACAGTTTTGAAAGTACACCTGTACACATATAAGGGAGAGGAGCAGTTCTCACACTGGCCTAAGAGACAAGCCCCGTGGACCATTTGAAGAATCTGCATGAAGAATACATCTCTCTTCCAGCAGTAGGCTCACTACAATTTCTGCTCATGCAATGACCATTAATGCCCATTAAATGCCAGGCACTATATTAAGCAATAGGGATACAAAGATAATTATGTCCCAGTCTCTAGTCTTGAAGGCTTTCAGTCTGGGAAAGTAAAAAAAAAAGTAAACGTTTATAAATCTAACAAACTGAGTGCTACAGAAACATAGTGTTTAACATACTAACAAAAAATTCAATCTACGAAAATGTTAATACTTTCAGTTTCAACCTTTCAAAAACCTTTTCTAAATTAAATGTCAAATACTGAAAAAAAAAAAAAAAAACCTAACAATATTCTAAAAGTAAATACAGTAAAAAAATTACTTAAAATCAACATTTGAGGTAAATTTGTAGTGGCTGTTTCAGTGAGACATGTCTGGAAAGTTACATAAAAGTTGCCTTCCACTTGTACAGTTAGTTAAAATACAAGTATGTTTGGCAGGACACCCATCAAAGAATGGATAAGGAATCTTAACTAACCCAGTAGCACTGGGAAAGCACTAAGATTAGCTCTAATGCATACACTGGAAAATATATCCTATCAGTCTAGCTTTGAAAGATACACGAAACATATAGGCACCATTTATATAAATTTACTGAGATATTTTACTAACCTACATGCCAATGGCAACATACCACTTCTACACTCACTAGAATGACTATAATAAAAAAGACAGACAGTTAACAAGTGCCAGTGAAGATGTAGAGAAACTGGTGGGATTTTCCTGGTGGGATGCAAAATGTGCAGCAGCTTTGGATAACAGTCTGGCAGTTCCTCAAAATAAAAAATACAGAGTTACCATATTACCCAGTAATTCTACTTCTAGGTTTATACTCAAGATAACTGAAAACATATCCTAACATAAATGTTCACCACAGTATTACTCATGAAGTACAAAATACATTTGATATATTACTGTAGAATTCAAAACAGTTTCAACAGTATAAACAACTCAAATGTTCATCAACAAACAAATGGATAAACAAAATGTGGTATATCCATTACAATCATTCAGTCATAAAAAGGAATGAAGTATTTTTGACCCAACAACATGGGTGAACCTTGAAAACATTATGTTAAGTAAAAGAAGTCAAGTCACAAAACATCACATTCTGTATGATTCCATTTATAGGTCCAGAAGAAGCAATCAATGGAGACAGAATGTACATTAGTGGTTGCCTAGGGCTGGGGACAGGAGTAAGAGAGAAAGGGAATATTGACTGCTAATGCGTACCGGGTTTCTTTTTCTGGGGATGTGGGGTGATAAAAATTGAATATGGTGATGGTTGTAAACTTTTGTGAATATACTAAAAACTATGAAATTGTATAGCCTAAATTAATGAGTTTCTATGGCAGGTGAATTAATATCTCAATAAAGCTGTTATTAATTTTTAAAATACCTACAAGCTACAATATGCATAAGATCTTACCAGGCTTTCAGTCTCTCCTTCCCTCCTGTTTTCTAACATTTCAAATCCAAATTTAAAAAAAAAAAAAAAAAAAAAATCGGAGTTCTTAACTAACCAAAAGAGAAGTTCTTGTTATATGTCTTTAAAAATTATATTTAAACTGACAGTACCCAGATGGGAGGTGGGAGGGAATATTGGGGGGATTAAGGAGGAAAGGTTGTCAAGGAACATGTATAAAGAACACATGGACAAAGCCAAATGGGGTAGGTTGAGGGTGCAAGGTGGGGATAGTTGGGGTGGAAAGGAGTGGTGATGAGAAATGGAGACAAATTTACTTGAACAACAAAAAAAGTTGTATTTAAACAGCAATCATTTCAGGAAAAGGTATATATGAAACATATGAAAAATATTGTCTCTATCCTATCTTAAAAAAAACAAAACAAAACAAAACAAAAAAGCAGAGGGTACCCTGACAGGTTAGTTTCATTGGTTGGAGTGTCTTTGGGAAGTGCCACTGCAGGTTCAATCCCCAGTTGGGACACAAAAAGGAATCAACGAATGAATGCACAGATGGGTAGAACAACAAATCAATCTCTCCCTCCCACTTAAAAAAAAAATCAACAGGAAAGAAAGAGGAGGAGGGGAGCACTCCTTCAAACCTGTGTCTTCCTCTAACTTCTGCCACCTACTTTCAGAATGCTAAAGTAAATGAAGGAATTGACACCCACATCACCTATTTTCTCCTCAACCCACTACAATCTGTTTTTTTCCAATACCCCAACCCCAGACTTTTTTTGTAGCCACCAAATCACTTCTACTTGGCAAACAGAATGGGTACTTTCTCAACCTCATCTTACTGGTCCTCCCAGAATTATCTGACTCTGGTAACTACTCCCTTTCCTGAAACTCTCCCAGGTTTTCTTTAGTCCTTGGGGTTCCCTTCCCTTCTTTTTAACCACATCTTCTCAGGAACAATCACTGGTTTTTTCCTTTCAGGGCTGCTCTCTAAATGCCAATGCTCTTTGCCCTGGCTGGTGTGGCTCAGTGGATTGAGCACTAGCCTGCAAACCAAAGGGTTGCTGGTTTGATTCCCAGACAGGGCACATGCCTGGGTTGTGGTCTAGGTTCCCAGGCAGGGGTATGCTACTGGCAACCATGTATTGATGTTATCTTCCTCTCTCCCTCCCTTCCCCTCTCCAAAAATAAATAAAATCTGAAATAAATAAATGCATTAAGTGCTGATGTTCTTCAACCTAAAGCTGGTCATTCTATACACTTATCTGAAGCTCACTCACTCCCATACTTTCAAGTACCTCTCTCACATGTTTATGTGATGACTCCCAAATCTTGAACTCCATCCTGTCAGCTTCCCTGAGTTCTACATATCTACTAGATGTCTCATAAGCACCTCAGTTTTAACATGTCTAAAAACAAACTCATTCTCTTCTACACTGAAATTTCCTCCTACCATCTGCAAGCTTGATCTTCTCTACTTGTTACTCCTTTACTCCTCACCCTACCAAATGTTACCTTCTAACTTGGGTGATAGTACACCAGGCTAAAAACCTTGGAGTCATACTACAATGTTCCTTTCTTCTTTACCACCCACCCCTAGTGAATCATTAAGACTTCTTTCTTAATCCTCATGAGATCATTTATAAGTTCTCTTTTCTACTAGTTGATTTTAGTTCAGACCTTGACTTCACTTATTATAGTTCAACAACTTCCAAAATTCTCTTCTTTACCCCTAATTCATCCTTCATAGTGCCATCAGAATCAACTTCCTAGAACACAAATCTGTTGAATGACTGCTTACCTTTCTCAGCTCTTCTAGCAGAACCTATCTGAATGATGTAACTGAAGGCTCATGGTAAAGTAGGATGGGGAAGGAGAGAGAGTAGGGTGTTAGTGGCCGTTGGAGGTGGGGAATACTGCTGGAGAGCTGGCAGGTAGCATATCCATATTTTTAACATCTGCCCACTTTCCCTGGGAATCTAAGAATTACAGTGTACAACTGTTCAAAATTACTATTATTGACTTTTGGAATAAAATATAGCATAGATGCAAGAACAATCTGACTTCTACCTAATTTTCTCAGCATCACCTTTAACTTATACCATGCATTACCTCACTGGTTCTCAAAATATAGTTCAGGGGTGACCACTCCCAGATCATTTCAGAAAGCCCATTAAGTCAAAACTCTTTCCTAACAATACTATGTTTCCTCATCTGTAAACAAGAGAATACACAGACTTCAGTACAGTAATTTATCACTTTCCTTTTCTTAGGTGTATATGAGTTTTCCAGAGGGTACATGACACATAATACTGTGTAAACTGTGAAACTGCAACAGTATGAATGTAGCAGGTATGAGAATCCAGTTTTCTTCTATTAAGCTAGATGTTATATAATTTGCAAAAATATAAAAACAATGCTTCTTCAAACTAATTTTGTTTTTAATTAAAATATAGTATACAGATTAATATGAAATGGATTTATCATTATTTTAAAGTAAATTATATTTTTTTAAGATTTTATTTATTTCTAGAGAGGGAATGGAGGGAGAAAGAGAGAGAGAGAGAGAGAGAGAGAGAGAGAGAGTGAGAGAGAGTAGAGAGAGAGAGAAACATCAATGTGCGGTTGCTGGGGGTCATGGCCTGCAACCCAGGCATGTACCCTGACTGGGAATTGAACCTGCGACACTTTGGTTCACAGCCCGCACTCAATCCACTGAGCTACACCAGCCAGGGATTTTAAAGTAAATTATTTTTTAAAATATCTGTTTTAATTTCCAATATGGTAAATAAACAAAAGCTCTTTGGGGTCTTCAATAATTTTTAAGATTGTAAAAGACTGGAGACCAATAGGTGTAAGTACTGCTGCATTACTTACAGCAGATTATCTACCCCTCCCTAAACATGTTCAACTTTAAAACTTCCATCCTTTTGCATGGTGATGTGCTCTCCACTACTAGCCTAGTCCCACCCAGGTCTTCAGGGACCTCAGATGCATCCTGGAGAAACAAGGTAAGAAAAAAGGTTCTGAAGTCATGCAAGACAATTAACTTCTCAGAATGTGTTTCCTCATCTGTAAAATACAAGTTATATCTACTTCATAAATAATTGGAATGTTACATAGAACAGAATTTAAAACATCTGGCATAGTGTTTAGCATACAGTAGAAATGAAAAATATCAATTTCCTTTCTACTTAAAATTATAAAGTAATCACTAACATTCCATAGTAAAGTATGAACTAAATTATTTAATCATAACAAAGCAATCAATCAAACTGGTTCTGAGTAGTTCTGTAAGGATTACTATTTGTACAAAACATGCTTTTATAGACTAAATCCCTTGAAATGCATAAATGCTGTGACAGTTCTGTGGTTACCCCTGACTGATAAATTCAAATAAATTTAAAATATTTTATTTCAAATAGGATCTTAATATAGGACGATTTGCTATTATACCCCAGTTTAGCCTTAGAAAAATGTCCATAAATCTACTCTTCCCAATGTTTCACAAAATTAAGTAGTGTAACTCACACCTCTGCTACATCCTGTTTTTTAAATACTCCACTGAGTCCACTCATTAAATTTTTGTTTTCACCTTTGTAAATGGAGAGAAAACTGGTTGTTAAGCTGAAATGGCCATATTTACTTATAGTTTAAGCGTCATCTTTTATGGTTTTTTTATATACAAATGTCTAATGCACATTAGATAACCTTTACCCTGATCAGAGTAAATCTGTTTTATATTAGACATGATAAAACTTTAAAAAACAAAAGAAAATGACTGAAAACAGAAGCCCAGAAACCTCTTCCCTTCTATCTCTAGTTACCTATAACTAAACATATATTGAACATATTAGCTATATGAGGATACACAGTCCTCATTCGCACAATTTGTTAGATGATGACCCTAAATATCAGTCCCATACTTCAGCCTTGTAAATGAGGTACACTTTTCTTCTTTTAGAGATGAGAGAACTCAGTCTTTCATTTTCTGTTAAGTGACCTGCCCAAGGTCAAATAGCGGGCCAATGGCAGAGATGGGAGGAAAACCCAAGTCAGTCAAACTTGAATGTACACAACCCTTCCTTACACGGCTGCCTGTCATGATCACTGCCTGCTGTCTTGGAAAGAATACTGAAAGTTGAAATAATTGTTATCAGTCCTGGATTTGCCACCAATAAGCTGTTTAACCTTCAACGTGTAAGTAATCATCTCAGCTCCCCAATATACAACCATCTGGATACCTTAGTTTTTTCTCCTCTTTAAGGGGGGGCCACCACAGGCCATGGCCAAGAACAGACAACTCATACAATAGTTAATGACAGATGGGAAATTTTCTACCCTCACTAGTCATCAAGAAATTCAAACTAAAACACCATTTTTCAAACATCAAATGATCGAAGATCAAGGTAATTATATAAACACTCATATATTACTGACAAGTTGTATAAACTGATAGAATGTCTTCAAGAAGTTATTTATAAACATATACTAAATGTTCATGTCCTTTTACCTAGTACTTCCAGGCCTAGAAGATGTCTTATGCAATAATCCAAAATAAAGAAGTTTTATGCATAAATGTTCATTACAGAATTATGATATATAATAGCAGAAAATAAACAGCCTAAACATTCAACCACAAGGAAATGGTTAAGTTACAAAATAGTCTCCAGGTGAAATATTATGTAGCCACTTAAAACTATTTTTACAAATGAAAACACTTATCAAAATGTTAAGTTGGAAAAAAAACACAAAATATCAAATGGTGTATGTAGCATGGTTGCAGGGAAGCATTAAAACATTAACAGATTAATAACATTTCATGTCAACTAAAAATAATTATTTAAATAATCTTTAAAAAAGAACTGCACATATCTATACATACTTAATAGACTCAAGACTCATGTCCAAAGTAAGATACAAATGGGTATATATAGTTCAAGGCTATTTGCATAAATAAAAATGTTATATAGATTAAAAAAATTTTAAAGACAGCCTTTGGGTGATGGGACTATAACAGTAATTTTCAACCTGTATGCCACAAGAATTTTTAAAACATGCAATACCTGACTATTTAGTCAGAAGCACTGACCTCTCTTTCCTTAAATTGCTAAATAAAATTGACAACACAGCCATTGCCATACAGTGTGAATGAATCAAAATCATGCCTATTTTTTGTAAGATCAGCAAAAAGTATTTTTGGTGTGCCACAGAATTTTAGTAATTAGCTTATGTGTGCCATGAGATGAAAAAGATTGAAAATCACTGGACCACATAGGGAGTCTGGATAGAATGATGGAAAGAGAACAGTTTAGATGGCCATCCACTTTCCTAAATGTAGTGCATCATTATTATTCTGTAATTTCCAATTCTGAAATGAACATTACTTTACAATAGGGTTATATTACCTAGGTTATGTCTAAGGCTTGGTTGTAAAATGCTAAAATTTAAAAATATATTTAATCCACATCAGAATTTAAGAATAACAGAACAGTTAGCTGATCATCTGTTCACTTTTTATGGCAGGAGGTACATAGTTTCCCTCCAATTTTCCAGTCAAGGGGAAAAGCAGCACCAACTAGCAGCCTTAATTATAGCTATTGCTTACCAAGTCACAGAATTTAAAAAAGCAAGCACTATACAAGAATAACCTTAGTCACCAAATCTCAAATGTAGAATCACCTAGGTACTACGGAAGAAAAAGGAAATTCATTCAAGTCCTGGAGAAATGAAATCTTCAATAGGAATTCCTGACTCATCCCTAAAGCATGAACCCTAGGGCTTCCCTTGTACAGGAGTTCAGAAACTGGGCACCTGTCCTGATGGCCTGCATCACCAAACAATGCTCTTTCCTGACAGGATATGCCCACGGATAACAAAATGACTAGCATGCAAAAAAGTGGCCAGAGACCACACCACCTATCCTTCCATAACCAAAATAAGACTACAAAAGACTAGTTTTACATGTTTTAAATCTCTATTTCTGCTAGAGTAGTAAAACAGAGACTCCACCCAATTATTGACACTATTCAAAGATACTAAAACAATAAAAATTCGCAGTATTAGGGAAAAACTTATTTTCTTTACTCTTCTTAGATCAAAAAGTAATTCTTCAAAAATTCACAGGCTATTTATGTCAAGAGAAAATGCTTAAAATAAGGGATAGATTATTTAAATCTGTATTTTCTCATCTTCAAAAGATATTAACAAAACCTTACTCCTATCCTCTATTATTAGTCTCTAAAGGCGAAAGTCACAAAGCCCCACAATACTATGGATCTATGTTATATGCTGTTCATTTTAACGTTAAAGCTTTACTGGACTTACGTCTCTTTAAAATTTGAAAAAGTATTTCAGTACTAAAAGTCACTTCATCTGAACCCTGTAAAGCAACTGTACCTTAAGGCAAAACTAAACAATGTTTGCTGCTCACTAATTTTATCTACATTAACTGTGTACAATTTTCACAATCCAGAAATTCAGGGTTTAATGATTATTCTTGGGGTGTACCTTGCCCAGGAGCAAAACTTCACCTACTTTACTTCCCATTCCCAAATCCCGCCAAGGCTAAGAAGCAACACTTCCCCGGATCCTACTTCCTTTTCCATTCCAGACCTCCAAGGTTTCCAACGCCCCAGTCTTGCGCAATATCCGCAGGAGCAGCCGCCGCAACCACCGCCTCCTAAGCCGGGAAACAACTCTAAAGGAATTGTCCAGCAGAAAAATAAGGGGGGGGGGGGGGGGGGGGCGGGGACAGGCAATGAAGGAAGTCGACTTCTGGTCCCACGCCTTCGGATCTGACCCCCTCATAGCGAAGTTGGCTACAGAATTTCACGACCTAGACTTTTAACCTCATTTCCAGCCCGCTTGCACAAGCGGAGGGAGGAAAGAGGGGGAGGGGAGGCTGAGAAGGTTATCTCCCAGTTCAGGGCTTCGGCCCGCACCGTCGTCTCCGCCCCACCAGGACTATTGTTCCCAAGCTCCCCACCCCCACCCCGGATAGGAAGTGATAGTCACATCCCCTCCGCCTTCAGCAATATCCCCTACGGAGTCTGAAGAAGGTTTCCTTCAGGATAATCCTTCCCCCTCCACAGAAACACACACCCTCAACCTAGAGTCACTTTGACCCCCAACACCTCAAACCCGCGTCTCAGAAGACAAGAGAACGGACGGAGGTGAATGGGAATTAGCTAAAGCGTGAGAAACCTTAAAGACCATCCTTTTCCAGGCGTTTGAGATAACAACTGCGAACCCGAGAACAGCACAAGTCCTTCCCTGCACACTTTTGAGAACAGCTTGAGCAAAAGGACCCCACAAATTAATGCCAATCTCAACACCTCGGTTCCTCCGTCAGCCTCCTCCCGGGGCAGACACCCTGCCTCGATCCTCCTAGGAGGGGCAGGTAGGATGGGGAGGTGAGCAGAGACCTCACTCGCCTCCGGTGCCGGCACGGGAAACAATGGGTGGTCGCCGGCGGCGGTGTTGAGTGAAGGCTCGGCCCGGTGGCCGCTCCCTTTGCGCCCAGAGCGCCCGCGGAGGTGGCCGCGAACGCGGGAGGAGGGGAAAGGAGGCCAAGAGAAGGCGGTCTCACCTCCCGCCGGCCTCCGAGACCACCCGGCCCTTGGGGATGGTGCGCGCCCTTCCGCCCCTCTCCTCACTACCGCACACAAAGCGCTGGCGGCCCGGTACGCGGGCGGCAGGCTCCGGTGCCGGCGAGACAAGGCGACAACCGAGGAAGGACTCACCATGAAGTCCCGGGCGAAGTTGTCCTCTCCATTGTGGTCCGGACTCTTCATGGCCTCGACCCGCTGTATGAATTTCCTCAGGATCTCCACTTGCTCCATCCTCCCGCGTCCCCCCGGCTGCGGTCGCTGGCCCCCCCGCCGCCGCCCGCCCGCCCGGCGCAGAGCCCGCTCCGTCTTCCCCAGCTCGCTCCCCTTGCCCGTCCCCTCCCTCCCGAGCCCCGCTAACCCCCGCCGCTCGTTCCTCTCCCCACCGCCCCAGGCGGCGGCACCGGCCCGGCTCCCAACCCTACAACTTCCAGGAGTAGCCGCCGCTTTCCCACAGTACGCGGCGAGCCGCGGCAGCTAGGGCCAATCCCAACCCCCAGCTTGCTCCATCCTCCTTCCCCGCCCTCCTCCTCCTTCCTCGGAGACGGAGAAGCTGCCACCGCCTCAAGAACACTGCTCTCCGCTTGCCCTTCCCCCCCTGCTTCCCGGTTCCTCCTTTCCTCCCGCTCCCCTCTGGTAGCCGCAGCCACCTCTCCCCACCGGCGCGCACCCGGCCGCCACCCAGACGCGCGGCCCCGTACTGCGGCTCCGCCCCAGGCGCTACGCCACGCCAATCCGCGCCCCCCCCCCCCCCGCCCGCGCACGGTCCGAGCCCCAACGCCAAGCCCGCTCCGCCCTCCCCAGCCCCGCTAGGAATGGCTAGAAAGGGTGTCTGCTGTCGGCTGGTCGACGTGACTCCACTTCCGGGGCGGGTTCAGGCAGGGAAGCTCAAACGTTTGAGGAGAGCTGGGCGCAGGGAATTCGACTCTGAGCAGGTCAAGCCCTAGTTACTAGGAATAAGAATTTAATTGGAACTTGCGGTCTCACCGCGGACTAGATGGGAAAAGTGTATTTCTAGAGTGTTTCTATGCTGCCGCCGGCCATAGACTAGGACAAAAGTCCGGGCGGGCCGGAGTCCGAAAGCGGGGGGCGGAAGAGGGCGGTGGTAGGGAAAGGCATTCTGGGAGCTGTAGTAATGTTAGCTCCATGACCACAGACGGTCTGTCGTCTTGTTACTATTGGCTTGGTGACAGGACAGCAGTTAGACTTTTGGAATGGCTATGAGAGACAACTGCCTCTAGAGTGAAAGAACTTTGACTTTTTGCAAATCCGTATAAACCCTGGCAAGTGGGCGCCTGAGATTAGAAGTGCACCGTAGTACTATTGATACCACCCTTATGGTGGAGATTCAGTGTTTGCTGATTGAAGGGAGTTAGTCCTCTTGCCTTTTCAATTAGCAGTACTTTGAAACTGAATAGACTTTTCTCCATAAAATGGACTTCATAAATCTTTATACGTCTTTGTAAATCTAGTAGTCAGAGAATATCCTAGTCTAATAAACCATTTACAAAGAAAGTGGTTTGCCCAAGGTATCCCAGTGTATTCTTAGCACGACCAAAGACAGAACTCATGTCCTTTTGCTTTCACTGCAATACCGTATTGCCTTTCACTAAGGAACGTGAACTTGTGCTAATGTGACGTAGTGACGGATTTGATTCGTGGACTTACAAACATTTTTTACAGATCAGATTGGTCAGAGAATTTGACTAAAATTGGGAATATCAGTGGTAGGCCCCTTTTCCCAATGAATGTTTAGAAGTAGTTTGGGGCTGGACTCTGGTGAGCATTGAATACCTGGCTAAGGATTTGAACCTAATATTGTTGGCAGTGGGAGCCACAAAAGGTTTCTGAGTTTAGAAGTTAAATTAGAAAAATATTAATCTGTCACTTTTGGATAGCTTGTCAGTGTTTAAGGGGAGAGAATATAATGAGAGATATTGGAAGCCAGTACATGAAGCAGTAAAAGCTGAAATTAACGTCATAGCACCGCATACATAGACAGGGAGGCGAGAGAGACTGAAAGAACTAACAGAATTAGGTAACTGACTTAGCAAGAAAGAAGGTAGAATTTAAAATGACTGAAATAAATAAGTAAAGAAAGAAGAAATAAGAAAGAAAGACTGATATTACCACATTGGCAGAGATCAGAAGTTTTAACAGAACACAAGACTCTGCTCTTGAGTGCAGCCTGTAATGTGACTGGTTGATTCCCATTCAGGGCACATGCCTGGGTTGCCAGTTCAGTTTTTGGTTAGGTTGCATTGGAGAGGCAACCAATTGATGTTTCTCTCACATGATGTTTCTCTTCCTCTCTTTCTCCCTCCCTTCCCCTTACAAAAAAATAAAGAAATAAAATCTTAAAAAAAAAAAGACTGCATGGTTTCTCTTGTGCCAAGAGAAAT
This sequence comes from Phyllostomus discolor, assembly GCF_004126475.2. Lineage (NCBI taxonomy): Eukaryota > Metazoa > Chordata > Mammalia > Chiroptera > Phyllostomidae > Phyllostomus > Phyllostomus discolor. The sequence goes on from NC_040912.2 coordinate 44,306,618, forward strand.
TGGCACAACATCTTTGCAGGCAATTTGGCCATAAATGCATTAAAATGGAAAAGTCATACATGCTTTGACTGAAAATGTTATAGGTAATATCTATAGCTGTGTACAAACAGTTTATTGCAGCCTTATTTGTAATGGCAAGAATGTAAACATGCCTGCCTATCAAAAGGGCATTGGTTAAAAAAACAAAATCACATGCATATAATTAATTTGTATGAAGCTGCTTTTCTTTTTTTTTAAAAGGTATTTCTTTTTTTCAAGATTTTATTTATTTTTAGGGAGGGATGGAAGGGAGAAAGAGAGAGAGAGAGAAACATCAATGTGCGGTTGCTGGGGGCCATGGCCTGCAACCCAGGCATGTGCCCTGGCTGGGAATTGAACCTGCAACACTTTGGTTCACAGCCCGTGCTCAATCCACTGAGCTATGCCAGCCAGGGCTGAAGCTGCTTTTCAAAAAATAAATTATATATGTTGCTGTAAAATAGGTCAAAAGCTGTGCCTATTAAATGAGGAAAGCTAGGCAGACATGTGTTTAGGGTGTTCCATTTCTATAAAATGAAATGAATAAAAACTTGAACATACATAGAAATTTTTCTGAGTGATAGTTCAAAAACTTAGCTGTAGTCACCTCTAGGAGGGACTTGAGAATCTTTAGTAGAAAGGGGACAGCTTTTACCATTTGTGTTACTTTTCTAACAAAAATCAATTTAATTTGAAAAGTTTTTAGACTTTCAATCTGGGTGATAAGTACGGCAATATCTTTCATAGAAACATGAATAAAGGAAAAAGGAACAGATCTTGTTTGGGAGATTTTTTTTAAATGGCACAGGCTAAGTTGCAGAATTTCCACCTACGTATGCCACAATTCTCAAGGAACTTGACCGTCCCACCCAGCCTCAGCTATAGCCAAGGGTTTAGGCACTTGACCCAAGTTAACTGTAGACTGGCCAGCAACCTATGGCCTGGTGTAGGAACATGATCTGGTCCAATCAATTCTCACTGGTAGGAATCTGAGCTAGGACACCTAGAGAAAGTCATATTAAGCTGCAAGGGCAAAAGCTAAATGCCATGGGGTAGAGGTAGAGATTTGGCAGGTTGAAGCCTTGTGGGAGAGTAGAAAGTATAAAGAATCTGGTTAGTCAAGAAGGGAGTGTTAAGCAGGCATGCAGAGATATGTAGAGATGTCATGATATAACCCATATGGCCATGGGAGAGACGGAGAATCCCTGGAACTACTTGACTTCCTCATAACTTTAAGGACAGGCTTCGTTGACATTTATTTCATAAATAAATTCTGCTTTTACTGAAACAGAATAGGGCAACAATAAAGAGCATGGACTCTAAAGTGAAAGAGACAGATTCAAAAACCAATTCCATTTCTTACTTAGGGAAAGTCATTTTACCTCTCTAAACCTCAGTTTCATTTCTAGGAAAGCCACCTTGTGTTGTCTTAGCACAACGTGTTTCACAATTAGTGTACTGCACGTGACACTCATAGAAAACACAAAATAAGAATTGATTAAACAGGCAAAGAATGAATGATTTCCAGACCTTTTACTTTTTTACCTTTCCTCTCTAGGCTCATTTCCTGTGCACTAGCCGCCTGTACTTGGTAAATACAGGAGGGATGAAAAGAAAACCAACTACCATTTTCAAACATCTCTCTTATTAGTACTTTTGTGAACATTTGAGTGGAAGTTTAAAACTAATAATCAAAAAGAGGTTTTAGAATTATCTATCTGTTTCATATTCATAGTATCCCTTTCCCCTCTAGCTCAGATATAAGTAATGTTTATATCTGTATAGATAACCTAATTTTAAGAGTATTTTTTACATCTATTCTCTCATAAAAGCTACCTTTTTACAGTTTTCATGGTATTACAACTTTTTGTGAGTTCTGTTTTTTTAACAACCTTGGGAAGTAGTTTGGCATCATTGTCCTCATTAATAGATTAAAAACTAAATAAAGCACAAGAGTAAACATGACTAGCTCACTTGTAAAAACTAAATGGCAGACTCATGGCCAGAACCTACAGATCCTGAGTTTCCAGCTTGTTGCATAAACCACTGAGTCACACTGCTTTTATACCTGGTATAATTTAAGTGAAACTACAGATGAGGATTCAAATCTGAGATTCTCTCAAAGTAGCACTTCTAATATTAACTTGTCCTTTCACTCTATGTACTCAGTGCTCTCTATACCCCCAATTTAAAAGACTCATAGCTGGGAAGTTATGGGAGAGTGAATGAGAAAGAAGGGAGAGAAATTCTTCTCTAGTTTATTCCTGGTATGCCTTACTCCCTCATTCCTAGACCTAGTCACAACAAAAAAGATGTTGACCATTTCTTAATTTGTAGTTTATTATTGAAATGTGTTATCCAATAGATAGTGACTGGGGGAATACAGAAGCATAACTTCTTATTCCAGAGCAAAATAACATTTTAAATTTTTTTAATTTAAATTTTTTATTTTAGAAATAGGGGAAGGGAGAGAGAGAAATATTGGTGTGTGAAAGAGAAACACCAGCTGCTTTCTGTACATGCCCTGATTAGGACTGGACCTGCAATCCAGACACATGCCCTAACCAGGAATCGAACTGGTGTCATTTTGGTTTGCAGGATGATGCCCAACCAACTGAGCTACACTGGCAGGGGCTCTTTAAAATTTTTTTTAACTTTGCACATAACATTTTTAGAAGAAAGGTATATAAAAAGGGAGAAAAAATTGGAAAAGATTACATTTCTTTAATACTATATGTATTTCTTTTTTTAAAATCAGAAGTTTATTTCTCTCTCAAGTAAAAGAGGTCCAGAAGCAGGCTATACATGGCAGATATGGAGGCTGCACAATAACCTAAGACCCAGGTTCCTTCCATCCATCTGCTCCACAATCCTTGTATTTGAATTTCAACCTTAACAGCACCTCGTGGTCCAAGATGGATGCTGCTAAAGCTCCAGCCCTCACATCTGTATTCTTGGGGTTATATTTATAAAGCTAATATTTCAGAACTTTGTCACATAATACCCCTTGCTTATTCTCATAACTCTACCCTAAAATAGGTAGGCCAGGCATTAATATCTCCATCTTTATTTATGCATTAGAATTTTAGTGGGGATAATAATGCCAAAACTTAGAGAAATTAAAAGATTGACAAAGGTCATACAGATGGCAGAACTGGAACCAAAACCCAGGAGGCTCTCCACTCAATGAAAACTTCAGAGTGTTACAAACAAAGGCTAAATGGCAAGGTATAATAATAAATACTAAGTGCAAGAAAATGTGGTAATTAAATCACCCTCTTCTCTAAATTTTCTGTCTCATATTTCTTATGCTATTTCATTGAATATTCAAAGAAAAAATTAATATTTTATTAATAACTTTTAAGTCAAGTACTACCTGAGCATTTAATCAGTGATTCTTCAACATGATGACATTTAGTTTCTGTATTCTGGAATAGATAATTAACAATGGCTGTGAAATATGATTACACCATATAATTCATCCAGTATATTAATTGAACTCAGGCTCAGCTATCTGCAAAAACCCCAGAACAAAATAAGCAAAAAATTCCTTTCATTGAGTGGCTACTAAGATTTTAGATTAAAAATAAATTGTAGATAAAAACAAATAATATATGATCTCACTTATACACAGAATTTTTTTTTAATAAAAACTCACAGAACTTGGACTTATCGGAGGCAGAGGGTGAAAAGAGGCAGAATTAGAGGAAGGTGGTCCAAAGGTACAAACTTCTAGCTATAAATAAGAACCAGGAATGCAATATAAAACATGATGACTACATTCAACATTGCTGTATGATTTATAAGAAAGTTAAAAGGGTAAATTCCCAAGAGTTCTCATCACAAAGAGAAAAAAAATTTTCTTTTTTTTTTTTTATTGTAGCTTTTTGGGATGATGGATGTTATCTGAACCTATAGGGCACAGGTGGCAAACCAAAGGCCCTTGGGCCGAATGTGGCCCTCCACCGTGTTTTATTGGGATGGCACCTTGTTTCTACCTGGCGGCAGTGCTGAGCTCTCCCTTAACTGTTAAGGAGTAGTTAACATTTATACAATCCTAAAATTACATTCAGCTCTTTGAAGGCAACCAAGAGGCTGATGTGGCCCCCCGGTGAACACCCCTGATATAAGGTTAGGCAAAAATAAGTTTACAGTTCTGAGTATATGAAACAGTTTATTCTTGTATTATTATATATTATTGTATTATTTTCCAAATGCAGAACTGTATACCTACTTTTGCCTAACTCTGTATTGTGGAAATAATTTCATAATATATATAAATCAAATCATCATGCTGCGCACCTTAAACTTTTATAGTGATATATGTCAATTATTTCTCTATAAAACTGGGGAAAAATATAAAATTGTGATTCCAGCTATACAATGTATCTAAAGTAGTCAAGTTCATAGAAACTTAAAGTAGAATGGTGGTTACCAGTGGCTGGGAGTAAGGGAAAAAGGGCAGTTATTGTTTAATGGGTATAGATTTTCAGTTTTCCAATATAGAAGAGTTCTAGAGATCTGTTTCATAAAGAAGTAAATATACTTAACATTGTTGAATTGCATACTTAAAAGTGGTTAAAAAGGTAAATTTTATATGTGTTTTTATCACAATATAAATAAATAAAGTATATTGGTTGAGATGATAGATAGTGGTGATGGTTGTACCACAATGTAAATGGACTTAATGTCACTGAGCTGTATACTTAAAAATGGTTAAATTGGTAAAGTTTATGTTAGGTATATCTTACCACAGTTATAAAAATTATATATAAAATACCAATGTAATTTTAACTTTTTATCCCATTCACTATTCTGTTAAAAAAAAACTTACCATGTTTTTGCATAGGCCGCTATAAAGCTAAGATTTCTTTGAGTTTCTCAGTTATTCACCCTAAGTTAAACGCAAATAATCAGTGTTTTTAGGGAGATATTCAAGTCTAAACTAAAATCTGTGGAGAGAAATTTTATTTCCAAGACTTATCACATTATGCAGAAATCTTGTGGTGCCCTTAGAATTCCACAAGGCATCTTACATTAAATATTATGTTCCATTCAGTGAAATCATTAGATAATCACCTTGCCTCATCATCAGTGACTATCACATTTCAAGATGCCCATTTTGTAGTCATATTCAAATTTGCCATGTAGTTGAAAATTTGTTTAAAGACATTTACTGTAAATAGCTAGTTACTCATTTTTCTTAAATTTCAACTAATAAGCATTCAAGGTTTTAAAATTATTCTTAAATTTCCTTTTAACGTGCCCTCCCTGGTGTGGCTCAGTGGACTGAGTGCCCACCTGCAAACCAAAGGGTTGCTGGTTCAATTCCCAGTAAGGGCACATGCTGGGATTGCAAGCCAGGTTCCCAGTAGGGGGTGCATGAGAGGCAACCACACACTGATGTTTCTCTCCCTCTCTTTCTCCTTCCCTTTCCTCTGTCTAAAAATAAATAAATATATTGTTTAAAAAATTTCCTTTTAATGTGCTCTATCAGTTATTCGTAAATTTTAAAAGTACTTTATTTTAAATTGTGATGCATGTATTTCCTCCTTTTTCAAAGAAATAAGCTACGTAATTCATCAAGGCATTTGTTATCTACCCTTTCCTTGTCAGTTTTTTTTAAGTAGTTCCATTATTTCAAAATTCTAGTGAATTATTTGCTTATATCTTTCTTTCATAGTAACTTGTATCCTGTATATCTTTCATTGCTTTTTCCTAGTTGAGTGCTTGATATTTAATGTTTCTTCAGTAAATTTCAATTTTCTCTTTCTCCAATTATCCCTGACTGATCTTTCTGTAGCATGTTACATAAAGACTTTTAACTATATTCATAATATGTCATGAACCCAGTATCATGTGTCATACAGACAGTATTATGCAGTAGTTTTATTTCTGATTAGCAATTTGTGAGACAGTATTAGTTATGCAATGCTTTTAACAATTAAGCTTTTTTCATTGTGGATTTAGGGGGCAGGGAGAGATTTATGACTTCCACTAAAGCCCTCAAAGCTGCCCAAGCAGCCCTTTGATTCATTCTTGCTGAACTCCCATCCATCCTCAAGCCCTGCACCCTGCTTCCTCATTCCTGGAGAAAATAGGAGTTACTGAGCATCAACTCAGTCGTTCCCCTCTCCAAATAAAATTTGGAAATCACAAATTTATCTCTGTATTTATTTGTTCTCTCTAATATTAGGATTCTTGATCCTTTCTAAGGTTAGCCCCTCCCCCATTGACCCTCTATCCTCTTTTCTCTCTTCCCTTTCTGTCTTGCTGTATCTCCTCTCATTTATCTGTCTGCAGTCCTTCCCTCTCCACTGACTCCTCTTATCCTTCAAAATGCTGAAGACTCCCACAAGCTACTGCACAGACCCATCTATTGCAACCCACAACAATTCGACTACGGGCACATTTCTTTTAAAAGGACCTACTACTTGCCAGATCTAATGACCTTTTAGTTTATAGCACAGGTGGCAAACACAAGGCCTGAGTGCCGAATCCCAACCTCCACCTTGTTTTATCCAGCCCAGCACCTTGTTTCTACCCTGCGGCAGGGCTGAGCTCCTTGTTCCTAGTTAAGGAGTAGTTACATTTATACAGCCCTAAAATTACATTCGGCCCTTTGAAGGCAACCACCAAACTGATGTGGCCCTGGGTGAAAATGAGTTTGCCACCCCTGTTTTATAGTCTTTCCTACTTTTCTGTGGCCTTTGATCCTTTTCAATAACTACCCTTCCTTCTTGACTTCTCCCTTTTCTTAGTTCTAGTTTTAAATCAAGGTGAAACTGACAAAACAAAAAATTAATCATTTTAAAGTGAATAATTCAGTGGCATTTAGTACATTCAAAATGTTGTGCAACTACCATCTCTATCTAGTTCTAAAACATTTTCATGATCCCAAAAAGGAAAACCCATACTGATTAAGCAGTTGCTCCTTAGTCCTTCATCCTCCCAACCCCTGGAAACTACCAACCTGTGTTCTGTCTCTATGGATTTACCTGTTCTGGGTATTTCATGTAAATGAAATCAAACAATACATGCTCTCTTGTATCTGGCCTCTTTAATTTACTATAGTTTGATTTACTTCAAATCCTAATATTTTGCCACATTTGCCTGAGATTTTATTTAAGTCACAAAACATTACAGAGAGAATTGTGATGTCTTTGTCATCCTTCCCTCCCTCTTCAGAAATAACTGTTATCTTGGATATAGATTTTTTATTGTTCATGTTCAGTAGTATGTCAAGTGGTGTCTCACCTTTTTAAAAATTTATGGTAAAAACATGTAACATAAAATTTTATCTTCTAAACCATTTTAAATGTACAGTTTAGTAGTGTTAAGTATATTCACATCTTTGTGAAACATATCTCCAGAAGTTTTTCACCTTGCAAAAATGAAAATCTATACCCATTAAACAAGTAACTGCCTTTCCCCCCTTCTTTTCAGGACCTGGTAACCACCATTCTACTTTCTATTTCAATGCATTTGATTACTTTAGATAGCTAATAAAAGTGAAGTCATCATTGTCTGTCTTTTTGTGACTGGCTTATCTCACTTAGCATAATATCCTAAAAGTTCCTACACAATGTAGCATGTGACAGGATGTTCCTTTCTTTTTTTATGGCTGAATAATAGTCCATTGTGTGTATATACCACTTTTGTTTATCCATTCATTGATGAATAATTGGGCTGTTTCCACCTTTTGGCTGTTGTGAATAGTGCGGCTGTGAACTTGTGAATAGTGTGGCTATGAATAGTGCGGCTATGTATTTAGAGCAATTATTGCCAGGTCAGATTCTATGTTTAACTTATTGAGGAACTACCAAACTGTTTCTCCACAGTGGCTGCAACATTTTTATTTATATTCTCACCAACATCATACAAGGGTTCAAATTCCTCCATACTCTTGCTATTTTCCTTACATTTAAAAAAAAATATTTTGGTTATCCAGGTGGATGTGAAGTAGTACCTCATTGTAGTTTTAATCTGTATTTTCCAAAAGACTAATGATGTTGAGCATCTTTTCAAATACTTGTTGGCCATTTATATATCTTTGGAGAAGTATCTATTCAAGACCTTGGCCCATTTTTTAGGTGGGTTCTTTGTCTTTTTGTTGTTGAGTTTTAAGAGTTCTTTATGTATTCTGGATACCAGACCCCTGTCAGATACATGATTTGCCAATATTTTTTCCCATTCTGTAAGCTGTCTTTTTCTTAGGGTTAAAACTTTACTCTCTGCTATTTCTTCTCCTGTCTCTCTTTCAAGCAGGAAATTTATTCAATGGGATAATTTTGAGCATCCAGTGTGTTGTTAGGCACTGTCTAAGGTACTGGCAGTGAAAATAAAATATTATTTATTCTCTAACATCTTTTTGTTTTTTTACTGTCTTCTATCTTTTTTAAAGATTTTATTTATTTATTTTTAGAGAGGGAAGGGAGGGAGATAGAGAGAGAGAGAGAAACATCAATGTGCGGTTGCTGGGGGTCATGGCCTGCAACCCAGGCATGTACCCTGACTGGGAATAGAACCTGCAACACTTTGGTTCGCAGCCCGCGCTCAACCCACTGAGCTACGCCAGCCAGGGCTGTCTTCTATTTTTTTAAATGTCTTTTTTTAAGAGTAATTGCTCTTTTTTTAAAGATTTCATTTATTTATTTTTTTAGAGAGGAAAGGGAGGGAGAAAGAGAGAGAGAAAGAAACATCAATGTGCAGTTGCTGGGGGTCATGGTCTGCAACCCAGGCATGTACCCTGACTGGGAATTGAACCTGCGACACTTTGGTTCACAGCCTTCGCTCAATCCACTGAGCTATGCCAGCCAGGGCTTTATCTTTTTAAATGTCTTAGTGTGATCATTTTGGGGGCTCATGTTGTCTTCTCTATTGAGGCTTCCTACCTCTTTTTGTCCTAGAAAAAAATTTATTTAACTTTCAGGGGCCAATCTGAACATCAGTCCTCTGGGAAGATTCTGTGGGTTCAGCAGACAGAATCAATCACTCCTTCTTGTCTACTATAACACTTTACACATTTAACACAATATTATAGCTCTTACATTACTTTATAATTGTTTGTTTATATATCTAGGATGTGAGCTCCTTCATGTAGAGACATCCTCATATCTAAAAAATCTCTCCCAAGCTCCTAGCAAAATCCTGCACATAGCAGTTATTTGACAAATATTGAATGAATTACCATGCCCTGGATTTTTAAAAACTTGTTATTATGGAAAATGTTAAATTTATAAAAGTAAAGAGAATAGTAAAGTGACTCACCATTACTCACTAATCAGCTTTGACAATTATCAAAATAAGGCCGATTTGTTTCATCTGCATTTCTTTTTTTAAAAAAAGATTTTATCTATTTTTAGAGAGGGGAAGGAAGGGAGAAAAAGAAGGAGAGTAACATCAATGTGTGGTTGCTTCTTGATTACCCCCTACTGGGGACCTGCCCCACAACCCAGGCACGTGCCCTGACTGGGAATTGAACCCATGATCCTTTTGCACTCAGTCCACTGAGCCACACCAGTCAGGGCTTATCTACATTTCTTATACTCCTTCTCACTGGATTATTTTGAAGCAAACCTCAGAATCATTTCATTTATAAGTACTTTTCTCACATTTTAAGGGAAAGATTTGAACATTAAATATAAAACTTTAGTGTTCTTGGGATTAACTAACCAGAACCCTCAATTAATTGTCTTCCAGTTTTATGAGTAAAAGACAAATCACAAGAAATAATCTGTGATATTAGATCTTTAAAATTTTAATTTAGTGGGTACTAATTTAAAAACAAATACAGCATAATCTCCTAAATTTCTACACTTACAAAGGCTCTCAAATAACAAACTGAAGTTCCTTACACTGAGCATAAGTTATTGTAAGATCTAAATTATCAAAGAAATAGACAAGATAAAATATTTTACTTAGGCAAGAAATATACTTTTTGTGGTAAAGCTTTTTTAATAAACCATTTTTGCTGAGTTTTATTTCACCAGAAAATAATGCTTTATTATATTTAGATATAAAAGGACACGAGTAGAACCCCAAAGTGGTTTTTAATTGCATTGACTAGTGAAGTCTTGTTATATGAGTATTGTTAGCAATAATGAAAATTACTACTCTTTACTTATAATCTAACTAACATATTTTGTGCTCTTTCTGTTTTTTACATATTTTTGGGGGGAGTCTGTTTGAAAATTTAAAAGGTGTTTTCTGATACATCTAGTGATTATCACTTTGCTACTCCCCTTGGTCAAGCCACTATCACCTCTCACCTGCCTTTTATTGTAGCCTTCCAAATGGTCCCTCTGCATCAGCCTTTGTCTACCTGTGCTCCAAAGGTCAGAACAACCCTTTTAAAACATATCAGATCCTATTACTTTCTGCTCAAAACCCTCTACTGGTTTCCCATCCCACAAATTCCTGCCAAAAGTAATTGTCTCCCATCCTCCATTATTTTTTAATAAAAATTTTGAGATACAATTTATATGAAATAAAATGCACTGTTGTACAGTTTGATGAGTCTTGACAGATGTATATACCCATGTAATCACTGCAACAATCAAGGTATAAAACCTTCTCATCACCACAAAAAGTCCCCTCATTTGCCTTCTGCATGACCTTTGAATGTTTTAGACATTCTTGAAGGTGAAAAATCTGTTTATAGTGATCTGAGCCTAAAACCTAACTCTATTTATATATAAATACAAAATATTTTTTGCATGGTTTTAATGTACACTTGGTTTTCCAGAAATGCAGCTGTCACGTAATTTGAAAGTAGGTGGTACTCTGTTCAGAATTTTATGACGTTTGCCATTTCAGAAAACCATGTCAAAGACTATATCAGCAACACCATTTGTGGCATTTGAGTTTCCAAAAGAATACTCTTCTGTTAATCTGCATTTGTCATTGTCACATTTACAGTGGTTCTACATAAAGATGAAATATTTCATTGTGTCTTTTACAGTGTTCATGTCTGAACATTTACATATTGAAATAGATATTATTTTATTATAAATTATTTTCATATATATTATAGGTTCAGCATTACGTTGGTTCTTTTGAAGTTAGGTTTGTAGATAGGTTGTATTTGTGAGTTTAATTTCAGGATAGTAAATGAAAAGTACTAAATATTTGTTATAAAAAAAGAGCACTGGGCCTATTAGGTTGGAGAAGCACTGCTCTACATAGTCAGATCCAACCCCTCTCCTCCCCTAGGTTGCCTCTCTGATCGAATTTACTATTTACTCTTTATTCTCCTTGGGACTCCACTGGCTTCCCTTTTGTTTCATGAAAGCACCAGGCATATGCCCACCTCTGGACCTCTGTCTTCAGTTGCTGTTTGCTTCTCACGCTGGAATGTTCTTCTACTAAGTATCTGAATGATTCATTCCCTCCCTTCCTCCAGCTCTTAGCTTAAATGCCACCTTGCTGAGGCTTTCCCTCACCACACTATTGAAAATTATATTTCTATCCTGCAGCACTCCTCATGTGTCTTCCCTGTTTCGCTTGTCTTATAGAACTTTGTACTTTCTGGACTGACTTTATATTTTACTCATTTGGGTTTTTGTTGTTGTTGTTGTCATCTATTACATGCTCTCTACCCCTTTCCACACTCCATCACACTAATATGTAAACTTCATGAGGACAGCTGTAAAATGTGCATTTGTACTGATAAAAAAAAAAAAACAAATAAAAATGTCCAGTTACCCAGCAAAGTGGCATTTGTTTTGATATGCTACAAAGACAAATAGAACCCTCGGGAAGTGATAGTGTATGGCTTCTGAGACTAGGCCAAAAAAAGACATTACCACCTCTGGCTTGCTCTTTTGGATGTCTCACTCTGGTGAAGCCAGCCACCATGTTGCTATGATACTCAAACAGCTCTATGAGGGGTCAGCATGGTGAGCAGCTGAGGCCTCCTTCCAAAACCCAGCACCAACTTGCCAGCCCTGAGAATGAGCCATCTTAGGATTCTCTAGCCCCAAGCTTTCCAATGACTACAGTCATGGCTGATATCTTGACCACAACCTCATGAGAGACCCTGAACCAGAACCACTCAACTAAGCTGTTCCGGGATTCTTACCCACAGAAACTGCGTGAGATAATAAATGTTTGTTGTTTTAAATCACTAAGTTTTGGAGTGGTAATATGTCATAGAACAATACATAACTAATACAGCATGGCTCATTCAGGTCTAAACGTTGTCTCTTGCTTACATGACACCCCAGCAAGATAGGAATTCTCCTACTATTTCATGAGGCACTGGAGTACAGAAATTACTGGAGTACAGTTGTCTATGATCCTTTTCCCCCCAACACACCATGTAAGTATTTCTTCACTAAGATTGTACTTTCCTAGTCTCTCTGCTCAGGAAGCAAAGCCTAAGTTCCCTCTTTTCCTAGATTCATAGACCTACCATCCTTTATCTACAACCTTCATCTTGTTTTTTGTTTCTGTCTTGTAAAAATCTTCCTCTACCTTTATGACCATAATATTTTATAATTCATTTTTTTCATCCTTTTCAGGACTTTTAGAAATAAAAGTTAGGAAACTTGCAAGCCTATCTTTGTTCTATCATGTTATAATCTCTTCCCTGAGACAGTGAACATTTGGCTATCTCCTTGAATTTTGAGTGGTGAATAAGGAAAGAGGAAATGGAGGAAAGAATCTAATGGAATCATCGGTAAATATCTAAAAATACTACATACTACAATTATCAATGTGATGAGTATTTACCCTGCACCAGACACCATACTGAATGTTTTAAATATTTTAACTCACTGAAACCTTACAATAACTAATGGAGTAAGTACTATTATGCTCATTTTACAAACAAGGAGGTCAGGTTGAGTAACTTGCCTGAGGTCAGAAAACTTGTAGGTGGCAAAGCTGGGACTCTACCAAGTATGTGTTTCACCAGGAAGCCCAGGCTTTTGACCATTACCACGGAGTTTCTTTCCATGTGTTGGAGAGGGGACAGGGTGGATCTAATGATGCTCTTCTTTGGCTCTACTTGTTCACATAACCAAGTATGCCACTCATAGTTGAGATTTATCTATTCATTAAAACATTTCTGATAGTAGTTTCTACTTGGCAACACTTTTCAGGCAAGTATACCTACTCTGTGTACCTGAAAATCTAAAACTGGCAGTTCTAAAATACTGCCTAAATCAGACATTTAATTTAGGTAAGTAGGTCATCCATCCATCCAGCAAATGTTTTCCAAGTGCCTGTGCTGTGCGTACTGTACATGATTCTGGAGATATATGTGTATTTGGATGTTACAGACATATAAACTAATAATTATAGCAATGAGATAAGCTATGTATCTAAATAGCATGTGAACTACATGTTCTGGAATGCAGAAGAGAAATACTAATCTTAGCTTAGGTATGACAGGGAAAAATTCCCAGAGGTAACATTTCAGCCTTCAAGGACGAATAGGAATTCACCAGTAGGACATTCAGAACAGAGGAAGTGACATGGGCGAAGGTGCTTGGCAATTTTGGAGAGGTTCACATAGTTGAGAATAATTGAAGAGCAGGATGGATGGTTATAGGGGCCAGATAACAAAGAGGTTTGTTATACAATGCTAGCAAGTAAAAAGGACTAAAACTCCACCCCATGGGTGGAATCTTGCTCACAGATAGGCCTTGTTTGGAGTATCTTTAAAACTTGAATGCCTTTAAGCAGACATCCTGCAGTTCTCTGTCTCCTCAGGCCACCTCTCCATATTATATTTAGGATTCCTATCTACCCCAGTAGACATTTGAGTTTACTTCTTTTGCTGCAGCAATGGGGAGCCACTAGAGAATATTTTAAAGCAAGATAGTATTTGATCTTCTAGAAAAGAGCATTCTGGCTCAATATGGAGGCTGAATGGTGAGGCAGCAAGCTGAAGTACAAGATTAAGAGACTTTGGATGAGGAGGCTGAGGGAGGCAGAAGAGTCATGGTTCCCAGGTTTCTACTGGATGAATGTTGGTGCCATTCACCCAAAATAAAGAAAATGGAAGGTTTCACTCTGTATGTTATAGAAAATAAAAATCCTTGGGAAGGATTGTGCAGCACTTGCTGGAGTCCATGTCACATCTTTCAGGAGTACATAGATGACGTTCACCTGGAAGCTTTTCAAAAATGACATAAATGTACCAATAAATATTGTGATATATTTACTAGTCACAAATCAGGGTACTTTTAGGACATGTTGAAATGAATGAGAATGTTCTCTTATACTGTTGGTGAGAATGAGACATAATGTTGAAAATGGGGACTGTTCAGGAAAATGTGGAGTACATGGTCACTAGATATGAAAATTAGTCACATCATCTAGGCTCCCTTTAATCAAAGGTCTCTTTGAATAAAAATACTATCTTTGGAATGTATGTGTTTAGGAAGAAAGAGAAAGAAAGAAAGAAAGAAAGAAAGAAAGAAAGAAAGAAAGAAAGAAAGAAAGAAAGAAAGAAAGAAAGAAAGAAAGAAAGAGAGGAGAAAACTTACTTTCATCTTAAAATAATAATTTAAAATTGCTCCTTACCACACTTTTCAACAGAGTTATTAATGGGAAGCCCCATCAGCTGACTTGAGTTTTCTCTTTTTCCCCAGCTCACATTCATGGAAGGTATTAATGGACAATATAATGTCTGAAAGACAAGAAGTATGAGAAACATGGGTAACTTCCAACTGGATATCAAGTAGTGAATAAAATTAAATCCACAAAAGTCTGTTTTGCAATCTAGAGAGTATCTAGCACACTCAAAATGCAAAGTAGATATAAAAAAGAAAACCACATTGTAGGTAGCAATGTCTGTTATTCTATACATATTATTGTATTATAATTTTTATAACTATAGGTTAAACCTGATTTTACAATAGAAATTATGTCACAAACTTTCTCAAATCTCTAAAAACACAATTAACCTAGCAAAAATATTGAGTGAAATACTACACAGAATGCAAAGATATATAAAACATGATTCCTTCAGAAAGTTTTATGCTTAACAGACAAAATAATACACATTTATAAAAAAGTGTAATTACATAAGCTACTGCCTGATGTGAAAGAGTTTTAAAAATAAGCACAGTTGTACAAATAGTATGACAAATATACAAATGATAAGTAAGTAATATTCTTTTCAATCAAAGGGGCCAGAACAGTATTATAAACTGGACTATTTATGATGAACACATAAAAATACTCAGAAATGCCCTGGCCAGGTGGTTCAGTTGGTTGGAGTGTCATCCTGTGCACCAAAAGTTTCTGGGTTCAATTCCCAGTCAGGACACATACCTAGGTTGCAGGTTTGATCCCTAGTCAGGGTGAATACTGGAAGCAACTGATTAATTTTTCTCTCTCACATCTCTCTCTTTGTCAAATTAATAAACATATTCTTGGGTGAGGATTTAAAAAAATACTCAGAAATATTCTAAAATTGGTCAGTATAATAATATGTTCTTGATATTCAGAATAATGACAATGAAAGATAATCTTTTAAAAAATACCTAAAATATATTACTAAATTCTACATTAAAAAGTAATCAATTCATAAACTAAAATATTGCTCACATGAAAGTTTTTGCATTCTGATTGTTTTTTAAAGTATATTTTATTGATTATGTTATTACAGTTGTCCCATATTTTTTCTCCACTATCCCTCTCTGTCCTGCAACCCACCTCTCCCCTACATTTCCCCCGTTAGTTCATGTCCATTGGTCATACATATAAGATCTTTGGCTTATCCATTTCCTATACTATTCTTAACCTGTCTGTTTTGTACCTACCATTTATGCTACTTATTCCCTGTACCTTTTCCCTCATTCTGCCCTTTCCCCCTCCCCACTGACAACACTCCATGTGATCTCCATTTCTGTGATTCTGTTCCTGTTCTAGTTGTGTGCCTAATTTGTTTTTGTTTTTGTTTTTCTTTTTTAGGTTCAGTTGTTGATAGTTGTGTTTGTAGTCATTTTACTTTTCATAGTTTTGATCTTGTTTTTCTTAGATAAGTCCCGTTAACATTTCAAATAATAAGAGCATGGTGATGATGAACTGCTTTAGCTTTACCTTAACTGGGAAGCACTTTATCTGCCCTTCCTTTCTAAATGATAGCTTTGCTGGATAGAACAATCTTGGATGTAGGTCCTTGCCTTTCATGGCTTTGAATACTTCTTTCCAGCGCCTCCTTGCTTGCAAGATTTCTTTTGAGAAATCAGCTGATAGCCCTAAGGGAACTCCTTTGTAGGTAAGTATCTCCTTTTAAGATTCTCTCCTTTCTTTAATCTTGGCTAATGTAATTATGATGTGTCTTGTGTGTTTCTTTGGGTCCAACTTCTTTGGGACTCTCTGAGCTTCCTGGACTTTCTGGAAGTCTCTTTCCTCTGCCAGATTGGGGAAGTTTTCCTTCATTACTTTTTCAAATACGTTTTTAACTTCTTGCTCTTCCTCTTCTCCTTCTGGCACCTCTATGATTTGGATGTTAGAACATTTAAAACTGTCCTAGAGGTTCCTAAGCCTCTTCTCATTTTTTTGAATTCTTGTTTCTTCATTCTCTTCCCATTGGATGCTTATTTCTTCCTTCTGCTCCACAGTTGATTTGAGTCCCATTTTCCTTCCCTTCACTGTCAGTTCCCTGTAAGTTTTCCTTTATTTCACTTTCTGTAGCCTTCATTTCTTCCTTCATTTTGGGACTGAGCTTAATCAGTTCTGTGCATTCTGAACATCCTGATTACCAGTGTTTTGAACTCTGCATCAGCCAGGCTGTCTATCTCCTCATCGCATAGTTCTGTTTCTGGAGTTTTGATCCGCTCTTTCATTTGGGCCATATTTCTTTGTCTTTGTGCACCTGTTATGTGGTAAGGGGTGGAGCCTTATGTATTCACCAGAGAGGGCAACCCTCTCTGCTTCGTTGTGGCATTGTCTGTGGGTGAGGGGTCAGAGAGGGAACAATGTTGCTTGTTCCACTTTCATCCCACTTTCTGTCACTTCCTTTGCTTCCTACAAATTGATTGTGCCCCTCAAGGTGCCTATTCCCAGGTTGGTGGGTTTGTGTACGTTTTAGGACCATGTGGGTCTCTCCAGTGACCTGTCCTTTGAGGCTGGGAGTTTCTCCCACTGCCATAACCTACACAGATTTTTTTACAGCCTGGAGCTTTGAGTGTTTAGTTTCCTGTACTGACACCTGGGTTCTGTGGTCCATCTCACTGCCCTATTGTTCCCCCAGGCTTGACTGCGCAGGAATGTGGGATTGCTTGAATGGTATACCAGCTGCTGCCTTGCCCACCCGGTCCTCCAGCCACAGCCTTGCCTCAAGTCCTCTCTGCCTAGATGCCAGTCTCTGCCCCTCCTACCATCTGGGTGAATGTTTCTTTATCCTTGGTTGTTGGACTTCCATGCAAATGTTTTTCTGTCAGTTCTGGTTGTTCTCTGTTTTTAAATTGGTTGTTATCCTTTTTTTTGGTTGTGCAAGGAAGCCAAGTGTTTCTGCTTAGCCTCCATCTTGGTTGGACTGGTCTGCTTTTTCTTTTGGGCCACATTACTGTGTCTTGGAGCACCTGTTATGTTGTAAGGGGCAGAGCCTTAGGTATTCACCAGTGCAGGGCAACCTGTGTGGCTGTGTCATGGCACTATATGTGGGGCAGGGCTCAGAGAGGGAACAATGCCACTTACTTTGTTCTTTCCCTTCTTTCAGTCACTTTCCCTGCTACCCACAAGCAAGTTGGGTCCTTCTGATGCTGATTCCCTGTGGGTGGGTTTGTGTACATTCTAGGACCCTGTGGGTCTCCCCAACAAACTCTCCTGTGAGGCTGGGAGTTTCTCCCGCCACTGCACCCCCACAGGGTTTTCAGTCAGAGGTTAGAGGCTTTAGTTTCCTGCACGGTAACCCTGGCTTGCACTGTCTGTTTTGTTCCTCCGTTGTTCCTCCCAACTTATCCACACACAAATGTGGGACCACCAGTTGCCAACCACCACCTTGCCCACCTGTGCTGCCACCTTGCCACATGTCCTCTCCACCCCAGCTGCCTGTCTCTGCCTCTCCTACCAGTCTGAATGAATGTTTCTTCTTTAACTCCTTGGTTGTCAGATTTCCATACAGTTCAATTTTTTGGCATTTCCAGTTGATTTTTATTTTTAAATTGGTTGTTATCCTTCTTTTGGTTGTGTGAGGAAGCAAAGCATATCTACTTATGCCTCCATCTTGGCCAGAAGTCACTTCAAAGTTTTTTACAAATTATAGAGAATATATATACAGGATCCAGCACAAAAAACACCCCTTTTTATTACAAAATCATAAGCATGTAATTCTATAAACTAACAATATCACACTCAAGCAACCATATGAAATTTTAGATAAAAGTTTCAAATTAAAACTATAAATTATTACAACCATATTATTACTCTACCAACCACACTCAAGCAGGTGTTAATTTCTGCCAGAACTTGTATGTCTTTTAAATGTTATTTTTCAGTTACAATAGCTATTCAATATTATTTTATATTAGTGTCAGGTGTATATCATAGTGGTTATACATTTATATTGCCTAATAACATGTTATTTATCCTCCATGAGTTTGTGTGTTTTCAGTTTTTTTCTTGTACTTTATTTCTAGTTTCATACGATTGTGGTTGGAGAAGATGCTTGATATAATTTCAATTTTCACAAATTTTTTGAGACTTGTTTTGTGGCTTAACACAGTCTGTCCTGGAAAATGTTCTATGTGCACTTGAAAAGAATGTAGATTATGCTGCTTTGGGTGAAATACTTTAAAAATATCAATTAAATCCACCTGGTCTAGTGTATCATTAAGGGCTGCTGTTTCCTTGCTGATTTTCTGTCTGAACGATCTATTCATTGTTGTCAATGGGGTGTTAAAATCCCATACTGTGACTTTATTACTGTCAATCTCTCCTTTAATGTCCATGAATAGATTTAGGTGCTTCTATGTTGAGTGCATAAATGTTTAAAGGGTTATGTCCTCTTGTTGGATTGATCCCTTTATCATTATAAAACAATTTTCAAATGGTATGCTTCAAGAATTTTTAAAACATGCAATAACTTAATAATAATCAGGGGCACTTTTCTCTTAGAATGTCACATAAAGAAATCTCAACAGCCAACACAACAATAGCCATCTCATGTGAATGAATTAAAATTATACCTGTTTTTTTGTAAGATTGGCAAAAAATATATATTTTTTGGTGTGCAAGATTTTAATAATGAGTATATATATGCCATGAGATAAAAGGTTGGAAATTACTGTTATAAAATATCCTTCCTTGTCTCTTATTGTAGCTTTAGTTTTAAAGTTATTTTGTCTGATATAAGTATTGCTACCCCAGTTTTTTTTAACTTCTATTTGCATGAAATAGCTTTTCCCATTCCTTTACTTTTAGCCTATGTGTCACTTTTGATCTGAAGTGGGTCTCTTGTAGATAATGTAGACATAGGTCTTATTTTCTTATACATTCAACTACCCTATGTCTTTTGATTGGAGCATTAAATTCATTCACATTTAAAGTGATTATTGATAGGTACATATTTATTGACACTTTATTTTTCATATTTATATTCCTCCCTCCCCTTCTTATTCCTGTCCTTTCTTCATCTTAAAGAAGTCCTTTTAACATTTTTTGTAAATTTGGTTTGGTGGTGATGAAGTCTTCTATTATAGTTTTTTGGGGAAGCTCTTTATTCTCCTACAATTTTATTTATATATTTCTAAGGGTATTATGTTTTTCATTGTAAAGGTTTTACTTATTTTTTTAGAGAGTGGGAAAGGGAGAGAGAAAGAGAGGAAGAGAAATATTGATGTACAAGAGATATGTCAATCAGTTGCCTCTCACATATCCCCAACTGGGGACCTGGCCTGCAACTCAGGCATGTGCCCTGACTGGGAATCAAAGTGGTTACCTTTTGGTCCCCAGGTTGGCACTCAATCCAGTGAGTCACACCAGCCAGGGCTATTCTACAATTTTAAATGCTAGTCTTGCTGGTTAGAGTAGACTTGGTTGTAGATCCTTGTTTTTCATCACTGAATATTTTATACCAATCCTTTCTAGCCTGAAAAGTTTCTCTTGAGAAGTCAGCTGAGAGTCTTATGGGAGTTCTCTTATAGGTAACTGCCTTTCTCTTGCTGGAAATTTTTAAATTTTTCTCTTTGTCTTTAACCTTTGCCATTTTAATTATGATGTGTCTTGGCATGGGTTCCTTTGGGTTTATCTAGTTTGGATTCACTGAGCTTCTTGGACTTGTCTGTCTTTTTTCTTCACCTGGTTATGGATGTTTGTATTCATTATTTCTTCAAATAGGATCTCAATCTTTTGATCTCTCCTCTCTTTCTGGTACTCTTATGATGCAAATGTTGTTATGCTTGATGTTGTTCCAGAGGTCACTTAAACGGTTCTCATTTTTTTTTAATTTTTCTTCTCTGATTGCATGTTTTCTGCTACCTTGTTTTTCAAATCACTGATTTGATCCTTTGCTTCACCTAATCTGCTATTCATTCCTTTTAGTGTATCCTTCATTTCAGTTGTTATAATCATTTCTAACTAGTTGTTTTTTATGGTTTCTTGTCCTTTTTAATGTTTACTATCTTTTTGTTAAAGTTCTTCTGAGTTCATTTATTCTTACCCTAAATTTCTTGAGCATTCTTATAACCATCATTTTGATGGTTATAACTCTGGTGAATTATAATTCTGGTGAGTTGATGGTTATAACTCTGTTTATAACTCATGGTTATAACCATGGTGATGGTTGTAACTCTGTATCTGACAGATTGCTTGCTCCCATTTTATTTAGTTCTTTTTCTGGGGATTTCTCCTTTTATTTCATTTGGGGGCACATTTCTTTGTCTCCCCATTTAGTTGGCCTCTCCATGTTTGTCTCAGTGTATTAGGTAGATTTGCTATGTCTCCCAGTCTTGGTAGGGTGGCCTTATGTAGTAGGTGTCCTCAGGTGTGAAGTGGCAGTCTCCCTGATCACCTGAGCCAGGTGCTTCAAGAGTGTGCTTATGTGGGTTGTGTGTTGAACCTTGATTGTAGTTGGCACATCTGTGGGTGGGGTTGACCCTCAGGCTGGCTGGCTTGAACAGTGTGGATTGGTCATGAACACAATGTATGAGCTGCTATGCAGAGGCTGTCCCCATGAAGTGGACTTTGCTCCAGCAGGATCTGATGCTTGTTGAGACCTCCTTTTATATGTGCTGCTTGTGGAACTAATTGGGTGGTGCTCTGCTGTGCTCTGGTCTGAAGCCAGCCTCAGGTGTGTTGGTTCTGGGGCCTCTTAGGAGAGACACTGGTGCAGGTCAATGTCAGATGCTGCCTGTGATCATCCCTGGGCTAAATGTTAGGAGCTACCAAGTGATCATGGTTGTTAGCTGCCTCTTCTGGCCTGCCTGTGCATGGGGGAAGCCAAACTGTGAACCAAGGTCAGCTGCCACTAGTATCAGGCCTGGAGCAGGTCAACAAAAGCCCAAAGACACCCCAAGACTTACTGCTTCCTGCCAGATTCCTGTTAGGCTCAGCTACCGAAAGAGCCTCAGGCAATACACAAGTTGTGTTAAGGTAGCTTCTCGAGGAGTCAACAGATAGGGGTGAGTGGTGTTTGCCAGGTTAATACAGCTTCAAACTCATCACCAGTGCTAAGTCTGAGGCCACTCAACAAAAGTCTCAGGGTACACTGAGGCAAGCCATAACACCCCTGAGGCCTTTGCAATAGGATGGGATCTCAGGGAGTTCTCCAGGTGGAACTAGGCTAAAGCAAATTAAGATTTGTCCCAGTAGAGGGAGGGCTTAACACAGGGAAGTTGCCACCAGTTGGCCATGTGGGAAGATGGCCCTTGCCCTGAAGTCACACAACTCATTTTGTCTCTGTGTGTCTGTGGCACCCCATGAACTTGACTGAAATTTCCCAAGAGGTTTTCAAGCCTGAAAGATGGGCCCAAGCTCTCTACTGCTAACAGAGACCCTAGAGTGCACAAGCTGGCCAGGATAGGGGTGCAGGAGTGTTAGGAAAGCCCTAATATAGCTCACCATGCTAATTCTGTGTCAGAGGAGTGCTTAATCCAGGAAAGATAGTGTGCATGGACCATGGGGTAGGAGAACTCAATGCAGGGGCATTAGAGGCTATTCCTTCAGCCCTTGCCCTGAAGTCCCACAGTTTAGTCTCTCCATGGGCAAGTCTGGCACCCTTCCAAGCCATTGTTCCTCCGCGGGAGCCCAGGGAGAGTGCCTGTGAGCGAGAGTGAGTTGGTGCATTGTCCCTTTAAGAGGACACGGGGTTCCCAGCAGCCTTTTGTCTCACTGGGGTGGACAAAATCTCTGCTGATATTCACAGTCAGATGTCATGTGGGCTCTTCTTCTTGGCACTGGTGCTCCAGGGTGGGAAACCTGGCATGGGGTTGAGACCTCGAGCTCTTCCAGGGCACCTCAGCAACTAAGATATCTTTCCGGATCCTCAACTGCCACACATAGGGGTAGGGCCAGCTCATTTCAAGTCTCCACCTCTCCTACCAGTTCTGACGTGGCTTCTTTTCTATATCTCCTTAGTTATAGGACTTCTATTTAGCTAGTCTTCAGATGGTTCTCCACGATTATTGTTATATAGCTTAGTTGCAATTTTGATGTGGTCAAAGGTGAGGTGAGTGCGGCTACTTTGTCATCTTTGGAGAATATATTTTAAAGATGTAAAATAAATAATTGTTTCTAACATTGCATCTTTTATATTAACTTGTACTTTTCTTTTACTCTAAAAGTATACATATATGTGCAAAAAAATTAGAAAGTTAAGCAAAAAAGAGTAGTTTTAATATTATAAAATCACTTGTAAATTAGGTTATTTGTACCAATCTTCCTGTTAAAAAGAACAAAAAATGCTAGAATATATATACACCCGTATGTATCTATAGTCTGATGCAGCTTCATGTGTCCATATATATATACATATATATATATACACACACACATGCACACACACAAAATATGCCATATTTTTTGGACTATAACATACACTTGCCCCCAAAATTTGGGAGGAAAAGGGGGGTGTGTCTTATAGTCCAAATGTCGCTTACCTGGCTCACTGTGAGGGGTGGGGTGGCCTATGTTATTTATGTTATTAAAAATTTTATCACATTTTTTACTTCAAATTTTTTTCCTGTCTTCCTCCTCTGAAACCAAGGTGCAACTTATGGTCCAGTGCATCTTATAGTCCAAAAAATTCTGTATACGTATATGTATGATAAATATACCCAAGGTTGGCTTCAGAGTACAACAGAGCACTGCTGAGGCAAATTCTTCTTCATGGGGATGGCCTCTGCACAGTAGCTCATACACTATGATCATGGCCAATCCACACAGCCAGTCAGGATAAAAATACACACATATGTATTTTATCGAGCACAGAAGCCATTTGCTAAAAACTTCTGCTAATCCCAGACTTTCGGCCAAGATGGAGGTATAGGTAGACACACTGTGCCTCCTCACACAACCAAAATAAGGACAACAAAAATTTAGAAACAAAAAAACAACCAGTACCCACAGAAAATAGAACTGTATGGAAGGCAGACAACCAAGGAGTTAAAACAGACACATTCATCCAGACTGGTAGGAGGGGCGGAGTCAGGCGGCTGGGCAGAGAGGGGTCACGGCAAAAAAAGCAATGGCTGGTGGACCCTGGGTGCGGGGTGGCAACAGGTGAACCCAGTGAGGTGCTGGATTGTGGACAGGCGCAGCATGCAATGAGGCTGGTGGACCAGGCGGTCCCACATTCAGGCACAGATAAACCAGGTGAAACTGGGGAGCTAGACAGACTGTACAACCCAGGGCTCCAGTGCGGGGAAATAAAGCCTCAAAACCTGATGGAGGACACCTGTGGGGGTTCAGGTGCCAGGAGAGACTCCCAGTCTCACAGGAGAGTGTGTTGGAGAGACCACAGGGTTCTAGAGCATACACAGACCCACCCACCAGGAAATCAGCACCAGGAGGGCCCAGTTTGCTTGGAGGAAGCAGTGGGAGGGACTGAAATCCCGCAGAGATTGGAGCAAGCACCATTGTTCCCTCTCAGACTTCTCCCACATACAACATTACAATGCAGTGATGTGGGTTGCACTGCCCTGGTGAATACCTAAGTCTCTGCCCCTCACATGCGTGTGAGGCACATCAAAACAAATAAAAAAAATGGCCCAAATGAAAGAACAGATCAAAGCTCCAGAAAAAATACAACTAAACAATGAAGAGACAGCCAGCCTATCAGATGCACAGTTCAAAGCACTGGTGATCAGGACGCTCACAGAATTGGTTGAATTTGGTCACAAATTAGATGAAAAAATGAAGGCTATGCTAAGTGAAATGAAGGGAAATGCACAGGGAACCAAGAGTGATGGGAAGGAAACTGGGACTCAAATCAATGGAGTGGACCAGAAGGAAGAAAGAAATAACCAAACAGAAAAGAAGGAAGACATAAGAATTCAAAAAAATGAGGAGAGGCCTAGGAACCTCCAGAACGTCTTTAAATGTTCCAACATCCAAATTATAGGGGTACCAGAAGGAGAAGAGGAAGAGCAACAAGTGGAAAACTTATTTGAACAAATAATAAAGGAGAACTTCCCTAATCTGGCAAAGGAAATAGACTTCCAGGAAGCCCAGGAAGCTCATAGAGTCCCAAAGAAGTTGGACCCAAGGAGGGACACACCAAGGCACATCATAATTACATTACCTAAGATTAAAACGAAGGAGAGAAACTTAAAAGCAGCAAGAGATAAGGAGATAGTTACCTACAAAGGAGTTCCCATAAGACTGTCAGCTGATTTCTCTAGGAGACCTTATAGGCAAGAAGGGGCTGGAAAGATGTATTCCAAGTCATGAAAGACAAGGACCTATATTCCAAGATTGCTGTATCCAGCAAAGCTTTCATTTAGAATGGAAGGGCAGATAAAGTGCTTCTCAGATAAGGTCAAGTTAAAGGAGTTCATCATCACCAAGCCCTTATTATATGAAATGTTAAAGGGACTTATCTAAGAAAAAGAAGATAAAAAACATGTATAGTAAAACGACAGCAAACTCACAATTATTAACAACTACACCTAAAACAAAAACAAACTCAGCAAACAACTAGAACAGGAACAGAACCACAGAAATGGAGATCACATGGAGGGTTAGCAACAGAGGAGTGGGAGGAAGAGAGAGGGGGAAGAGGTACAGAGAATTAGTAGCATAGATGGTAGGTAGAAAATAGACAGGGAGAGGGCAAGAATAGCATGGGAAATGTAGAAGCTAAAGAACTTATGGTACATGGACATGAACTAAAGGGGGGAATGTGGGTGGGAGAGGGTGTGCAGGGTTGAGGGGAGTGAAGGGGGTGAAATGGGACAACTGTAATAGCATAATCAATAAAATCTATTTAAAAAAAAAACCTTGTGTGGATCCCGAGCAAATTTCAGGTCTCATTTTGATAGCTTTTTGGGGCCAAGGATACAGAAATTTAGGTGCTTAATCCACAGAGCAAGGAGTTCAATAGGCAATGTGGACTCACAAGTATAATGAAACTCCAAAGAAATACATCTTTGTGGTAAAGATCAGAACACCAGCTTGGGAGGCTCAAATAGTATTTCAACTTATAATAATATAGGTTCATAATGCTGCAATGAACATAGTGGTGCATATATTTTTTGAGTTAGTGTTTTGGGTTTCTTCTAATTTATTCCCAGAAATAGAATTGCTGGGTCATAAGGCAGATCCATTTTTAATTTTTTGAGGTAACTCCGTATTGCTTTCCACTATGGCTGCACCAATCTGTGTTCCCCCCAACAGTGCAGAAGGGTTCCCTTTTTTCCACATCCTCGCCAGCACTTGTTGTTTGTTGATTTGTTGATGATAGCCACTGCGATAGTATAAGGTGATATCTCATAATAGTTTTAATTTGCATTTCTCTGATAATTAGTGATATTGAGCATCTTTTCATATGTCTATTGGCCATTTGTATGTCCTCTTTGGAGAAGTGCCTATTCAGGTCTTTTGCACATTTTGTAATTGGATTGAAGTGTTTTTTTTTTTTCGATATTGAGTTGTATAAATTCTTTTTTTTAATTCTCATACAAGTATATATTTATTGATTTGAGAGAGAGAGAGAGATGCAGAGAGAGAAGTGAAACATTGATTGGTTGCCTCCCACACGTGCCCTGACTGGGGATCAAACTGTCAACCTTTTGGTGCACAAGGCAATGCTCCAACCAACTGAGCCACCCAGCAAGGGTGAGTTGTATAAGTTCTTTATAAATTTTAAGTATTAACCACTTATCAGGTGTGCCATTGGCGAATGTGGTCTTTCATTCAGTAGATTGTCTTTTCTTTTGTTGATGGTTTCCTTTGTTGTGCAAAAACTTTTTAGTTTGATATAGCCTCATTTGTTCATTTTTTTCTTTTGTTTTCTTTGCCCAAGGAGATATGTCAGAAAACAATATTGCTATTAGAAATGTCTGAGATTTTACTGCTTATGTTTTCCTCTTGGATTTTTATAGTTTCAAGTCTAACATTAAGACTTTAATCCATTTTTAGTTTATTCTTATGTATGGTGTAGGAAGGTGTTTGTTGCAGTGTTATTTACAAAAGTCAAGATTTGGAAACAATCCATATGTCCATCAGTAGATGTGGATAGAAAAGCTGTGGTACATTTACACAGTGGAATATTACTTGACTGTAAAGAAAAAAAGGAAACCTTACCCTTTGTGACAGCATGGATGGACCTGGAGAGCATTGTGCTAAGTGAAATAAGCCAGTGAGAGAAAGACAAATACCATATAATTTCAGTCATATGTGGAATCTCATGAACAAAAAAAAAACCTAACAAGATAGAAACAGACTCATAGATACAGAAAACAGTGAAGCTTTGAGATGGAGGAGGCTTGCAGTACTGGGATAAAAAGTATAAGGATTAAGCAAAAATAAATAAAACTCATGGACACAGATAACAGTATGGTGATTACAAGAAGGAAAAGGGGTGGGGGAGGTAGAAGAGGTTATAGGGGGATAAATGGTGATGGAAGAAGGCTTCAGTTGGTGAACACATAATACAATATACAGATGATGTATTATAGAATTGTACACTTAAAACCTATATAACTCTGTTAAATGGTGTGACCCCTTAAATTCAATTACAGAAAAACAATACATGTTTATAATGTTCTTCCATTCCTGTGAAGGTAATTATTTCTGGTACTTAAATCAGTTCTCTATTCTGTCAATCTATCCAGCTTAAGGATGTGAAAACCTTAAACAAAGACACTAAAAACTAAAAAGCTAGCTGTTAGAGCCCTGTATCCATTTAGGAATAAGTTAATCTATGAATAAAGGACCCAAAATAACAGTGGCTTAAAGAAAGGTAGTCTTTTGTTTGTTTCTCTTATAAAAGTTTGGAGCTACTAGTAGTCCAGGGTTGTTGTAGCTTCCATTTTCAAGATTACCTTGTGTTCCCACAAGACTACTCCAGCCATCATTCCAGTCTGTCTGGAGGAGGAAAAGAAGAATCAAGGGCAAAGGATACATGCCAGCTATCTTTTGAAGGTTTCTGCGCTACACTTTGCTTACCTATAAGAAAGAGCAACCTGACACCAATATCGGACAAGGTCAAAAAAACAAGACTACATAATTATGCCTGAACACAGATAAAAAGTACAAATATTGACCAAACTTCAGTGACTAAACATCTACTCTGCCTAATGTCTACTACTTTGTTACCAATTTAGCTTTAGTCATGTTTCATTCTCCTGATATTTTAGATCCCCAATCATACAATTACCTGTTTCCTAATACAATTTAGAGTAAGACCCTCTGTCCTTCAACTCTCCCTACAATTGCCTAACACAAAGCAAATCCTACAGTAAAGCTTTTCTAACATTTTCTTGCTGTGATACCCATGGTTTCCCATGGTATGCATGCTCCCTCATAGCAACAAGCAATAAATCTAATTTGTTCAACCACCAACTTATTTCCATGACTTCTGGATGAAGGGCAGAGACACCAATTAGTATCAGTAATTAGTAATGCTACACCTGAAACCATAAAAATCCTAGAAGAAAACAGGCAACAAAATCTCAGACATTGCTTGCAGCAATTTTTTATTGGATATATCTCCCCAGGCAAGGGAAACAAGAGAAAATATAAACAAATGGGACTACATCAAATTAAAAAAGTTTTTGCATAGCAAAGGAAATCATCAACAAAATAAAAAGACAACCCACAGAATGGGAGAACATATTTGCCGATACATCTAATAAGGGGTTAATATCCAAAATTTATAAAGTACTTACAAACCACATCTACACCAAAAAACAAATAACCCAATTAAAAAATGGGTAAATGACCTGAATAGACACTTCTCCAAAGAAGACATACAGATGGCCAATAGATGTCTGACAAGATGCTCAATGTCACTAATCATCAAAGAAATGCAAATTAAAAACACAATGAGATACCATCTCACACAAGTCAGAATGTCTATCATCAATAAATCAACAAAGAAAAAAGTGCTGGTGAGGATGTGAAGAAAGGGTATCCCTTTTGCACTGTTGGTGAGAAAGCAGATTGGTGTAGCCACTGTGGAAACAGTATGGAGATACCTCAAAAAATTAAAAATGGATCTGCCTTTTGACCCAGTGATCCCACTTCTGGGAATATATCCAAAGGAACCCAAAACACTAATTCAAAAGAACATAAGCACCCCTATGTTCATTTCAGTGTTATTTACAATTGCCAAGATATGGAAGCAGCCCAAGTGCCCATCAATAGATGAGTGGATAAAACAACCATGGGACATTTACATAATGGAATACTACTCGGCCATAAAAAAGGAGATAATTTTACTCTTTGTGACAGTATGGATGGACCTGGAGAACATTATGCTAAGTGAAATAAGGCAGTCAGAGAAAGACAAATACCATATGATTTTCCTCATATGTGGAATCTGATGAAAAAATTGAACTAATGAAGAAAATGGGGACAGACTCATAGACAGAGAAGAGGATGACAATTAGTGTGGGTAGGGATGTTAGGGGGTGGAGGGATTGAGAAAACTGGAAAAAGGACTCATGGACATGGACAACAGTGTGGTGATTGCTGGGGGGAGGGGATATAAGAGGACTAAATGGTAATGGAAAAAATACAATGAAGATTAAATTAAAAAAACAGTAATTAGTTATAGGACCATACTCAGTTGGTGAGTGTTGCTGAGAAATGTAGTGTCTTTCTTGGACCACCATGTGGTCAGTGAAAATTGGGGTTTCTATAGTCATAGAGGGAGAGAGAATAGCTATACCAACCAGTTAACCATGTTTTCTACAACCTCTAAACTTAAGAAAGCCCAAAAGCTTTGTCCAAAATAAATATATGATAAGAAACAAGAAGATGATGTCAGAAAAATAAATAAATAAGGAATCCATATAAGTAAGTCACAAAGTTTGTAGGCTTGGTTTCTCTTCCAAAAAATATTTGTAGGCATTGCAAATGCAGATGTGTGTGGACTATGACCACCTGGAGATGCCCTGACCTAACTGAAGGGAGCAGTGGTCATTTCTCAACTCCAGCAGATGTTGCCATGTGGAGACACTGTCACAGTGTTGCCAAACCTTCTGTATTGAAATCTCACAATTTTTCAATGTTGGCTTAGATTTTTAAAAATACAGTGTGGGCCAAACAAAATATTTCTGAGAGCTAAATTGATCTTAGTTTGTAACTTCTTGTAGAGGAATGGATTGATTTTCTCCCCTTCACATAATCTCCCAGTAATGTGCTTCTCTCAGCACATATACATGTTCTAGTTGTTCTGGGTCACAGGTATGATTGACTTCCTCTTGCAAGAACAGAGTTGCTTAAATGACATGGGTTCCTGAATAGAATGTCAAAATGAAAGAGAAGATGCTTTATTTCTTCTCAGTTTTCATGAAATGATCCAATGATCAACAGAATATTAATTTTATAGCTGGCCTTCTTCCATGATACACTTGGAAATGACCCAGAAGAGGCCTAGCTCATTTCAGTGAGGCCAAAAAATGATCCCATGGCAGCACCCAGTAGGTACTTTCTCCTCATTTTTGTTCTCAAATTTATATTTTTTACAACTGATAATAATACTTGATGTTCTTTTACTTAGATATAGCTAATTCATAGTTCATAGATAGCTAATGGTGACTGGAGGAAGGTTTCATTCCTAGTTTTATTACACCCAAAGAGTATTACTGAAATACCTACATGTGGACACATGGGTTTTCCAGTTCTTATACAGTGACTTCCACAGCTAAACCCTTTTGATGCCCTTAGTCACTAAGACTAAATTGGGGAGAATGCTCTAATACAGTGATCTTCATCAAGTTCTTGTCAAGAACAAGTATGCATAAAATTCACAGCTCCTGGACTGCCAAGGTTAATATTTCCAGATGACCTCAAATATCCAGTTTATCAAAGTCAAGGGGGACAAAAACTTCAGAGACCACACCCAGAAATATGTCAGACTTATTTCTTTTTGGACTATAAACCAGGGAATGATTGTGATTTTTTTCAGTCTTCACCTGAGGATATGTTTCTATTGATTTTAGAGAGAGAAGAAGGACGAAAGAGAAACATTGATCAGTTGGCTCCCATATGTGCTCCAGACAGGGACTGAACCCACAACCTAGGTATGTGCCCTGACCAGGGATCCAAACCACAACATTTTGGTGTGCAGGACTCCATTCCAACCCTGACTGAGGTTTTTAAAACTTAAGTACAAAGCCATATGATTTACAGTGTTAATTAAAGAAAGGTGTGTTTGTAGTATATGACATTATATTACTAGTATACATATTTCTATTTGGAACTGTTTGACATGAGTTACCAACTATGTATACTGCCACTACGGTATGTCAATAGATTTTATCTAAATAAACTCACACCCCTCGTATTTGCCTCTGGTGATAGAGTATTGTTTATCAAGGTAAAATTTAAGCTTTAATGTTATGTACCCTGACATAATGTTGACTTTATTGTAATAATTGCTAAATTAAGAAAAAATTGTATTGTTTGACAATGCATATTATTTATCTGTATTTTTTCTAAAAAGGTTTAAAGTCATTTAAAATGAAATATAGAGATATTTAAAAAAATACAAGAGAAAAAGAATAAAACCAGTTTTTGAACAAGGTAGTGGGAGTGGGAAGTGTAGGGATGGTAAATAATTAATCTGAAAATTCAAGGATGATGATACTAAAACTGATTAGAAAACTTAACTTTGGACTTCTTAGAAAAAAAAGGAGCTATAAGTTGCATAGTTCTTACTAAACACTAAAATGGAACATACTAATTGACCAGAAGAAACGCATATTGCCTACCACTGAACTCAAAGAACATTGTTCTTGTTATGAAGGACATTGAATAAAGTGTCATCAAATTGCAATTTTATGGAACATGCCAGAATACTCCTCATGTGGTCATTTCGACATAAGCTTTTGGCAGAAATCTAAGAATGTAATAGGTTAATACATTTCTATGAAAACTGAAGACATGTAGATTAATTTTGTAATTTTGGAGTAAAGGTAACATGAGTGAGGATAGACTCAATAATTACTATGCTTCTTCGAGTGTCCACTCAGTAATCAATGAAACAAATATTGAAGACAATATGTTTTAAGGCTTACAGACTTTCTGAGATCTTTTGTTTTCATTAATTCAGCAGGTATTTACCGAATTCACAACATATATGGTTGTTCTGTTATGTGCCCTAGAATGTTCATAAATATCTCATCTTTAGATGAGTCTTAAGTATTTATATATGATGTGTATATCCCCTTGGCTCTAACAAAAAATTATACTTTCTACCAACTCTTTCTCTGATATATATACATACTGAATTCTGTATTTAATTACCATTTTCATGAGATGTATAGATAGTTATTTTACACCTATAGTAATGTGAGGATCTGCATTTTAAAAGAAAAATACCTCACTGGCCAAGATGGAGGCATAGGTAGATAAACTTTGCTTCCTCATACAACCAAAAGAAGGACAACAACCAATTTAAAAACAAAAACGACCATAACTGCCAGAAAATCAAATTGTATGAAAGTCTGACAACCAAGGAGTTAAAGCAGAAACATTCATCCAGACTGGTAGGAGGGGTGGAGATGGGCAGCTGGGGCAGCTAGTGGACTGGGTGGTCCCACATTCCTGTGTAGATAAACCAGGAGGAACAACTAGGGAGTGAGACAGACTGTGCAACCCAGGGTTGTAGCACAGGAAACTAAAGCCTCAAAATCTCTGGCTGTAAAAACCTCTGGGGTTTGAGACAATCGGAGAAACTCCCAGTCTCACAAGAGAGTTCATTGGGGAGACCCATGGGGTCCTAGAATATGCACAAACCTACCCACCTGGGAATCAGCACAAGAGGGCCCAATTCACTTGTGGGTAGCAGGGGAAGTGAGTGAAAGTGGGGTAAGAGCCCAGAAAGTGGCATTGTTCCCTTTCTGACCCCACTCCCACATACAGTACCACAACACAGCAAAGTGGGTTACACCACTTTGGAGAATACAATGTAACAGGTGTGCCAAGACAAAGAAATGTGGCCCAAATGAAAGAACAGATCAAAACTCCAGAAAAAGGACTAAGTGATGAAAATATAGCCAACCTATCAGATGCAGAGTTCAAAACACTGGTAATCAGGATGCTCACAGACATGACTGAGTATGGTTGCAAAATAGAGGAAGAAGTGGAGGCTATTTAAAATGAAGTAAAGGAAAATGTATAGGGAACCAACAGTAAAGGGAAGGAAACTAGGACTCAAATAAACGATTTGGAACAGAAGGAGGAAATAAACTTTCAAGCAGAACAGAATGAAGAACCAAGAATTCAAAAAACAAAATGAGGAGAGACTTAGGAACCTCTGGGACATCTTTAATTAAGTATTCCAACATCTGAATCATAGGGGTGCCGGAAGGAGAAGAGAAAGAGCAAGAAGTTAAAAACTTATTTGAAAAAGTAATGAAGGAGAACTTCCCTAATCTGGGGAAGGAAATAGACGTGCAAGTCCAGGAAGCTCAGAGAGTCCCAAAGAAGTTGGACCCAAGGAAACACACAACAAGGCCCATCATAATTACATTAGCCAAGATTAAAGATAAGGAGAGAATCTTAAAAGTAGCAAGAGAAAAGGAGACAGTTACCTACAAAGGAGTTCCCATAAGGCTATCAGCTGATTTCTCAAAAGAAACCTTGCACGCAAGAAGGGGCTGGAAAGAAGTATTCAAAATCATGAAAGGCAAGGACCTACTTCCAAGATGACACTATCCAGCAAAGCTATCATTTAGAATGGAAGAGCAGTAAAGTGCTTCCCAGTTAAGGTCAAGGTAAAGGAGTTCATCATCATCAAGCCCTTATTATATGAAATGTTAAAGGGGCTTGCCTAAGAAAAAGATGATCAAAACTATGAATAGTAAAATGACAACAAATCACAACTATAATAACTGAATCTAAAGAAGAAAAACAAAAACAAAAACAAACTAGGCACACAACTAGAACAGGAACAGAATCACAGAAATAGAGTTCACATGGAGGGTTATTAGTGGGGAAGGGGAGTAGGGAGAATGGGGGGAAAGGTACAGGGAATAAGTAGCATAAATGGTAGGTACAAAACAGACAGGTTAAGAATAGTATAGGAAATGGATAAGCCAAAGATCTTATATGTATGACCAATGGACATGAACTAAGCTGAGGGAGTGAGGGATGTTGGATGGAGGTGGGTTACAGGACAGAGGGGGATAAAGGGGAGAAAAAAATGGGACAACTGTAATAGTGTAATCAACAAAATATACTTTAAAAATAAAAGAAAAAACTTTGAGAAAAATAATTATTGGTGTAGTTTGGGCAGAAGATTTTACATTGTTAATAGACAATTAAAATAATAATGGGAAGGAGATTAAAAATATTCCAAAAGAGTTCCAGACCCTCATAAACATTTTTCTGGCTATTTTATGTAGACTTTTGTATTTCTGACAAAAGCAAGTGTTTCTGGTTAAGTTCATATACATTTATTTTGAGCCTTGACTTTGGGAACACAGACAGCTAATATGCACACCAGATGATTTAATACAATGGGTGATAAAAGATGAAAAAATCTCGTAGTGCAAAGCCTGCGTCCAACTTCAAAGCCTAAACCTAATAATTTTCTCAGTTTCTGTCCTTTGTTTTCACGGGAAATTGTGTGTGACATTAGTTTGAAATGGGTGAGGAGCCTCTCCAAAGGCAACAGAAAGCATGGGTTTAACTCCACGAGGCATGGGTTAACCTCCTCCACCAGGCTCTCCTATAATGGCTGTTGTGAGGCATTATGCTAGGCAATTTTTACAGGTATTATACGCATATGTTCTTAAGTCCTGTCCATGGTATCTCACAATGAGAAAATGGGCACAGGTTAAATAGCTTGCCCAATAAAGTGCAGCAAGTGAGGATTGTAATGATGGCAATAGCACAAAGAAGCTGGTTCCAAAGGTAACCTGCCTGAAGCCCCACACTAAGGAGGTGGCAGAGCCAGGCTCTGACTCCAGTGCACAAGCAGCACTCTCAGCCTGGAGAGACCACAGAAACATATTGTTTTAGAATTGAAAGAGACTACACAGAGCATCAAGGTAATTCAACACTCTCCAGCACACAAGTTTTACATGTGAGGAAACAAAGTACAATGATATTAATGTCCTTTCAAATGAGGATAAGGTGTGAAATTGTTGGATTAATTTAATTCTTTGCCTAGTACATCACAGTCATTCACATTTTAAGAAGTAAACAAGAGAACACTGTGATAATAATTGTTAACTTTTGTGTGGAGTGAATCATCAGTGAACTAAATGAACAAAATCCAGGTAGTTGAACTTTCCTGTGCTCTTCACCTATACCTCTCCCCCTCTGCCCAGTTTTCCTGTCATATGCTTATAAATTTATTCAGAGAACAATGGGAATTTAGGGAAATCATAAGGGCATATTTTAGGTGTATGAAGTCCCCCAAATTAGCCTACCAGTTTCCATTTGGAAGTACTTTATTACATAAAACAATTAGGAGAGGTGAACTATTTAAAAAAATCAGTAGTTCTGAAAATATGAATTGTAAGATGCTCCTTCAGGGGTGTCCAAACCTCAGCCCATGGGCCGCATGCAACCCAGGATGGCTATGAATGCAGCCCAACACAAATCATAATTTACTTAAAATATGAGATTTTAAAATAAGATTTATTTATTTATTTTAGACAGGAGGAAGAGAGGGAGAAAGAGAGAGAGAAGTATCAGTGTGTGGTTGCCTCTCGTGTGCCCCACACTGGGGACCTGGCCTGCAACTCAGGCATGTGCCCTGACTGGGAATCAAACCAGTGACCTTTTGATTCACAGGCCCGTACTCAATCCACTGAGCCACACCGCCAGGGCCATGAGATTTTTTAAACTGTCATTAGTGGTTTTGTATTTAATGTGTGGCCCAAGACAACTCTTCTTCCAGTATTGCCCAGTGATGCCAAAAGTTTGGAAACTCCTGCTGGATGATCTGCTTTTTAGATCTCCGGCAGAATAAACTTTTTTTTTTTGTAATTTAACAAGTGTGTATTTATGCTTTGGACAGAAATAAATACTTTATTCATGATGTTACATTTTTAAAAAGTAACAATTCCTTTGCTTCTCATTCAAGCAAAGCTATCCTCGCTACGTATCTCCAGTTATGTCCAGTTAGGAGTATGTGGTCCACAGATTCTTTCTGTTAGAGAACTTTTTTCCATGAGAGAACTACTTGTCTTTCAGTATGGAAATTCTACACAGTCCTTCCCTGAGTAGCTGGTTTCAGTGTTTACTCATCCTTATAATCAGGGAGTTAATCTTTGCATCTACCATGTATGATTCCTACAGCATTTCTCTGGCTCTGCCTGCTGTACTGGCTGGGACAAGCTGAACAGAAATTCACTCACCTGGGAATCTTCCCACACTCTCAAGGAGCTAATGCTCACTGGAGTGGCTGTCACCACATGAGGTGCAGAACAAGTTGTACTGTGCTCACTACACCCGTTGAGTGACAGTAATCCTCTGAAGCTCAACTCAAACTGGCCACCCCATTAAATCTCTGTACCCCAAATTATTCTATCCTTATCTCTCCCTTCTCTGTCAGAACTCGCTACTTATTAGATGTTGAGTGGAGCAAAATGATTATCTGACAAGATATTTTTCATTTAGGCATAGAAAATTGAAAAGACAACAGGCAGTTACTTTTTAAAATAAACACCTGTTGACTAAGGAATAAAATACTACTGAAAGATATCAGAAATTGGAGTTACTATTACTTCTTTTCAGGACTATGTAAAGCTTAGAAATAATAACAATAAAGTACTTAGCAGGTTGTATCCATAAAGCAAATAGTATCTGTTATTGTCAGATCCTGTAGACCAAATAGTCTTTGATTCATAAATAACATTTCCATGGCCCTTTCTGAAAAGTTTTTGCTTTGATACTGTCCATATTAACAGCTCTGAAATATAGAGTAGGCTAATAACCTCAGTTTTTCAAAATTTCCTTAAAGTCATTGTATATCCTTTAAAACTTTTGATGTTTTTCCCCCTGGAATCTCTAATTAATTTGTAATATATGTATAAAAATTTATTTTTTCAGTACTTCTATAAGACTCATACCTTTTAAAATGTGAACAGCTAGGTAACAGATGGTTACTAGACTTATTGTGGTGATCACCTCAAAAGGTATATAAATGTCTAGTCACCATGCTGTATACCTGAAACTAATATAATATTGTAACATGTGAACTATAATTTAAAAATAAATTTTAAAAAATGTAAACAGCCAAAATAGAAACATTAGTGTAACTAAGATCTAACCAATGCTGAGAACAAAGGAAGGATAAATTTATGGTTAGTAATCCTGTAATGTTCATATATAACAATATTAGACATATTTTCAAATGCGCTACTTCCCTGACTCATGTTTGGGATGGAATCACTCTAGTCCTCTATTCTTTTCTATTATTTCCTGATATATTAATATTTGTATAAAGCCCAGCTTATGTTGCCTTGTTCTTGAGCAGATTGTTTTTCTTCCCTAAAATAATTATACATATCCTACAAAGCATCTTCTGCTCTTACCCATTCATTCTTCTATTTTGTTGGAAATTTTAGTTTTAATGCACTTTTCCTAGATTGTAGACACCCCATGTTATTTGGAATCACTATTAATTATAATCATTTAAATTATTAATGGAAGTGCTAAATGGCATAGGGTTCAGTACTGATCCTTTAAGACGATCTTCACTGCCCAAGTCCTAATTAGCTGTGATAATGTAATGGAAAGAAGGAAACACTGAAAAGGTGGAAAAGTATTTGGAAAGAGAAAGAGGCCAGAGTGAGAGATAGAACTCCAGAGTTCCAAATATCCAGAAAGAAAGATGTAGAGAAATAATAAGACAGAATGGGAGAATGTGGAAAAGAAAATAAAAAGTCCATGATAAAGAGGGAGACACATGATAAATAAAGGCCCAAAAGTAAACAAAAGTTCAGTATATACATGAGGTCTTGAAGTTGGCACATCAGATGTCCATTATTTCCAGTGCCTGTTTTGAAATATACTCTTAAGATAATTGTTAACATTTACCATTAGTGTTTAAAAGTTCTCTTTAAGCCCTTAAACTCTATTTAAGTTCTATTTAAGAACTTAATTAAGTTCGAGAGAGAACTTAAGCTCTTTTTAAGTTCTATTTTAAGGCTGGCCTGTGAACCAAAGAGTCACCGGTTCAATTCCCAGTCAGGGCACATGCCTGGGTTTTGGGCCAGGTCCTGGGTAGGGGCCCATGAGAGGCAACCACTCATGGATGTTTCTCTCCCTCTCTTTCTTTCTCCCTTCCCCTCTGCCTAAAATTAAATAAATAAAATCTAAAAACAAGTTCTATTTAAAAGTTTATCTACTTTTTATATGGAACAGAATTTATACCATTTATATTTGGTATTGACTAATATAGAAACTGAGAATTTTTATTTAAAAGAAGTACAGTATGATATGACAGAATAAGCAGGGGTTTTAGATCTAGGCAGATTCGAGTTCAAATCTTGCCTTTTTTACTTACTACCTGTTAATCCCATGAGAATCACTCAATTCTCCTGCCTTGGTTTCCTCAAGTGCAAAATGAAGCTGAAATTAAAATATTTCAGGCCTGTAATAAAGTTTAGAAATAATGTATATAAAGTGTTTTACAAGTAGCATGAATAAAATAAACCAAAGCTATTTTTATTAGGTTATGTAGCCCAGTTAGTCATTGATAAAATAAATAATATTTCCTACCTGCATCCCTGGCATTTCATTTAATAGCAGAGCCTGTATATTTTCTTATTTTATGTGTTTGGTATTTTGTCATTAAAATGTGACATTTTAATAGTTGGAAAACAACCCACACAAAATAACTCTAAAATTTTATCTTTTAATTTCCTTTTTGCATTCAGTAATTTATCTTGTTTTGTTAATGGGCACCGCTTTAACCCAGTGATCAAGTTAACATCATCAATGAGAAAAACTCTCATGGTGGGCCCTCTGATGTGATGTGCTGAGAACACAACATCACCTATTAAGCATTCTTGCTAAAAATACATACTTTGATATCAAAATGAGGAAACTTCAAAAAAATCCAAATTGGAGGATATTCTGTGAAAACAAATGTGCTGTACTCTTAAAAAAATGTTAATGTCATGAAAGATAGGGGAAGGCTGGGAAACTTTCCAAATTAAAAATGATTAGATATGACAAGTGCAATGAGTGATCCTGAATTAGATCTTGGATTAGGGGAAACTTTACCATAAAGATTATTATTGGGGAACTGGTGACATTTGAATATGGACAGTATATGAGATAATAATACATATTGTATTAATGTTAAAATTCTGTATGAGAATATCATAAATATAAATAGACAAATAATTAGATAGAGACAGAGACGGACATAGCAAAGACTAAAACAAATGTGACAAACTGTTAAAAATTGATAAATCTGGGTAGAGTATCCAGGAATTCTATGTACTATTTTTGCAATTCTTTTATAAGTTTGAAATAATTTAAAACTAAAACATTAAAAAAGAATTTGTATTGTTTTATAGAAAGCAACCAATCTTTTGATGCAACTAGTTGACTTTTTTTAAAGATTTTATTTATTTATTTTTAGAGAGGGAAGGGAGGGAGAGAGAGAGAGAGAGAGAAACATCAATGTGCAGTTGCTGGGGTCATGGCCTGCAACCCAGGCATGTACCCTGACTGGGAATTGAACCTGAGACACTTTGGTTCGCAGCCCACGCTCAATCCTCTGAGCTACGCCAGCCAGGGCTACTAGTTGACTTTTTTAAGTAGAATTTATTTAGAAGTCTTATAAGCCCAAATCAGGCATGTCTTTTCTTAACAACCTATTAAAATTAATTTATCTCAATTGATGCCTTATTCTCACGAATGCGCTTAAAAGAAATAATGAGAGTAATGACTTCTCTCTCATCCTTTTAATGGATGGTTCCCCCAGGCAAATACAGTAGAGTGTTGTGGATAGATCTTTATGTAAATGTTTGCATTATTAATGTGAACAGGACTATTCACTAGAAAGCAGCAATTGCCATGAACAGTTTAAAATTTTTATATGCAAAAGTTGGACCTGGCAAGTAAAAATTAACCTTCTTTGGTAAAAATAAATTTCAGTTTAGCCCATTAATCTTCAGAGAAAACTATTGATACATACATTTTGAAAAATAATTTAAAATATTTTAGATTTGTTTTCTCTGAGAATTTAAGAACATATTCCTTATATAGTTCTCTGAAATCTGGAAACAGACTCTTACCTCTTGGTATTTAATATTTCAACAGATAAAAGGGGGTCATGAATGTATTACTTTTCCTTCTTTATTAGGAATGGGAAGTTCTTTATATGTAATAATCAAAATATGCTTTTTTCAAACAACAAAAGTGGTATTGTTATTTGGAATTGCATTATTTCTATATTCTCAACTTTGTGTGCATGCATTTATTTTAGGCTATAATTTTTGGATTCTTTTTTAAAAAATAAAACAATAAATTTCCTTTATAAAACTAGCAAAAGCTAGTTGCTAATTTATGTCATATATTCTCCAGCTGAGAACGGCTACAGGCTCCAAGAGGCCATGTGTGTCATGAGGTGGATGAAATCATTCCTCTGTTGTGGAGGCTGAGGTAATTTTGTAAGTGCCTGGGTGGTCTGGCCGGATTTCCGGGTTGAATTAGAGCAACCTTTTATGTCATGGGATGCCTTGCCCAGGTTGTGCAATGTAATCATTGAAACCAAGCAAACCTGTTGCTCAACTACTTCAATTCTGTTCTTTCTGTGTCCAAATTAGGTGATATCCATACAAACATGGTTCAATAGAATATTTGCCAGCTGATAAGAAGGATTGTAAAAGTTTCTATGGACTTACTAAATTAAAAAAACTAATTTGAAAATATGCTATGAGCCAGATGGGGCTTGGAAGGCACTTTGAAAAACAAACTTTATTGTCTAGATAAAATTCAGGTTTAACCAAGAACAGGTGATATCAGATGCTATAGTTCTTTACAGGTGGCCCTCCTTTTCTCCTTTCTACCCACCTGGGCTATCCACAAACTCCTTTACTTCTCATCCTAGGACTATGGCACAGGTGTGCTAGGTGTGGCCCTGTCACTGGAATAAAGCTTCTGCTTCTCACCAAGGCCCAAGACCAGGTCATTGGATAGGAATGAATGGATGGGTTGTTTTTGTTCTGGCAGAAGGTGGGAGAGAAAGCAAGAGGAGGTCTGTATGTGAATTGTCTCAGCAAGAGAGCACATTAAGTCCTTTTTTCAATTGTTCCATCATTCTTTAGTTTTTACACAATGGCCTTAAGAGTCAGCCATCTATTTCTTTATAGTAGATGATTCACTTTTTATGCTTTGTATTCTGCCTTCCAAATTTATTTTGATGAACATATGGATCAACTAACTTTGAATTCAGTTTTAACTGGTACTTAATTTGTTAACTCCTTATGTATTCATTCCTCAAAGGAAAATAAAACAAATATGGTCCTGAAAAATGAATTTGGAAATTTTATTTTATTTTTTTAAAGATTTTATTTATTTATTTTTAGAGAGGGAAGGGAGGGAGGAGAGAGAGAGAGAGAGAGAGAGAGAGAGAGAGAGAGAGAGAGAGAAACATCAATGTGTGGTTGCTGGGGGCCTTGGCCTGCAACCCAGGCATGTGCCCTGACTGGGAATCGAACCTGCGACACTTTGGTTCACAGCCCAAGCTCAATCCACTGAGCTACGCCAGCCAGGTCTGGAAATTTTATTTTTAAAAAGAAAGAAATAAATTGCTAACATTTCTTTGGACAGTTCTGTGCTGTAACTTTCCCCTGCAAACACTGAAATTTCCAGAATTTCTTTACAAAAACTGCTCTTGCATAAGATTTCTCTTCTCTGTTTTATTCTATAATGTTTTGAGCCCACAATTACTTTGCTGCATTATGAGGACAGTTCAGAGTCTACCCGTGTAAAGATGTATAGGTTATTCACTGTATTATTAATTGTATGTACTAAAAAATGATTACTGAAACCCTATCATGTGCCAGTCACTGTGTGCCAGTCTAATTGGGGAAACACACACATATCTGAATAATTATAAAGTAGTCACAGAAATGTTCAAAGAGATCTACAATGAAATAACTAATTGTGCCAAAGAGAGTAAAGGAATGTGGTAATATTTGATCAAGGTCTTAAAGAATGACTAGAGATTCACCCAAGGGGTCTACCCAGTGGGAGTAGGCATTATAGGGAACGTTGTTTGCAAAAGCAGGGAGGTCTGAAATGCAAGATAAATCCTGAAAGTGACCTGGAATCACTGGAATTTAGGGTACAAACACTAAGCATAAGTTCCTTTCACCAGTTGGCTGGTTCTCTCAGCTGCCTCTCACATTCTCCTCTTAGTTTCACTCCTGCTTCAGCTCCCAGTACAACTGAGCTTTTTTTGTCCCCCAGAACCTCTGGTCATTGAGTAGGTAATTCTCAGCTACTTTATGAGCATCAGACTCTTTTCATGAAAAGGACACACCTTGTGCTTCATATTACTTTCTTTAACAAAACCAGTCATGCCCAATCTGATTACTCCCCCTATTTATTGGGGTTTATTTTCCCAATGACTTTTTGTCTGTTTTCATTCAAGTCAAGTCCATTTTGCAAGAGTGAAGCTTTATCATCATTTGGGATAATTAAGGAATATATGGAAAATTCTGAAAATAACCCTGAGAAGTATTCCAAAAATGTTTTGAGAAATGCTTGCATCACTTACAGACTTTAAAGATAATTCTTTGAAAAGAACACTCATTTGGATGTGCAAATTCTGGCATATTGTAAAATAGTCACATATTGTTAATTATTATGTGTGGTAATGATATTGTACTTACTTTTAAAAGTAATTTTTGAGATACATACTTAAATAATAAGGTGAAATAGTGAGATATTTGCTTTAAAATAATCCAGTAGTGGCAGGAAAGGGCAGTGTAGGGAGCAGATGAAATAATATTAGTGGATAGACAGATAAGTTTTATTGTACTAGCCTATTTTTGCATGTTTAAAACTTTTAATAATAAAAAGTCACTTTACATTATAGTCATATTTCATCTTGTCCTTGTAGGTGAGAAAGGAACAATCCTTTTCACAAATATAAAGGCACATAGAACACTTATCAGTTCATTAGCCCCTCCATAGGTTGAGAGAATCTGAGGTGTTTTTTTTTTTAAGATTTTATTTATTTATTTTTAGAGAGGGGAAGGGAGGGAGAAAGAGAGGGAGAGAAACATTAATGTGTGTCCCCTACTGGGGACCTGGCCCGCAACCCAGGCATGTGCCTTAGCTTGAGAATCAAACCAGCAACCCTTTGGTTCGAAGGCCAGTGCTCAATCCACTGAGCCACACTAGGCAGTGTAGAATCTGAGTTTTTTATAAGGACTTCTAATACCTTTTGTTGTTAAGAATTTTATATTTATATGTAAACAAATAATCTTTTAATTAAGTAGGCAATTAAACATGCAAATCTAATAACAGCTACTAAAAAATTCTACCGCTTATCCCAAGAGTGTACCACTTCTTGTTTTAGTTTGTCATTGTCTTTTATTTATAAGACACTTGTGCTATGCATAATGAATAATATTATCCAGTGTAATTATAGAGGTATTTCCTCCTGTTATAATGCATCAAGTTATATTGATTTGTCTTCTCTATAGTGCCCTCTTCCATATACTTTAAAAATTTTAAAAAAGAACACTAGGCATTTTGGACATAAAGATCTTGTTAAAATCCAGTCTTTCTTTAATTCAAATTGCTTAGCCTGTAGAGCAGCTTATAGGATGGGGTGTTTCCAGCCCCTCTTTAGCATGTAAAGTGTTTTGTTACAGGAATGGTAAGGTGACTCAATGGTGGCCCAAATCCTCCTCTTCCCTGGGTGAGCACATGGACTTCAGAGCACAGGGCAGGCTCACCAGGCTGAGCTCACATTTGGACCTCAGAGAGCTGTTGGAGATGAACAATTACCACAGGCAAGGCTGTGCTCTTCTTGTTTAATTTAATTCCAAACTCATAACATGTGCATTTTGTAGTGGTTCTCCTTGTTCCAAATGTAGCTTAATCAACACACTTTTAATTCAATTTTCATTTTATAAATCACCTCTACAAATTTTAATTTCTACTTTTTCCAGTACACTTTTCCTTTAGATGAGTGTTTCGCAAAGTATAACGAAAGGACTGCTTCTGTCCAAATTGTCTGGAGTACAGCCCCCTACCACAGACATTCTGGATCAGAATCTCTAGAGGTGAGGCCTGGGAATGGGGTTCCAGTGCACATTAACAACTGGCACCTGAGCTTAGGAGGAACTTTTCATTTGGCTGTGGAGTTGCAGGACCAAGAATAGTAAATCACTACTCTTCTCCTGCCTATCCCCTTCTTTAGAAGCAGATTTCCTCAAGTTGAAAAATGCACGTTGATGAAATGACAGCTTCTTATGCAAAAGGAAACCCTACATTTTGGGTGACATTTTAGAAATGTTAAATGCAAAATACCCATCAGTTCTAGAAATGGTGACATTCCAGGTACATTTGACAGTTTTTCCAGTTGTCAAGTCATTTAAATAGTAAGCTCTTTTAACCATAAGACTCCGAGAACACATAGACAGTAAAATCTCTAATTTAATTTCTTGTAGCAATACTTTTTCTGATATATAATCCTCAGGCAAGGGAAATAAAAGGAAAACTAAACAAATGGGACTACATCAAACTAAAAAGTTTTTGTACAACAAAGGAAACCATTAACAAAAATGAAAAGGAAACCTACTAAGTAGGAGAAAATATTTGCCAATGATACATCCTATGGGATTAATATCCAAACTGTATAAATACATGACTCAACACCAAAATAACAATTCTATGTTAATG
Organism: Phyllostomus discolor; assembly: GCF_004126475.2. Classification (NCBI taxonomy): domain Eukaryota; kingdom Metazoa; phylum Chordata; class Mammalia; order Chiroptera; family Phyllostomidae; genus Phyllostomus; species Phyllostomus discolor. Next base: position 44,351,105 of record NC_040912.2, read on the forward strand.
GGCAGAGAACAAACAAATGGCTGACAGACATATGGAAACATGCTCACTATCATTAATCATCAGACAAATGAAATTAAAACAGCAATGAAAATATCACCTCACACCTGTCAGAATGGCTAGCATCAATAAATCAACAACAACAATGGTGGTGGGGATGGGGGATAAAGAGAACCCTTGTGCAAATTGGAGCAGCCACTATGGAAAACATATGGAAGTTCTTCAAAAAATTAAAAATGGAACTGTTTTTTGATCCAGCAATTCCACTGCTGGGTATATATCTAAGGAAACCCAAAACACTAATACAAAAGCATATATGCACATCTATGTTCTTTGTAGCTTTATTTACAATAGCTAAAATATGGAAGCAACTCAAGTTCCCATCAGTAGATGAGCAGATAAAAAAGCAGTGGTACATATATACAATGGAATATTACTCAGCTAATAAAAAAATGGAATCTTACGATTTGCAACAGCATCAATGGACCTAGAGGGCATTATGCTAAGTGAAATAAGTCAGTCAGAGACAGACAAATATCATGATTTCACTTATATGTGAAATGTAAAGAACAAGATAAACAAATAAATTTGAAATAGACTCATGGATATAGAAAACAGACTGATAGTTGCTGGAGGAGAGAGAGGTTGGGGGGCTGGGTGAAAGAGGGAAAGGGAGTAAGAAGTACAAATTGGTAGTTACAAAATAGTCACAGGATTGTAAATTACAATATAGGGAATATAGTCAATAATATTATAATAACTATGTGTGGTACCAGGTGGGTACTGGAAATATCAGGGAGAACTCTTTGTAAAATATATGATTATCTACTATGCTATTCACCTAATATAAAATAATATTGAATGTAAGCTGTCATTAAAAGATAAAATAAAAGAAAATACAGTTTTAAATGTTAGTCATTCTTATTCTTTTGAAATTTAAAAAAATTTGTGAGTATTTTGTCCTGGTTGGTATGGTTCAGTGTATTGAATGCCAGCCTGTGAACTGAAAGGTTGCCAGTTTGATTCCCAGTCAGGGCACATGTGTGGGTTGAGGCCAGGTCCGCAGTTGAGGGAGTGCAAGAGGCAATAGATCAATATATCTCTTGCACATCAATGTTTCTCTTCCTCTCTTTCCCATCTCTCTAAAAATAAATAAATGAAATCTTTAAAACATTTTTACTTTATGTCAATGAGGAGATGCTATTTAGGCAAGTTGTGGGGTTTTGGGGTAGCAGTCTTCACACTATACCTATATATATATATATATGATGTGTAGAAGACATTACAAGAGCTATGAAGGTCATGGAAGAGTTTTAAGAAATCAAGATTTTAGATATTCAGTTTCCCTTTGCACTCCTTAAAACTATTCTGAAAAAATAATGTATGGAGAAAGGACAAAAGTGGAGGTTCCTGAGTTCCCACTCTCCCTTGAATGCACTGATAGTACAGCTACACATGAAGCAGTTCCCTCTGAAAGAGATCCAGAAACTAGCTGAGCAACTCCTACACATCAGGCAAAGAAAACACCCACATCAAAACAGGTAAGAAAGGCCAAGACATACTCTACCCATTACCTCACCCCCACCCTGGCACCATACAATAAGGAGGGAACCTTTTCCCTGAGAAGAGAAGGGTTTGGGCTGTACATTTAGTGCCTCCACTTTTAAGACTCCCACTCAACTGGCCCTGCAAGTACCTAGCTCTGAAAGGCAGCAGGCCTTGCTTCCAAGAGACCCACAAGATCATAGCAAACAAAGATAATATTGTCAATAAATAATGTTGGGAAAATTGGACAGCCACGTGCAAAAGAAGAAAACTGTATTCCTGTCTTACACCACACACAAAAACAACTCAATGTGGATTAAGGACTTGAATGTAAGATTTGAAAACTAAAACTCCTGGAAGAAAACATGGGGCTGGGGCAGGGCGGTGAGCTCTCTGATATTGGTCTTAGCAGTGATTTTTTTAATTTGACACCAGAAACAAAGGTAACAAAAGAAAAATAAACAAGGGGGCTATGCCAAACTAAAATGCTTCTGCAGAGCAAAGGAAACCACCAACAAAATGAAAAGGCAACCTGTGGAATAGGAGAAAATATTTGCTAATCACATATCCAGTAAAAGGTTATTATGCAAAATATGCAGGGAACTCATACAATTCAATAGCAAAAAGGGAAATAACCCACCTTAAAAATAGGCAAAGGATCTGAATAGACATTTTTTTCAAGGACATACCGATGGCCAACAGGTACATGAAAAGGTGCTCAACATTACTAATCAGCACAGAGATGTAAGTCAAAATCATAGTGAAATATTACCTCACACCTGTCAGAATGACTGTCCTCTAAAAGACAAGAGATCAGTATTTGTAAGGATGTGGAGAAAAAGGAACTCTTGCACACTACTGGTGGGAATATACACTGGTGCAGCCTTTTTATACAATGCTTCCTCAAAAAGCGAAGAATAGAATTACTGCATGATCCAGCAATCCCACTTCTGGGTATATATCTCAAGGAAACAAAATTACTATATTGAAGAGCTATCTGCACTCCCATGTTCATTGCAGCATTATTCACACTAGCCAAAGTGTGGAAATAACCAAAGTATCCATCATCAGGTGCATGGATCAAGGAAATGTGATACCTACACAGACCATATTTTTTGAACTATAAGATGCACCTAGGTTTTAGAGTAGGAAAAAAAAATAGGAGACTCCTGCCTCCTATAACCCCACTCCACTGCTGCACCCCCCCCACAGTGAGCCAGGTAAGCTACATTCAGACTATAAGATGCACTCCCATTTCCCTCCCAAATTTGGGGGGGAAGTGCATCTTATAGTCCGAAAAAATACAGTACATGTGCACACACACAAAATGGAATATTATTCAGCCTTTAAAAAGAAGGAAGTCTTGTCATTTGCAACAACATGGATGAACCTGCAGGGCATTATGCTAAGTGAAACAATCCAGACATAAAAAGGCAAATACTGCATGGTATCACTTATATATGGAATCTAAGAAAAAGTCAAATTCATAGAAACGGAGTAGAAAAGTGGTTTCATTGACTGGAAGATGAGGCAAATAAGGAGAGGATGATAAAAGGATACAAACTCTCAGATGAATAAGGTCTGAGGATCTAATGTATGATATGGTGACTATCATTGATAATACTATATTGTATAATTGAAATTTGCTAAGAAAGTAGAACTTAAATGTTCTCACCACCCTTCCCCACTAAAAAAGTAAATATGTGAGGGGATGAATGTATTCATTAACTTGATGGGACAAATCTTTTTACAATGTATACTTATATCAAATTATCACATATATACTTTAAATATTTTATAATTTTATTTGTCAATTATACATTAATGAAGCTGAAAAATAATAAAAAACTGATCTGCTTGAGGATACAAAATTTCTACATTTTCTTTCATGCACCTCTTTCCCATTATGTCATATTTTAAAGAAGAAAGACCCGCCCCCTCCCTTTACACCGATCTTTCTATACTTATTACCATGTGGTAGAAAAACCTCTGTAACCCACAGGGATAATTAAAAAAGCAGCACAGGTATTTTGGTATTGGTGTTGAGAAAGGAGTCACATTAATGAATGAGTAACAATTCCATTTGCAATTAGATGGTTTTCCATTTCATTTTCAAAGATCTGCTATCAAGTTCTCAACTGATAGAGCATTAAAAGCAAATTTTGCTGCTAAGTGTCTCCATAATTTTTGGCATAATATTCTGACAGAATGCAAAGGGATTGAGCCAAAAGGAAAAAGGACTCATGAGTATGGACAGCAGTGGTGATTGCTATTGGTGGGGGGGGCACATCAGAGGGATAAATGGCAATGGAAACAACACAAAATTTAAAAAAGAAGAACTGAGGACATTGCTATAACAAAACTCCTATCCCCACCTACTTATTTATGTGAACAAATTTTGCTCAACATTTACATTAATAAAAAAAACCACAAAAGGTATGGGAATAAAACTGAGGTTAATTTAGCCATAAATAATAAGTAATCATACTAAATTGATACTCGACCTAATTTTAGCAAAAATTACATGCTTGACCTAATTTTAGCAAAACCAGTCAGCCCCTATCTAGCTCATCAAGAGATACATTAAAACAAAAATTTGATTTTTCTGTTTAATAATCACTTAATCAAAATTTATAATATATTCATGTTGCTCTTACCAATAGTATGTTAATAGTAATTGAAATAATAACCTAATACAGAATAATTTTTAAACACAGCTTTATGATCACCAAAAATTTAAAAATGAAATTTCAATGTATATGCTTTTTGTTGTCATAATTAAGATAATATTACAAAGAATTTCAAGAATAAAAATATGCCATATTAGGATGAAATTCTTTGGCAAAAGCAGAATAGAAATATAAGTTCAAGGAGAAAAAAGGAAAGATGCAAAATCTCTGATTATTAAAAAGTATGTTTTTAAACATAATTTTAAAAATAGATGACATGATATTTAGATTCTATGTGATATATTTTTTAAAGTGCTACAATATTTTTTAAGGACAATATTTACAACACACTGAAAGTTACATCCTTTGTAACTAGTTTAATTTGGGATGAAAAGTTTTAAATGTCAGCTTAATAATGTGCAAGAGGATACAAAGTTTTACAAATTCTTTTGAAAGTATTTGCAAGTAAAAAGTTTGAAGACTACTATTTTAGGGTACCGAATCAGAAACCAGTGTGTAGAAGGGACTAGAATGGGAAAGAATGGGGAAAAATTGGCAGGGCTCCTGTTAGGAGACAATTGATTTCTTCCAGATATAAAGAATTTGAAATAAATTAAGTTCACAGTCATGGAAATAAAGAAAAACAGTCTGAAAGCAAAAGCTACTAAGAAATGAGAATTGTTAGTGTCTGTCCCTGCTTTATTTTCTATTAAGTTTTAAATACTGACAAAACAATTTCCCACTCTCGGTTTGGCCCTTCCTTTTCTTCTCCCCCTTCCATTCTTTCCCTTCTTTCCTCCTTCCTTCCTTCCCCTGCTATTCATCACTCTGCTAAGTCCTGGGACTTCTGAAATAATTAACATTAATCAAGCCTCTGGCATCTGATGGCTTCCAGCCTAGTAGAGAAGCTTGCAGCTGAATTTGATGCCAGGAGAGATATCACATGTAGCCCTGTCCCCTCCCGCCTCACCACCTTGTAATATGCTAGAGGATAGGGAGCCACAGCTTCCATTTCCCAGACTTCCTTAGGTTCCCCAGTCTCTTTGCCAAAGCAGACATATGAATGTCATGTTTTCAAGACAGAAGTGAGATTTCTGCTGTTTCCACTAGCAAGCAGAGATGTAGAGGCTCTGGTTCTTCTATGGCAATGTAGCAGGGGCCCCAAGTTCTGATACCTGCTTCTGTGGGTGCCAGGGACCTCCATTTTGATGGCATGGATCTGGACTGGGGCCCTGTGTCTGGAGCCAACAGTTGGAGCTGTTATTTCCTTATTCCCCAGTTTTCTGACCATGGCACAGGCAATAGCTACCTTGATTGGCACATCTAGCATTATTCCTGGAAGCTCAGCTTGGATCCTGTTTCCCCAGGTTTTCTAACAATTTTGTAAGCACCTAATTCATATAGGTGCTTAATTGTAATATAATTATTACATCCCTTTGATTTTAAATTAGTCAGAATGGCTTCTGTTATTGTCAACCAAACCTTGCCTGGCACAGACGAAGTTCACCATTCCTCCCAGTCTCCTCCCAGATTCTTGTGTTGTTCCGAGGTCACTTTTTTTGTCAAACAGCTGTTTTCCTATGGGCCAATGATAACTGCCATAGTGCAACCCTGGATATAGCCTTTGGATATGACTTGTTCTGGTTGATTCTCTCTTTGGTGAACTGTGGTCTCTCCTATCCAATTCCAGTGAAGGCTGTCCCTAAATATATCTAAATGATGGCTTCAGAGTGTTGAAACTTTGTATACTGTTTACTCTGTTTTTATGCCTCTATGTTCTTTCCACTTGCCTTGGACTCCATTACATCTTCTATGATGTAGTGCCCTATGAACAAGGTACCTTACTTACCTAGCTTCTCCTTCACAGTTTACATTTTCTGCAACTGGGTCATTTCCTTTAGAGTATTCTGTTTACTTGGCCTAAGAGTTCCCTGGAGAACTATTTTAGAATGCAGACTCCCCACCTTAACCCTGATTCAGTAGGTCTTTGGTGTGACTGCAAGTCTGCATTTTTTAACAAATACAGCAGGAATTCTGACCCATTGGCCTTGTACTACACCTTGACAATTCTTTGATATCAGTGATTGGGACAGAGAGTAGGTCCTTGCTCCTCTCCTTCCTTCTTCCCTGTACTCTGGAGGATGAGAAAAGAGAAAAGTGAAAGGTAGTCACTAGGTTGAAGTTTGGATGACTAGGATTATGATTGTAGCACTGGTTCAAACAGGGAATTTAATAAGGTAAATCAACTTGTGGAGGAAATAATGATTTCCACTTGAAATATGTTGCGTTTGACATCCAAAAGAAGATGATATATTGTTAGAAGCTTGTAATGGATTGATGACTTAACCGTGGAGGTTGATTAGTGGGATGGATTCTCTGTTGAGTGAACTTCAAGAAGCATTGCTGTAGCTAAATTATTTCTTTAATGTGGTACAACCATAATCATCCCGAAGATAACATACATCTATTGGTATCACTCCCAATAAGACATGGAGTCAAATATATTTTGTGTAAGAAGAAAAGTGAGAAGATTCATGGTAGGATAATCAATATTATAGATTGCATAGGAGATACCTAAGGCCCAGCTCTTTCCCTTAGATTTCTCCTTCCTTTCTCCCTCAATCCTTCCTTCCCTTTTCTCCAGGGTAAATAATTGTGGGAGGAAAATTGTGTAGGATAAATGTAACAGAAGAGAATAAAAACTAAAACTACGAATTTTATTTGTTGTACATGTTTCAGATGACCACAAACTAGGCAGGGTAGAGTAATGCTATACTGCAGCTGTCTTACAGGTCTTTGTGTAAAGGAGAACTCTAGACTTTTGTTTCAACCTATTGTAAAAGATCTGTTTCTTCTCCAAGATTTCAAACCATTGTTTTAGAGAGGCTCTCAAGCTCTTTTTTTCAAGTGAAAATCTTATGCAGAAATAATATTTCAGAAATATAACTGTACTTGATTTAGTTCAAATGTATATCATTTAGTTATTCTAAAGTTGTTACTTAGGTTCATGAGAATGATGTGACTACTTTTATGGAGATAAAAATTTAAAACTAGGGAATATGGACAATAGTTGTATGTGGGCAAATTTCTTTCCAAATTTATATTGATAAAATTCTGACTTATTCAAAAAAGCAGCTGCAAATGGAGTAATTTTTAACACGTTTTGCAATCTTGGGATACTGTAAATAAACAGATATGGTACCAAAACACTAATTCTGAAATCAGCCCTATAATCATATCACTTAGTCAGTAGGTTAGTCACGAATATTTATTGAACTCTTAGTATGTTCTAGATAAGGGGTGTCAAACTCATTTTCACCAGGGGCCACATCAGCCTCACAGTTGCCTTCAAAGGGCCAAATGTAATGTTAGGACTGTATAAGCATAACTACTCCTTAATGGTTAAGCGAGAGCTCGGCACTGTCTCCAGATAGAAACAAGGTGCTGGGCCCAATAAAATAAGGTGGAGGGTGGGATTTAGCCCATGGGCCTTATGTTTGCCACCTGTGTTTTAGATATTATGTTAGAGAAAACAGACACCTGGAATTTAGCAGGGAAGATAAACACTACACAAATAATTGTAAGTAATTATAGGTGCATAAATTACAAGCTGAAACAAATTCTAAATATGCTGGGAATGTATGACAGGAGAACTAACTTGTAGAAAAGTGTTCAAAGATGTTTTTCCTAAAGAAATGATGTTTAAATTGAGACGTGAAAGGTGAATAGACAAAAGGAAGGGCAAAGAAAAGTATTCCAGGCAGATGAGCCACGATGTGCAGAGACCCAGTGTGAGAGAGGGCATGGTTTATCTGAGAAACTAAAGTCAGCATGCCTTTTACCCAAGCTGGAGAGATTGGTGAACTATGTTTTTAATGCCAGTGCCATATTACTCTTCAACCCTTCACCATTTGACCTAGAAACCAAGAGGTATCCCCTCAAGATGTGGAGAGGATGTCATAAAGAGAACCAATAACAAAAACTTCAAATTTGGGGCTGTTAAGTCTAAACCAAAAAAGTGACAGGCTAGGAATTAACAAAATCAGGGCTGGATGGTTGCTGAGTGAGAGTATATAGTACAGGGCCTACATAGGGGGCCTGAGAGAAGCACCTGGGCACAATCTTACAGGTAACGATGATCCCCAGTTAGGTGGAACGAGCAGCCAGTTATTTTCCAGCAAGGCCAGAAAGTGACACTGAAGAGCTGGCTGACCAGGAGGTGCTGGTGAGGCAGGGTATACACTGAGGGCTGCAAGTGTCTGGAGGAGGAGGGACAAGGGGTCAGTGTATATTGAGGTGGGGTTGGAGTCCATCAGTTAACATTTCTTATGTCATCCTGATAGATATATATTAGGTATTTGGGCCTTATTTAAAAGATAATAGAAAGCTATTGAAGGATTTTAAAGGGAAACCTGACTCAATCCACTGAGCCACACCAGCCAGGGCTCTCTTCCTCTTTTTAAAGGTCCCAGTCCTATGGGTTTAAGGCCCAATCTTATGATCTCCTTTAACTTTAATTGCCTCCTACAGCCCCTGTCTCCAGATATAGTCACAATGAAGGTTAGTGTTTCAACATACGAATTTTAGGGAACACAATTTAGTCTTTTGTAGCAGTATCTTTAAAAAAAGATTTTATTTATTTATTTTTAGAGAGAGGGGAAGGGAGGAAGAAAGAGAGGGAGAGAAACATCAATGTGTGGTTGCCTCTACCTGGCCCACAACCTGACCTGACTGGGAATCCAACCAGCTACCCTTTGGTTCGCAGGCCAGCACTTAGTCCACTCAGCCACACTAGCCAGGGCATAGTCTGTGGCAGTATCTTTTATCTTTAGGAAATAGTACTTGATTGGGTGTAAGGATGAGGTGGATCAGGGTAGGGGGTCAAGGATGACATGTTTCTGGCTTGAGTAGAAATGATGATGCCATTTATGGAGACTAGGACCATGGGAGATAGAGAATATTTTGGGAGAAATATCTGAACCTAATGTTAAAGATGTTTATTTTGAAGTATCTGTGAAATATCAAAAAGGAAATGCTAACTGGGTAGTTGATTGCATGGGTCTGGAATTCAGAAAAGATATCTTGGTTACAGATGTAGATTTAGGACTCATCTGCCTAGAGATGGCCATTAAGCTGTTGGAGTAGGTGAGAGTCCCTAGGGCAGTGGTTCTCAAACTTAAATGTGCATCAGAATCCCTTGGGTAGCTTGTTAAAATGGATTGCTTTGTCCCACCCCCAGAGTTTCTGATACCACTGCACTTTCAGAGGGTTATGAATATTTTAAGGCTTTTAAAATATAGTAGTAAATTACAGAGAGCTCAGAGTAATTTATATTTTTTTCATTAGTATGGAAAGGCCATCTCACTGAACCCTTTATTGCATTGAATATTGTAATTTTTTTTGTAATTTTTTAATATTAGAGGCAAAAAAGCAAAATCATTGCAGTTTTAGTTTGCATAATTTTGGTTATCAGTGTGATGGTGAACTTTTTCCACATTTTAAAATGCTGTTAGCATGTCTTTTAGGTTTGGGTTAAAAAAACTTTTTGTTTTTACATATTTGTATTTTAACATATTTGTTCTTTGACCCCTTCAATGCACCATTGCATTTTGTGATCGACATGTTTGGGAGATAATTCATACTGATAAAATGTACTGTAATGTGTGTGAACAGTCACAATTAGGCAGGTGTTTAAAATTCACCTCTTTAATATGATGAAAATACTATTGCTTCTTTTCCAAGATGAATAATATAAAAACATAGCCTATATAGTGATAGAGACAATTTCCATGTACATGTAGGGTAAGCAAAACCAAGACATTGTCATTCTGATTGATCTTAGGTCATCCTATGGCCTTTTATAGGGGCAAGGGCCCAAAAATTCTTCCTCTTTTTCTAAACTGGACATTTCCTCTTGACTAGTTCTGGTAAACTGCACATGACTTAATGTTCTATTGTTACATGATTGCATTGCATGGGAAAGTTAGCCCAAATGTTTAGCTAGAGAGCAGTGAAACAACTGATGGCAAAACCAGATCCTGCTGAACATCAGCCGTCTTGTCTTTGCAGCTCTTTCAGAGAGCAATGTCAGATGACTTGTAATTATACTTCAGTGTATGCTTCAGACACTTTATGACTCTTCTCTGGCCTGCAGCTTTCTTGTTAATTTATCATAACATCTGCCTTGGTTTCCCGTCATCACTTCTTTTGGCATCTGACAACCTCAATGCCATGGAACTGGGATTAGGTCTGGTTTGATGGCTGTGAAGCAAATGTTCCCACAGTCATCATCAAATTGCATTTCTTCAACACCCACCCTAGATTTAGTTAATCATAGAGGTACTTTCTGGGCTCTTTGAAGTGTAGGATAACATCATATTTTGCAGAAAAAAATGCACAGAGACATAACCTGGCATCAGAGCAAGGCCAACTCTCTTCATATCCAAAGGACAATTGAATTTTACAATATATTTTTACTCTGAATGGAGATTTTGGGATCCTCCACCTCTTATTAAATTGGGGAAATAGTAGAGCACTGTGAAATGGACTTAAACTTTGAGATTAGACAGACCCGTCTTCTGGCTGTGTGACCTTGAGCAACTTTCTTCCTTTCTCAGAATTTGTTCCTTCATTTGTAAAATGAGGCAATACATTTCTTACAGAGCTGTTGTGAGAATGCAGACATATACAAAACACATTGCAGGTGCTCAAATGGCAGTTCCCTTCCCTACTGACTATGAGTAGTCATCACTTTATGAAAAGAGTTGTCAGTCCTTGACCAGGATTCAGAAAGTCAATTCTCTAATGAATAGCCTGATTCTTGAATAATAATAGCTCAGCAGCAAGGGCTTGAGTAATTGTTTTATTGCTTTGAACTTCCTTTGGCACAGGGCCCCACCCAGCCCATATGAAAATAAATAGCACTGAGTAGCTGAGTGTTTCTCAGTTGTGAGCACTTTCAACACAAATTTTTGAAAAAGAATTTAATGGCCAGGAGTCAAATACTACAATCGATATTACCTACAAAGATCAAGATCACGATAAATCCAAGGGCTCTTATATGTTGTATCCATAGCCTGACTATCTCCCCATTTCTATTTACAGTTCATGATGGATTATATGAGGAGATAAGGAACTAGAGACAGAGAATGTTCCTGTTTTGGGCTCCATTGAGGGCATTTGATGCAGTTTCCTGTCAGGACTCCACTTTCTCTTTGCTATAGATGTTTCACAATTATAGTAACACTGTAATTAGGACTTCTGAAAATCACACATTACATAGATAGAAGCTGACTTTGCTTTAGACCCCATTGATGGAGGGTGAGATGGATAGAACATGTGATACATGTTGATCACCTGTCTGTCATCCATATCCACTCATTAAACCACAATCTCTAATCACTTAGCAAGACATAGTCAGCTTGGTCTCATTGCTGTGCTTACTCAGCACAGAAATGACCCTTCTAACTTTTTTCTTCTAAAAGAAAAAATCCTTCTAACTTTTAAAAATTTTATTCTTTTGATTAATTCAGGTTATGTGTACACACAACCTCCAGCCTCTTCTAATTCACATTTAACAGATAGAATTATTTGAGTGTATTTTCCTTTAAGAATATTGACTAGAGATATGAAAACCAGAATTTATATAAAATATAGTGTAATTTAGAGGCTGTTTGTTAACTTTACTAAAAAGAGTTCCTTCTGTAGTTCAAACTTCTCTGGTTCAAGTGATAAGTTGCTGATAAGATCATGGAAAAGCTAGGCAAGGATGCTTGAGAAGAGCTCTGGTCTAGATTCTTGGGCTGTTACCAACCATTTTTGTCCTGTTGGTTAGATCACATAAATCTCTTGTCTTCAGTTACTTAATATTAGAGATTTGAGCAAGGTAATTTCCATGGTTTCTTCTGTAAATTCAAGTTATAAGAATTCATCTACCATGTAAACCAAGGCCAAAATTTCCTTCTTGGACATTCTGAGTCACTTAAGGAATTGTTAGTGGAGTCAGGAATTTCCCAAACTCTATTCCCCATAATTTCTTAATTCTACCATTCAGTGCCACTGGTAGTAGAGTTCTATTTTATAGTAGTAAAAATATTAGTAAAATATTTTAAATATTTTACTAATATTTAGAACTCTAAATTCAATTAAATTCAAGGGCATACAGAGAAAAACTGGTTCAAGTTAAAAGCATGCTAATATGTTTCATTCGTGATAATAAGTTTATTCAAAAAGCTTGTAAAATCTCTAACTAGTGCAGTATTATGTTTTATAGCTTGTATCTATAAAGTCTGTTGAGCAGTGCCTTCTCTATTTGATTAAAATTTTGCAAGTTGACATTAGTGGGTACACTTTCCTTCAAATTACATGTATCAAAGTACTTGACTTGAGTCCTAAATTTAAATTCACACTGCCTTAAAATTCCCTTGCCTTCTTCTGATACATTTAAGAAGATTGGTGGAATTGGCTACATTTTGGGACATTTAGGATAGCTCTCATTATTTAAAACAATTTGAGAACCGAAACTCCACTAACCATAAGAATGACTTTAAAAGTGACTCACCCAATTTGGTGGTCAGCCTATTTTTTTAAAGTTAGGTTTGAATGGAAAATTGAGAAAGTGAAGAACTATTAATAATGACAGAAGGTGGGTGTATAAACAGGTGTAGTAGCTTGTGGTGACAGAGATGTGAAATTGCTGCAATTCTGAAGAACCACATCCCTATTTTTTTGTCACCTTCTCAGCAAATGGTGGTTTTCTGATTCGGAAAAAGATGTACTGATGAGATAGACAAGACCATTAGCATCTTTTTCCCTCAAGAGAGTGAGAAGATTTCAATATAAAATTTTAATGCTCAAAAATAAGAATGAGTATTATTTATTTTAATCCAAATTTTATACCGATTAAATATTTTCACAAGCATTTATATTGATCATGACCAGGAAGTCCTTCATTTCTCACATCCAGGAAGTCTTACTGACTCTGTATCTTAAATATCTCCAGTTGTGTTCTCTTTTCTCTGTCTTCACTGTCACTGCCTAGGCTGACACCATTACCATTTCTTACCTGGTTGACTCTACCAGCTCCCAGCTGCTTGACCTGTTTCCAATATTGATGGACCTTTTAAAACACAAATCTCATCATGGCCTCTTCAACATGTCTTTAAACACTTCTGTAAAGTTATTCAAAATTTTACTTATGTTTACTTATATGTAATTCTGTGAAAAAAGCAAGTTCCAAAACAGTCTACTTTCACAGAGAAAAACAACAGGGAAAGCAAGGATGAATCCCCCTAAATGTGGGCATCCAGGAAATACTTCCTTATTTTTCTATATGCCTGTCATTCTGTGAACTTAATTTTAATATAAGCCCCAGTAGAAAGACTAGAATGAGAGGTGACAGAAACTTAATCTCAGTCAATTTGGACTTCTCTTTCCTTCTTGAAGTCTAGGGGTTGATAAAGTCCTTTAGTGTTAGAGGGGTGGAAAATAGGGGTGTTTGCTCCTTACTCTCATTATGTAACCAGCTATATTTCAAGTGTTTTCATAATACACACATGGAAAAGTGACAGAGTAGAACTATAGGCCACACCTGTAAATTATAGGGCACAACTACAGGCCGATCTAAAAATTATCTGAAATCGGCTATTGTAGACATCTGACATACTGAAAGCAAAAGTGATAACATATAGCATACTGCTCGCTACCAGAACCAAGTGATCTATTTTATTATCTAAGCTCCATGCATTTGACATGCCCTGTGAGAACCTCAAACCAATCTCAAATAAGTTAAAAATGTTATACAAGGTTAACGCTTATAATGAGTTCTATACAAATGAACATATTGTATAAGGCTATATGTATGTAACATTGGATTGAACAATAAAGTTGGAAGTAGATGATTTTTACTTATAGGAAATCATGATCGCCAAATTTCATGGTTTTAAACACAAAGGAAAATAATAATGACTTTGAAATACACACAAATTTTAAAATCATTCAGAACTACATATATGTCAGGGTAGCCTTGATTATAACAATAGAAACAATCAGAAAAATACATTTTGAGGTATTAACACTGATTATTCCAGTAGCAAGATCACTGGTGATTTAATATGTTTTTCTTTTATTGTTTTCATTTACTAAATTCTATAATACATATGTACTGTTTTTAGAATAAAAATAATTAAATTGCATTTCTAAATTTTGCTTTTGAGGGTCTTGTTACCAAGACAGCAGGGGTTGTACATATGCATGCACGTGCACCTGTAAGTGTGAAGGTAACATGAGTGTACTAGAGAGAAACTCAAGTGATGATGGAAATGTGGAGGGCAGGCAAGTAGTGTAGATGACAGAAGAAGGCAGATGAAGCAGAAAGGGCAAGCCTTGTCTCAAGGACACTGCCGTTACTTGTTGCCAGTTGACTGTTGCAGTATAAGACTACAGTTCTATATCAATTTTTCATGAGAAGCCAGATAACAGGATTTTTATGTAAAATTTTTAAATGTTGCAAATAAATTATTTTTAAATCATCAACACAGTATCTGCTAAACCAAAGATGTCTGCAGAACAGATGCGGATTCCAGGCAGCACATTTGGATTTCTGCTCAGACCCGCTGGTTTGTACTTATATAAGTTAGTTTACAGTGCTTCCCACATATTTGACATGGGGGCACACATAAAAATACATTATTTGTACAGCACACTGAAAGATGCTTCCTGTTACCTAGGGGTGTCTAAACTGTGGCCTCCTAATGCTAAGGTTTCAATCCTCCTCCCCTGAATTATTGAGGAGCCAACTTGGGCATCCCTGTAACCCATTTTAATCCATTGGCAGTACCCACTATAGCATACCCCACCCACTCTGCATTAGAAAGCATGGAATAATGTTGGGAGGAAATGAGATGGACATAGCTTTTGCTGATGGTAGAATAGGGAACAAGGATGTGAAGAGAAATCCCAGAACAGGGAGAAGTATTTGGTGGGAAGAAGGGAGGGTGGCTGGCTGGGCTGGAATACCTCAGTGAAGAACCTAACTAAGTCCTGATCAGCTGGTTTAAGTTCCTTAAAGGCAAGGAATGTAAAGGTCTTTGTATCCCTGGGGTCCAGCACTGAGGCTGAGGTAGAAAGTGCCTAAGAAAAGAAGGAATGAATGAAATGCAATCCCAGGATGGTAATTCATGAAGGAGAGGCCTTACCTCAAGGTTCTATCACTTTCTGAGGATGGAAGGTAAGAGTAGTCCATTATCTATCCCACCTAGAGATACCTACCACTCCTTCCCCCTCCTCACCCCCAACCTCCTTCCAGAAGAATTTTTCTTATCCTTCAACAAATATTCTCAGGTTTATAATTTCTTTCCTCTCCTTCCAACTCCCATTGGGTATGATGAGAGAAAGAAAAGTCTAGTTAGTTTAAATCCACTAAGGGTACACAAAGATTTCTCAGGGGCAAGAGGGCCTAAAGATATATTTACTGGATAGATCTAGCTGCTGGATCTTCAACTCCCTTCATTCTCCTTCAAACTGATCTGAAAATACCCTTGCTTTGTGCTCTTTTCTCACTTCTCCTAACATAATTCCCTCCCTCCCCTCCCCCTTCTACATCATGAAAGAAAGCTCCCTCCCTCTCAGATGTAGCAGCACATTGCACTGGGGTGCCAGACAAGAAGATATTTCAAATTAATGGTATAATCCCCTCACCTCTTCACCCATTCCCCCACAACACCCTCCCAACTGGAAACCATCAAAACGTTGTCCATATCTATGATTCTGTTTCTGTTCTTCTTATTTGCTTAGTTTGTTTTTTGGATTCATTTTTGATAGATATGTATTTATTGCCATTTTATTCATAGTTTTGATCTTCTATTTCTTAGATAAGTCCCTTTAACATTTCATATGATAATGGTTTGGTGATGATGAACTCCTTTAGTTTTACTCTTATCTGGAAATCTCTTTATCTGACCTTTGATTCTAAATGATAACAGTGCTGGGTAGAGCAGTCTTGGCTGTAGGTTCCTGCTTTTCATGATTTGGAATATTTTTTTCAAATCCCTTCTAGCCTGCAAAATTTCTTTTGAGAAATCAACTGACAGTCTTATGGGAACTCCCCAGTAGGTAACTTATTGCTTTTCTCTTGCTGTTTTTAAAATTCTCTCTTTATCTTTAACCTTTGGCATTTTACAAATAGGTAGTTACAGAATAGTCATGGGGATGTAAAGTACAGTATAGGAAATGGAGTAGTCAAAGAACTTGCACACATGACCCCTGGACATGTACAATGCTTGGAGATTGCCTGAGGGAGTGAGGGGTGCTGGGTGGAGGGGGGCAAGGGGGAAAAATGGGGATAACTGTAACAGCATAATTAAGAAAATATTATTAAAAATGAAAAAAATCATGTCCAATAGAAAAAATATAATGGTGTAGACAGTGAGGAGGAAATAATTATAATTCTTTTGAAACTCAGAAGGTTTTCAATTCCTTACTCTCAACAAAATTAAAGGAGGAACTAATTGAGTAGTCAGTTGGTGGCTCATTAAAATAACTTGTTATGATACATTAGTATTTGATTTTAGTTGTATAACTCTAAGAGGTTCAAAAAATTGCAGGCTATTGCTGTAATAAAAATTTTTTTCAGTGCCATCTTCTCATTTATATGAATAAGTTTGTTCAGAGCTTACATTTAAAAAAGAATAAAATATATGTCTAATTCCAGCAATAAATAATATGAACCTATAGGTACATTAACTAATTGAAAAGAGAACCCATTATCTCATTAAAGATACATTTATAATAAAATTTTAATTATCTATTCCTAACATTTATTTAAATATATCAATTATGTTGTTTGATCATTTTTTCTATTTAATAACTGTGGTGGTAACTAAAATACAGAAGAAAAATAACAGAATTATAGAACCAGAGAATATTTCAATTTTTATTGCAAAAAATTATGATAGAGTAATCAAAGATTTTCAAGCATAAAAATGTGGCATATTAGGATAAAATCTTGGTGGGAAATGGAATTGAAATATGAGTTCAAGGAGAAAAAGAAGTGAAAGAAATTTTGGCCAATTAAAAAAGAATTGTTCATATATAATTTTAAATGGTTGATGGTGGGAATCAAACCTCTATGGTATTTATATTCCTTAATTGTACTGGAGTGATATAATAGTTTAATTTTAAACATATCAATAACAATAACACCAGAAATCATATTTTTGTCACTATTTAAATATGTGATAAAAATGTTTAGATGCAAATTTAAAAATGTAAATGTGTGAGGGAATATAAAGTGTTTCCAAATTAGTTTAGGGAGCATGCAAGCAGAGTCTAAAGACCACTGGTTTCAGAGACAGACTTAGGACCACATAAAATCCTATTTACTTTCTTCATTGCTAAGATAGACTCCATTTTAGAATTGTAATAATTGGTCTTATCTCTCACTTCTTCAGTAGAGCAGATACAAAGAAAGATGCAAGAAATCTTAGTAATTAGCTATTTCCCTGTAATAAGGAGAAAACAACTAGAGTAATTAGCTTTAAATGGCTTCTAAATGCAGATGATTCACAAACTTATACTTCTAGCTCAGATTTCTCCTCTGTGTTCTATTTACATTTGCAGCTACCTGTGACAGATCTGCATGGTATCTCTCATGGGCAGTGTGCCAGTATCATGTTCACTATTCCAGTTCTGATACCATGATTCCCTTCACCAAGCCCCAAAGTGGTTTATTTTCTCAACAAGTATTTCCTCCCTCAGCATTTAGGTACAATGGGCTCTTGCTCCTGATGCCACCAATGATATACCATATTTTTTAGACCATAAGACGCACCTAGGTTTTAGAAGAGGAAAATAGGAAAAAGCAAATCTTGAAGCAGAAAATGTGGTAAAATATTTAGTAACATAAATAACATAATATTTCACCAATGTAAATGTAAACAGAACTCAAGAGTAACATTAACAACAATTATTCCTCCCAAATTTGTGTGGCGGAGGGTGGGAGAAGGGGGCGGGGAAGGTGCGTCTAAAGTCTGAAAAATATGGTACTCCTGGATTGCCTGGAGGCTGGAGCTGCAAAGAGAAATAAAATAACACCACTAGGTGTTTTCTTCTGTTTTTCTCTGAGCATTAGGGTCCTCTTTCTTGTTCCCTGGGCCATAACTCAAGCTTTCCTCTGGAGGGCATTCTGTCCAGGCCATTTCCACTTCCAGTTTCAGGCTATCCTGAGTCCAGGCCAGGAGATACCAGACAGAAAAGCAAATGGGAAACTCCCTGCTGCTTCAGCAGGACTTCAGATTTTCATCTGCCTGCTTTGGTTTCATTTTAGAGTAGTCATGCTTTGTGTTATTTCATGTCTGCATTCAGTGGGAAAGACAGGATAGAGTTGGCTTATCCGGGACTGGAAACTCTGTGTTCTGTACCTTAACTTCTTATTCTAGGACAAGCGTTCCATTTTTTAAAAATAGTTAATGGGTGCATACTACACTCTTGATTGGACATTTAGGTTGTTTCCAATTTCTTCTTATTCAAATTATGATGGTTACGAGAATTCAGGAAAATCTCTCTCTTTCTGGGGCCTATGCCTTTCAAGCAAATTCCTGTTATAATGAAATTTTCTCCTTTTTGCCATCAGACTGTCTCTTAAACGAGCTGAATCTAGTAGGTGTTAAGTTATAAGTAAGATTGAGCAACTCTTTTACAGTGCAATGGTTTAAATTTGGGGGCAAATTTTGTCTTCGGCCTGTAAGACTGTGACTAGCTTATAGCATTGTAATTGGAGGGTGCATAGGTGGTCCAGTCCATTCATGCCTGGCCACTGTTGACAATATCCATGACTATATCTGGGTAGTCCCATAAATGTCAGAACACTCTGCCTCTCTGTCTCTTTGGGATAACTTTTAATAATAGGATGCACATCAGTATGATGTATTACACTTGCTGAAAGCTGCAGAAAGCACCACTTTCCTCTCCTGCAGGTATGAGGCAGGCCCTGTGATCCTGGACATATAGGCATCCAGATGCTTCCAGTCCTCTCCACTGTCAGTGTGCTCTTGAATCTTTGCTGGAGTGGTGAGCAGTATAACCCTTACTCTCTCCTGGGTAAGAACCTCATCATTCTAACCTGCTGAGTCTGCAAAGGGCTGGAGGTGGCATAAAGCTTGCTTTTCGCTCTATTGTACATCATATCATGAGTTTGTATTCTTCATGTAAGGGCTCACTCACTTCATTTGAGAAAAAAGAACAAGATTTTACCTCCAGCTTGGGTAGTGGAAAATTACACTGATTTTCTTCTGCCAGGATTAGCCTCTCTATGGTTAGATTTCTCCCCAGAAAGATGTACCAATTTACATGTCCACTAAAAAGGTATTAAAATGCCTGTTTTACTACACCCTTACCAGTAAGTCTCATTTTGAATATTCATTAATATGACAGATGAAAGATGTCAGTTTTTTATTTTAAATGCTTCTTTCTTTAATTGCCTGTGAAATGGAACATTTCTCCATGTTCACTGTTAGCTGAATTTCCTCTCTTGTGAATTTTCTGTTCTTGTTTATTGCTCACTTACTTCCCCACAGTTCTTAAGTGTTACATATTTAAAGATTTAACATTTTATATTTGTTTGGAAAAACCAAAACAGAAAGTATAAGAAATACGTTCTTATACAGAAGTATAAGAAATGTGATTCTCTAGTTCCTTTTCATAAAGTATATTTTGATTATGCTATTGCAGTTGTCCTATTTTTTTCCTCCCTATGTCCCCCTCTGCCCTGTACTCCTGCCCCCACCAGCATTCCATCCTGCTTCTTGCTTCAAGTCCATGGGTCACACGTATAAGTTCTTTGGCTTTTCCATTTCCTATACTCTCCTTATCCTCCCCTTATCTATTTTGTACCTACCAATTATGCTTCTTATTCCCTGTACCTTTTTCCCCATCCTACTCCCTCCTTCTCTCTGCTGATAATCCTCCAGAAGATCATAGTTTTGATCTTCTTTTTCTTAGGTAAGTCACTTTAACAATTCATATAATAAGAGCTTGGTGATAATGAACTACTTTAGCTTTACCTTATCTGAAAAGCACTTTACCTGCCCTTCCATTCTAAATGATAGCTTTGCTGGATAGAGTAATCTTGGATGTAGGTCCTTGCCTTTTGTGACTTTGAATACTTCTTTCCAGCCCCTTCTTGTGTGCAAGGTGTCTTTTGAGAAATCAGCTGATAGCCTTATGGGAACTCTTTTGTATGTAACTATCTCTCTTTCTCCTGCTGCTTTTAAGATTCTCTCCTTATCTTTAATCTTAGGTAATGTAATTTTGGTGTACCTTGGTGTATGCTTCTTTGGGTCCAACTTCTTTAGTATTCTCTGAGCTTCCTGGTCTTCCTGGAAGTCTATTTCCTTTGCCAGATGGGGGAAGTTCTCCTTCATTATTTTTTCACATAAGTTTTCAACTTCTTGCTCTTCCTCTTTTCCTTCTGGCATCTCTATGATTTGGATGTTGGAACATTTAAAGTTATCCTGGAGATTCCTAAGCCTCTCCTCATTTTTTGAATTCTTGTTTCTTCATTCTGTTCTGGTTGAATGTTTATTTCTTCCTTCTGGCCTAAATCATTGTTTTGAGTCCCAGACTCCTTCTCTTCACTGTTTGTTTCCTGTACATTTTCTTTTATTTCACTTTGCATAGCCTTCACTTCTTCCTCTATTTTGCAACCATTTCTGTGACCATTGTGATTACCAGTGTTTTGAACTCTGCATCTGATAGGCTGGCTGTCTCTTCATTGCTTAGTTCTTTTTTTGGATATTTGATCTGTTCTTTCACTTAGGCCATATTTTTTTTGTCTTGATGTGCCTGTTTCATAGTTAGGGGCAGAGTCTTAGGTGTTCACCAAGGCGGGGCAACTCATGTCACTTTCTTGTGGCACTGTATGTGGGGGAGGGGTCCAAAAGGGAACATTGCCACTTGCTCAGCTCTCAACTGGTGTTCAATCACTTCCTCTGTTACCCACAAGCTAATTGGGCCCTTCTGGTGCTGATTCTTGGGTGGGCAGGTTTGTGTACATTCTGTTTGTGTACCTGTGGATCTCTCCAATGAACTTTTCTGTGAGGCTGGGAGTTTCTTCTGCCACTGTAACACCCACAGGTTTCTACAGCCAGAAGTTTTGATGCTTTAGTTTCTTGTGCTGGAACCCTGGGTCGTGTGGTCTGTCACACTCCCCAGTTGTTCCTCCAGGTTTATCTTTTGTAGCATTGTTTATTCTAGGTCTGTATTGGAGAATAGTGGTCAAGTTTCCATTAATAGCTAAAACCTAGAAAGATGCCAAAAGCTTAAATTAAGAAAATGACTTAAATTTTGTTCTTCCAACTAACTTTCTGATCATACAGGTTCCAGTGCTTTCTTCCTGTCCTGCATGCCCTCTGATGGAGGTACAAAACAGCAGGCCAGGAGATCAGAGAAATGATAAAGGGGACTAGTTCCAAAAGGCTTAAGGTTTGCCTAAAAGGCAAGATAGCCCCTGAATAATTAAACAGCCAATGTTTGGCTTAATACACCTCTCTGTTCCTTGGTCTTTCTATATTTAAATGGGTGGCAGTATTTACCATAATACTACTATTCTCAAGCTAGTAACTTTTCATAAGTACTGCTTTCCATCTCTTGGTCTTGTTGACCTGATAATTCCTGCATAGCAAAAAAAATTCCACCTAATTCTATATCTGGGAAAGAACACAGGTTGATACAAAGAGTAGTAGACTGGGAAGTGAGGAGACTGTTCCCAGTCTGATACTTACTAATTAGTTGAGTGACCTTGGATATTTCCCTTAATCTCTCTGAGTCCGGGTTTCTTTATCTATAAATTAATAACAGTGATATTAATAGTTCTATTATGAGGCTCAAATTAGATAATAGTAGTGAAAATGCTTTGTAAACAATAAACCTCTCTACATATCTAGGGCAGTGATTTTCAAGCTTTTTCATCTCATGGGACACATAAACTAAATTACTAAAATTCTGCAGCACACCAAAAATATATCTTTTGCTGATCTGGCAAAAAAATGTATAATTAAAATTTTTTTAATGTTATTTATTTATTTTGAGAGAGAGGGGGAAGGAGGGAGAAAGAGAGGGGGAGAAACAGCAATGCGTGGTTGCCTCTCCCATGACCTCTACTAAGAACCTGGCCTGCAACCCAGGCATGTTCTCTGACTGGGAATTGAACCAGTGACCCTTTGGTTTGCAGGCTGTCACTCAATCCACTGAACCACACCAGTTAGGGAAAATAAGCATAATTTTGATTCATTCACACCAGATGGCTATTGTTGTATTGGCTGTTATAATTTTTTTAATTTGACAATCTAAGGGAAAAGAGCTTGGTGTCTCTAACTAAATAGTCAGGCATTTCATGTTTTAAAAATTTTTATGGCATACCTGTTGAAAATAGCTGATCAAGTATAATATTAATTCAGTGTTGATAACTCTTCTCTATGAATCAGTGTTTGGCTTGGCGGTTGCCTTTGTATTTTAAAATAAGAAATAATTAGTTTATCCTTTTAATCTTTAGCAAATAAATGGAGCCTTTGGTCTCAGATCCATAGAAAAAGTAAATTTCATGTCCTGATGTGACTCAGATCTCTATGTGTGCTGTCTAGATTTCACTTTCATTTTTGTTTTACTTATAGCATTGAAAGAGTAGAAGGTTTAAAATAGTATTTTTCAGAACTAGTCATTATTTAGTAACTCTCTATTTCAAAAATATTTCTCATGTCTTTAAAATAATTGATCAGTTTCTTTTATTTTTACCTTGGCCTAAATATAAATTTATTGACATGGTAATGATAATGACTTTTAGTTTTTAAAAAAAAAATTTTCTTGAAGCTGTAATAACTTAGAACGTTTAATTATTTAAACACATTAAATATTTAAATTAAGTTTAAATATTTAAATTAAATTGCTTATACATTTTGTTCTGTGTGGCTGAAGATAAATGTGAAAATACATAGAATTATATACTAGAAGAGCTGTGAGTTCTGCATTCCTTTCCCTAGTATACATACAATCTCTATGCCTTCCTCCCATCTCTCTTTAGTATGATATACTAGAAGAAAAACAAAAAAGATAGCTATCTGAAAAGAGATAAAACTGTCAAAGGTGTCTGGTCCAAGTCACTATTATTCTTGCCTAGGTATTGACAGTAGCCACCTATCTGGTTTTCCTACTACCATCTTTCTGTTCTTGAAAGAGCACCAGAATGATTCTGTTAAAACCCAAGACAGAAAATGTCACTTGTGTGCTCAGAAACTTTCAATGACCTTTACTCCTTAGTCCTCTTTTCCTGCTCACCCCCCGACCCCACTCCCTTGGTCTAGCCACATGGCCTCCTTGACTAGGTCCAATAAAGCCTTGCCCTGGGATGTGCTTCCTTCTGGTATCAGCATGAGTGGCTTCCTCACCTCCCTCAGGTCTATTCATCATCCCAGTCTTCCCTGTCACCTCTTTTAAAATTACAGCTCCAAAACCACCCCCTATATCTCTTCCTTCCATATTATCACTATCTAACATACAATATGTTTACTTATCTCTTTTGTTTGTTATCTGTCACATTCTCCAGAATGTAAGCTCCAGAAGGGCAAAGGTTTGTCTGTTTTGTTACCTGCTGTATCCTTAGCATCCAGAAGAGTGCCTGTCTGGCTTATTGTAAGTGCTCAGTAAATGTTTGCTAAATGAATTAATGAATGAAAGAATGAATAAAACAAGGACATGTCATGGTCTTATTTGATTGGCAACAATGTAAAAATTGCAAAATTTTTATAACAACTTTTAAAAAGCCACAAAACTTTGGATATCTTCTTTTTTTTAAAAAAAGATTTTATTCAGGGGAGAGTAGAGGGAATTTAAGGGGACAGTGGGAAGGGTTCACAGGAACAAACTTAAAGGACACATGGTCATAAAAACTAAGGGGAGGGTGGTAATGGGAGGGAAGTGGGGAGGGTTGGGAGGGGGGAATGGATTGGGAGTAAAAAGGAGAAAACTGTATTTGAACAATGATTAAAAAATAAATTAAAAAAAAGAAAAAAAGATTTTATTAATTTATTTCTAGAGAGAAGGGAAGGGATGGAGAAAGAGAGGAAGAGAAACAGCAATGTGAAGGTGGTTGCTTCTCACATGCACCTAATTGGGAACCTGGACTGCAATCCAGGCATGTTGCCCCAACTGGGAATCGAACCATCGACACATTCATTCTCAGTCCAGTACTCAGTCAGCTGTGGCTAGAATATGTCTTGATTAATCTTCTTTGCTTTTAGGGGATGGAGACTGATGTTCTGCATTTCTAATATGCTTCTGAGTCAAACTGATGTTGCTGGTCTGTTGACTACACTTTGAGCAACAAGGGCCTCTTCTAGGGTAACAATGGTCACCTGAGCCTAGTCTTCCACTCCCCATTCCATGGCCATCTCTAAGAAAACCTCAATTCTCTTTCAAAATAGAGACTTGATATTGCCCAGTCTTGCTTTAAAAGAGAATAGGTCTTTTCTATGTTGTAGAAGATTTGGAAAGTTACAGAGTCAGAAGATAAAAAATTCTAATCAGTCATAATGGTCAATTCACAATTAATCATTAATGCTTTGATGTATATTCTTTTAGTCCCTTTTTCCTTGCATGTAAATATATATTCAGATTATATCTATATTTTTAAACCATAAAGGAATCATTTATATATTTCTTTTGTTTCCCAGTATATAACTTTGCTCTCTAAGTATGTTGAATCCTCTGTCTTATAAAGTAGATTCTGCCTTGTCTAATATGATGAAAACTCACTGCTGCTTTTCTCAACCTCCCTTACATCTGGGAACTGGGAACTTGGTGCAGCCAAGCAGATGCATCCTCTCTAGACTTTGATTCAGGAGCTGGTGATTCAAAGCTGCAGGAATGACGCAGAATCCATTCTGGCCAGGGGACATGTGATAGCAGCTGCATCCGGTTTCCAGTGGCAGCAGAGACAGCTGTTCCATACCAGTGTGCAGTGTCTAGCATCTAAGGACTTTACAGTACAAGCCATGGGGTCAGTGCTTGGCAGCTGCGGTGGTGACTTCACAGGACCAGCTCTGCAGTATGTTTTGGGTATAGTTTTTGCCCAGTGTTTTGTCTTCCCACCTTTACTTCTTAAATACTCTTAAAAGGTGTGACTTAATTTACTGACACAAATTCTAACACTAAGTAACTCAGTGCTTACTATCTAAGATATGTGTCAGGCAAATTTCAATGCATTTTATGTGTATTAACTCATTTAATTATTACAACCCTATGATGTGTACTGGTATTATCATCATTCTTTAAAAAGATTTTATGTATTTATTTTTAGACAGGAGGAAGGGAAAGAGAAAGAGAGAGACACATCAATATGTGATTGCCTCTCATCCACCCCCTACTGGGGACCAGGCCTGCAACCCAGCATGTGCCCTGACTGGGAATCCAATCAGTGACTCTCTGGTTTGCAGGCAGGCACTCACTCCACTGAACCACACCGGCCAGTGTTGGTATTTTCATCATTTTATAGATGTTGAAACTGAGTTACAGAGATGTTAGCCTACTTGATCACGGTCACATGACTGTAAATGATAGCTCTGAAACTCAAATCTAGTCAGTCTGATATAGCTCTTAAGAGCCCTTGCCCTGGCTGGTGTGGCTTAGTAGATTGAGTGCCGGCCTGCAAACCAGAGGGCTGCCAGTTTGATTCCCAGTCAAGGCACATGCCTGGGTTGTGGGCCAGGTCCCCAGAGGGGGTGCATGAGAGGCAACCACACATTGCTATTTCTCTCACTCTCTTTCTCCCTCCCTTCTCTTCTCTCTAAAAATAAATAAATAAAATCTATAATAAAAAAGAGCCCTGACTGACACAAAAGAGCCCTACTGTTTCACAACCTAATTTTTTCTTGCACCAAAACTTCATGAGCATATTCATCAAAATATTTAAAGTAGCTATATGGTATTTACTTATAAAGATAATTCATGAATTATTAAACCAACTGGATATTTTTGGACGTTAGGAATATCCTGGTGGCTACATCAGTAAATGAATGGATCAAAAAACTATGGTACATATACACAATGGAATTCTATGCAGCAGAAGGAAAGAAGGAGCTCCTACCCTTTGCAACAGCATGGATGGAGCTGGAAAGTGTTATGCTAAGCGAAACAAGCCAGGCAGTGGAAGACAAATACCACATGATATCACCTTTAACAGGAATCTAAACAACAAAACAAAAAAACTAGCAAAATATAACCAAAGACACTGAAATAGGGGATAGTCTGACAGTGACCAGAGGGGAGAGAATAGGGAATTTCAGGAGGGAATGGGTAGGGTTTACAGGAACAAATTTGGAGGACACATGGACAAAAACTAGGGATGGGGGGTAATGGGGGGAAGGGTAGAGGGTTGGGTGGGTGACCTGGAATGGGAGTAGGGGGGAGAAAACTGTACTTGAACAATGATTAAAATAAAATTAAAAAAAGAATATCATGGTGGCTAAACGTTTTTAAAAGAAAATGTCTGGGACTTCTCACCAAGATGGAGGCATAGGTAGATACACTTTGCCTCCTCACACAGCCAAAAGAAGGACAACAAATTTAAAAACACTGAACAACCACAACTGTCATAAAATTGATGTAAGGAAGTCCGACAACCAAAGAGTTAAAGAAGAAACATTCATCCAGACCAGTAGGAGGGACAAAGACCGGCAGCTGGGGTGGAGAGGGCATGTAATGAGGTAGCAGCTGGAAGACTGGGTGGGTGAGGCAGTGGCTGGTAGACCAGGTGGTCCCACATTTCTGTGCAGATAAACCAGGAGGAACAACTGGGGAGACAGACAGACCAAGCAACCCAGGGTTTCAGTGTGGAGAAATAAAGCTCCCAAACCTCTGGCTCTAAAAACTTGTGGGAATTCTGGTGGTGAAGGAACTCCCAGCCTCACAGGAGAGTTCATTGGAGAGACCCACAGGTACACAAACAGAATGTATACAAACCCACCCACCCAGGAATCAGCACCAGAAGGGCCCAATTTGCTTGTGGGAAGTGGGGAAAGTGACTGAAAGCCTGCCATGGTGCCAGCAAAGTGGCATTGTTCCCTTTCAGAGCCCTCCCCCATATATAACATCACAATGCAGCGATGTGGGTTGCCTCACCCTGGCAAATACCTAAGGCTCAGCCCCCTAGAACATAACAGGTATGCCAAGACAAAAAAATACAGCCCAAATGAAAGAGCAGATCAAAGCCCCCAAAATAGAAGTAAGCAATTAAAAGATAACCAACCTGTCAGATGCAGAGTTCAGAACACTGGTAATTGGGATGCTCACAGATATGGCTGAGTATGGTCGCAAAATAGAGGAAGAAGTGAAGGCTATGCAAATGAAATAAAGGAAAATGTACAGGGAACCAACAGTGATAGGAAGGAGACTGGGACTCAAATCAATGACTTGGAACAGAAGGAAGAAATAAACATTCAACCAGAACAGTATGAAGAAACAAGAATTCAAAAAAAATTAGGGGAGGCTTAGGGACCTCTGGGACAACTTTAAACCTTTCAACATGTGAATCATAGAGGTGCCAGAAGGAGAAGAGGAAGAGCAAGAAGCTGAAAACTTATTTGAAAAAATAATGGAAAACTTCCCTAATTTGGCAAAGGAAATAGACTTCCAGGAAGAGCAGGAAGCTCAGAGAATACCAAAGAAGTTGGACCCAAGCACACAGCAAGATTCATCATAATTACATTACCCAAGATTAAAGATAAGGAGAGAATCTTAAAAGCAGCAAGAGAAAAGGAGACATTTACCTACAAAGGAGTTCCCATAAGGCTATCAGCTGATTTCTCAAAGACATCTTGTAGTCAAGAAGGGGCTGGAAAGAAGTATTCAAAGTCACAAAAGGCAAGGACCTACATCCAAGATAACTCTATCCAGCAAAGCTATCGTTTAGCATGGAAGGGCAGGTAAAGTGCTTCCCAGATAAGGTCAAGTTAAAGTTCATCATCTCCAAGCCCCTATGATATGAAAAGTTGAAGGGACTTACCTAAGAAAACGATCTAAACTATGAACAGTAAAATGACAACAAATCACAAATGAACCTGAAGAAGAAAAACAAAAACAAACTAAGCAAACAACTAGGAGAGGAACAGAATCTTAGAAATGGAGATCACATTGAGGTCCAACAGTGGGAAGGGGATTGGGGGAGAATGGGGAAAAAGGTACAGGGAATAAGCATAAATTGTAGGTACAAAATAGATAGGGGGAGGATAAGGAGAGTACAGGAAATGGAGAAGCCAAAGAACTTATATGTATGACCCATGAACATGAACTGGGGGGAATGCTGGTGGGAGTGGGTGCAGGGTGGGGGTGAATAAAGAGGAGAAAAAAATGGGACAACTTTAATAGCATAATCAATAAAATACATAAAATAAAATAAAATAAAATAAAAATAAAAATTCTTAACTGTTTCCTTGGAATTATTTCCTAGAAGAAGAATACTTTGTCAAAGGGTTAGATGTCTTCCAGAAAGATTTTTCAGTTTAAGCACCCAGAAGTGTATGACAGCAGCCTGTTTCCCTGAGTCCTTATTAACATTGAATATTATCATAAAATTTGTTTTGTTAAACTGAAAACTATATGTAGTTTTTTAAAGCCTTTAAGCATTTAAAAATACATTTATTGGCCATTTGTCAAAAGGTTTTTTTTCATGAATTGACTTCTCTGTCACCTATGGGATAGGGTTGAAACTTAGGAGGCAATGCAAGGCTCCTCCAATCACCCCACATACTTTTCCAACTAATTCACCTACAAGTCCTAAACATTCACCCAACTCACCATGAGAATTATTTTGTATAAGATTAAACTATATGAATGTGCTGTTTTTGTAGGCCAGAAAATGGTTGACTTATAGGCTATTTCACAAAGTTACCCACACCTCCCCCCAGATATCCAGACAACTCTGGTGTTTTCTTTCCTTCTCATTCATCAGAAAAGTCTGTGCTCTGGATTTTGCCCTTTGTAAGTGGGCTTCTCTAATCAAGGAACTGGTTGAATTTCCAGATCCAAAGATGTAGATCTATTTGAGATTTTTTCAAGTACAGAGTGGGATGTTTTAATAAAAAAGACTAATAATAACAACTATTGGCAAGAATGTGGAGAAATTGGAATCCTCATTCTGTTCCCGCAGTGCTGGTGGGAATGGAAAATGGTACAACCACTTTGGAAAATAGTCTAGCAGTTCTCCAAATAGGTAAATTTAGAATTACCATATAATTCAGTATTTCCACTCCTAAGTATATGCCCAAAAGCAGTAAAAACATGTTTACACAAGAACTTACATCTGAATATTCATTGCAACATTATTCATAATAGCCAAAGTGTAGAAAAAACCTAAGTGCCTATTAGCTGATGAGTGGATAAATAAAATGTGTCATGTCCATAAAAAGGAATATTATTTAACAATTAAAAGGAGTGAAGTACTGATATATATTATAAAATGGATGAGCCTTGAAAACATGCTAAATGAAAGAAACTGGTCACCAAAAACCCATATTATTCTTTGAGTCTATTTATATGAAATATCCAGATAGGCAAATCTATAGAGACAGAAAGTAGATTTGTGGTTGCCAAGAGTAATGGCTAAAGGGACTATGGTTTCTTTTTGAGGTAATAAAAATGTTCTAAAGTTGATTGTGGTGATGAATGTACAAGTCTGAATATTCTAAAAGCCATTGAATTATATACTTTAAATGGGTGAATTGTATAGTATGTGAATTATATGTGAACAAAGCCGTGAAAAAGAAAAAAGCTGTGTGGGTTTTTTTTTTCATTTAATTTTGTCTCCTAGTACTTCTCTGGCTAGCTAGACATTCCCATGCCTAATTTCAGACTTTCTTTGCCCTTTAATTCTGCTTGAAGTCTGGCCAATAGCTAATCTAGCAGTGTGGAAATTTAACTCACCCTACAACTCAGACATAAAGAGAAAATATAAGTTCTTTATTTAGTCTATAACAAGCCTGGCTTTCCTTCTGAAGTCCCAACTGATAGATCATGGGAAAAATGAATGACATGTTTAGTCCGCAGTATCTGGGAGGCCACTACTGTGGAAGGAATGGCTAGGACTGATTTACCTGCAGCTAACATACGCTATTCTTGCTGCAAGTAGATCCACTCAAATGACCAATGGACAGGACAGTGTGTCCTCCATATGCATGATTCTGAATTCTTGTTTTGATTCTTGATTCTGTGCCTTGCTGTGACCTCTGTTATTTCTGTGATTCAAGAGTTGCTTTGAACTCCTGCATGTGTGTGCTCCATAACTCACAATGGCTCTCCTGACTTCTGACTCCTGGCTCTGTCTTGAACACTGGCTTCCAAGCAATGCTTATGTTTCTGGGTTTGCTGTATTCCTGTAGCTGGTCACAAAGATGCATTGTTTCAGTCTCCTCATCATGGCTTCTCATTCCATTTCTGTGATCAGTAGCTGGTTAGGATGAAAAAATGATTTTTCTGTGGTTTCCTGAAGCATTAAAGCTTAATAGAATGTTTCCCTTACTCCCTTCTTCTGAAACTTTAAAAGTACCCCAAAATGTTTTAAGTAAAATATGACATGTTTGTATAATTCACACTAATGATGCTGT
Organism: Phyllostomus discolor; assembly: GCF_004126475.2. Taxonomy (NCBI): domain Eukaryota; kingdom Metazoa; phylum Chordata; class Mammalia; order Chiroptera; family Phyllostomidae; genus Phyllostomus; species Phyllostomus discolor. The sequence goes on from NC_040912.2 coordinate 44,381,961, forward strand.
ATGAGTACTTATTTTACTTTTAAAGCTGTATTTTTGTTTGTTTGTTTCTTTGGAAAGAGGATTGCCTGACTGTTGGTGCTTTAAATGGAGGAAGAACAAAATAGTATTACATTAATTGGCCCAGGAGGAAGATAAACTGATGTACATTTGTTTTTCAAACCAAATTAGTGATGTGACCATTCATAAAGGAATTTGGAATGCCTCCTTGTTGTTTTGAGTGATTTTTATTCTGAAGAATTATTATTTTTACAAACAACCAAAAATATCTTAAAATTGGTATTCACTGAGGACTGAATATGACCTTAGCATTTATATGTTCTCTATATTCCGAGTGCCAATACCTGGGATGTTATCTTTATTACCTGTATTATTTTGGAAAAAAGCAAAAATATTAAGAATATTTAGTAGTTGCAGATGTTCCTGCCCTGGAGTGACCTGTGCCCAACCACAGTCAACCACACTGAGCCCGATAGCTGCCATTGGTGAGTCCTTGGACTGCATCTCCTTTGAGCTGTTTGCAGACAAATTTCCAAAGACAGTAGAAAATTGTCTTGCTCTGAGCACTGGGGAGAAAGGATTTGGTTATAAAGGTTCCTGATTTTACAGAAGTATTTTAGAATTTATGTGCCAAGGTGGTGACCTCACACACTATAATGGCACAAGTGGCAAGTCCATCTACAGAAAGAAAATCGATGATGAGAATTTTATCCTGAAGCATAAAGGTCCTGACATCTTGTCCATGGAAAACGCTGAATCCAACACAACAGTTCCCAGTTTTTCATCTGTACTGCCAAGACTGAGTGGTTGAATGGCAAGCATATGGTCTTCTTCCAGGTGAAAGAGGACATGGATACTATGGCAACTGTGGGGCACTTTGGGCCCAGGAATGGCAAGACCAGCAAGAAGATCAGCATTGCTGACTGTGGACAACTGTAATAAATTTGACTTGTGTTTTATTTCAACCATCAGTCCATTCCTTCTGTAGCTCAGAAGAGCACCCCTTCACCTCCATTTGCTTGGAATGTTCTATAATCTCTTATTGTTGCCACAGTTCATTGGGTTCCATATTTTCCTTACTCCCTCCAAGTCTAGCTAGATTGCAGAGTTAAGTATGATTATGAAATAAAAATTAAACAAAACAGAATATTTAACATATGAATATATTGGGTTTATAAAGAGATTGAAGTATTTAACTACTAAAGGAAAAAGATTTGAGAATGTATTTTAGAGGATTTTATATTCAATAGAAGTTATCTTTGTGTTCATTATATGCATACATATAAATTAAAAATTTAGGGGGATATATATATATAAATATATAAAAATAAATACATATATAGGTAAATAAATATTTATATTCTTAGGTATGTTATTCTAAGTAAGATTCAGCTGCATGTAATTTTCACATTGTCACCTTAGTCCATATCATGCTGATTAATTCACTAGGAAGTAAAAGATTGATAATGACAAAAACAAGCATACTATTTTGGATATTTATTTACTTATTCTTATATTAAAAATCTTAAAAGGTATTAAAAATGCCTGAGCAATTTGTAACAACTCTAAAGCAGCTGTAGAAGAAATGCTAATAAAATATGAGGTGAAATTACATAGACCGCTAGACCCAAATAAATGCAATGATGATGGACAAAGAACAGTCAAGAAATAAGACTGAAAATGAGAAGAGTGAAACATTAAAGTCCCAATTCATAAAGATCCAATTCAAATGAAGTCTTGAGTGCATCACTAAGAATCAGCATGGAAAAATATAACAGGAAAAATGTGATTGCACATTTTTAAGCACTGCACTGCAATGAATTTATGTGTTATTCTCACACCTCTCATATCTCTCATTCCATTTGTATTGGTTGGTATACAGATTAGACTGTTGTATCAAAGAGACCCAACACACAATGTCTTAAACAAGTAAAATCCAGTTTCTGTAAGATGACTTGATAGGCTCTGGGTCTAGAGCTTCTCTCTTTTGGCTTTGCCATTCTTGAAGATAGAGCCTTTATCATTCACACTGCTGAAGATGGCTCACCACCATACCAACTGTGTCACAGTTGCAGCCGGTGGGAAAAGTAAAAAGGGAAGCAGAAGGCCTCATGAAGCCTGACATAGTTATTAGAAAGGTAAACAAAAGAGAAAGAAACCTGACCATGTGTCCAATATGGTTTAAGAATAGTTAGACCAAGGAATTTAAACTGTTCCTCAGGTGATGCTGTATCTTTCTAGGAAAAATGGTCACTCTCTGAGATGCCCCCACCCATCCTGTTTCTCTCCTTAAGAAGATGCCCTGGTGTAAATGAAAGAGAGATGTGGTTTATATGTCTTCATCGATGAGGGATGAGTGGGAGAGATTTGAGCAGGGGTCAGTCATAGAGATGATTGCTTTCTAGGGCACTACATGAAAATCGAGGATGAGGAATTCCTTTGCCCTTGGGATTACTTTCATTTATTTAAGACCATAGTTCTTGTTGGACCAGCAGCATCGGCATCATCTGAGAACTTGTGGGAAATGCAAATTCTTGAGTTCTACCCAAACCTACTGCATCAGAAATTCTAGGGGTAAATCCCAGCAACTGTTTTGACAAGCATTCCAGGTGATTTTAGGCATGTTAAATTTGAGAACCGCAGATTTAATGCGATTCCCTGAAATGAGAAATGAGAATATATGTTTGACTGACTCATCTTTTCTCTTGGTGGCAGTCTTCCTACCCGCCCCCCCCTGCCCAGACACACACATTTCCACAATCCCCTGAGATTACTAAAAGGAGTAAGTTTTTCTTTTACTTTCCTTAATGTAATATCCTACTTCTATAAAGCATCAACTTTCATATCAACATCACATAACAAACAAGCAAATAGACAAACATGTAAACCCTATGTGAATGGGCCCTTTTGGGCTGCATGTGGAGAGGGGAGCAAAATTGGAACGTAGCCTGCATTGTGGCATGATTCTGCTGTGAATGCCAGAACTGAGTTTTACTCTTGCCTTTATGAGGCACTTAATTTCCAGCCCCTGCCCCTGAACTGGCCGTGCTGTGGGTTGTGTTCTCATAGCAGTAAGAGAAGAACACAGTAGTTTTCAAAGTATTATTGTGTTACCCAGTTATACATACTTGCTTTTGCCAGGAGTCTACACTTAACTTGATGGGAATGATGAAGAGGACTGGCTGTCTGCTCTAACATGCTCCACAGGAAGAAATAGTACCGGACAACAAAAACAGAAATAGTCAGTCATGGGGAATGTCTAATTGTAGCTGTTTCTATGCCAGCACCCTCAGTGAAGTGCATAGTTCCCCCTGATTATAAAATTGAGATAATGTTCTGATGCAACATTACATGAAAAGGCATTTATTTTTATTCCTTCCTCTGTCTTGGAAATAGAGTTTGTTTTCATTCTCAATGTAAGTTAGAATTTATACTGTCTGAGTAGAAAAGATTTTAATTTTCACTCATTTAGTGATAGTATGTTTCCTTGGGAAAAAGTTGCCTAGTAAACAGAAAATGTATAGGATGTTAAACTTTTATAATTATTTAAAAGAAATAACTCTAGTTTTGGCCTGTGTGGCTCAGTTGCTTGGAGCATTGTCCAGTAACCAAAGGCTTGCAGGTTCAATGCCTGGTCAGGGCACGTGGCTAGATTGTGGGTCTGATCCCTGGTCTAGGCATGTACAAGAGGCAACCAATTGATGTTTCTCTCTCACATCAATGTTTTTCTCACTCTCTTCCTCTCTCCCTTCCTCTGTCTCTAAAAAGCAATTAAAAAATATCCTTGGGATAGGATAAAAAAAGAACTCTAAATATGCTACATTAATATTATTGTAAATTGGAAGTTGTCACTTTTGTGTATGGGCAGTTTATATATAGAGAGACATGATTCTTGCCTCCACCTAATCAATTTTCCACATCTGATCTTTTGAATAATCATTTAAAAAATGTAAATCACATCACTCCTCTCTGTTTGGACTTTGTATTTAGAGTAACCTTCAGTCTCCAAGGCTCTGCAGACTCTGCCCTTATACTCTTCTGCAGTGTTGTCTCAAGGCTTTTCCCCCTTGCTCATCCTGGCTTTCTTTCTATTACTTAATGGAATCAAATTGTTTTCTATTCTAGAGTTTTGGGACATGCCCTTTGCCAGCAATGTCCTTTCTCTGACCCTTCACAAGGTTAATTTCTGCTTATTCTTAATTTTTCAGTGAAAAGTCTCTTCCTCAGGAAAGCCTAGTGTATGCCCTAGATGGTGTGGCTCAGTAGATTGAGCACCAGCCTACAAACCAAAGGGTCACTGGTTCATTTCCCACTCAGGGCACATGCCTGGCTTGTGGGCCAGGCCCCCAGTAGGCATGTGCCCCCAGGAGGCATGTCAGAGGCAACCACACATTGATGTTTCTCTCTCCCTTATCCTCTCTCTAAAAATAAATAAAATCTTAAAAAGAAAAGCCTAATGTGACTTTAGGAGTCTCTTTTACTAATCTTTTCCCTCCATATTGATTGTCACAGTTTATATTATGTATTAATTTGATGCTTATTACTTATTGTCTAAATTAGATTACAATCCTGTAACATCAGAGATCACATCCATTTTGTTTACCTCCCTATAATCAGTGCCTAGCATAGTGCATGGCACATAGTAGGTATTCGGTAAATATTTGATGATTGGGTTACCAAGTATGTTTTAAGATAAATGAACACTGGTTTGAAATATAATTTTAACATTACAATATATTGAATATGATTGTTCACAAGTAGGTTGAATTCCTAAATTTGCAAACTGGCTATTTGATACTCAGAATACATTTCTCCATAGAAAAACTGCCTTTTTGGTCCAGGCCTGTGCCAGCTGAAAATAAAAATTACAGATCTGCAAGCTCACTTCCATCCATATAATGGCATCCTTAGACATGGATTTACAACTCAGGATTCCTAGTTCACAGCCTCCAGATAATTTTTAAAGATTTCTTGCGAAGATAGAAATAATATATTAAAAAGATGATTTTTAGTTTTCTTCTCTTCCAATGTTTCTTTCGTGATCTGAATGTTTGCATGAAGAGGAACATTGCTGTAAAGCTGTGCCCAGTGCAAGGGGTATGCCTTAAGTAGCTGGGAAAAGGACAGCTTCCAATAATAGTTTGGAATGAGATCTGTCAGCACACCGTGGTAGCTTCTGGTGCAGAAATGTATTTGCGTGTATGTGGACCTAGGGTGGGAGAAAGGGAGATTCTGTTTGGAGAAGGGGAATGTCCCTGGAATCAGTCCCTTGTACGCTGGCTGGAGTGTTCTCTGCTGTTTAGTCACAGTGGCAGCTGCACAGCCCTAATGACTGTTGGAATGCTAGTTCTCAGAGACCTCATCAGTGACAGTGAAGTGGCCACCCACAGATGCAGATGTATTTCTTAAAGTGTCCAATGTTAGTAGGGCATCTTAAAAATTATTATTCATTGCAGCTCTCTCTCCTTGAGGTCTCAAATCATATTCAGTTTTGCTTTCAAGCTCCCATATCTAGAGAAGCATATTAAGTGGCTAAAAATTTCCCATCCGGAACAGGAATTTCTGCTACAACACCCTGACAGATGTTCCTCCAGCCTTTGTTTGAACACTCACCTCCTTAAAAAATCAGTCTACTTCAAATTTGGACAGGTCTCATTGTTACATATTTTACTTCCTTACATCGTAATGAAATCTGCCTCCCTGGACTTTCATTCCATTTGTCTTTGCTCTGCCCTCTGGAGCTATGCAGAATATGTCTAGTCCTTCAACATGATGGTTCTTCAGACATTTGAAGACAGCTGTCAGATCTTCACTCCTAAATTTTCTTTTTCTCAGGTAAAATAGCCTCAGATCTTTCAGCCATACCTTTTATAAATAGTGTAATATGTGGAAAATGTATGGGCAATAACCCAAGGATATGTGGATTCTGTTAATTTGTTTATTCAATTATTTAATCTGCTTGCATTTATTCCCACTGTCAAGTAGAATAAATATGATAAATCCTGCAAAGGAAAACTATGAGGTTTGATGAGTGCATACACTAGGGAGGGATTTCATCAAGGCCGGAGAAGTCAGCTAAGGCTCTCTTATGCGGTCAGGGTTAAACTAAGCTGATGGATGGGTAGTAGTTAATAAGGTGAAGATGAGAGGAAGTACTTTCCAAGCAGAAGGAGCAACATGTAGACCTTGTTGTGGAAGGGGTATGTGATAGAGGCATCACTTATCTTATTGATCTTTAATTTCTGCATTAGGCAAAGATGCATTATAATAACTTTTCCCTTAGTAAAGGACCTGTTCTGAGAATCTATGAGATGGAGATGAATGTGCTTTAAAGTGCCAAAGTCCTGTGTTATTGTTGAAAACAGAATGATCTATTAACCCTGTCAGGCTTGTTCTCTCACTGTTCCCTCAACAGGCATTCCTGCTTCTGTCCTTTCACTCTGCCCTTCCCCTCCTGGACAGGTCTCGTCTTTTCTCTCTGTCCATCCAGTTCTTGCAACCTTTATTGCCCATTTCCAGTCCTAATTCCTCTGGGAGGCCCCCCCTGGGCGCTTCAGCTCAGATTCATTTCTGTAGTGTAATGGTTAAATGCAGGGCTTTATAGTTCTCAGTTAAGCCCGGGTTTGATTACAGACTACCTGGTGGCATTAGGCAAACTGCTTAATTTCCCAGACATCCAATTTTCTTATTTGTGCAAAAGGGGTAATAACAGTAACTACTTTATTGAAGTGGTTGTGAGGATGAAATGAGATAAATACATACATATATTTATCCAATATATATGATAATATATATTTATTCATATATATATGAATCAGTGCTCTTCCTTCTTACTTTCTGGTCTTGTACCTCCTCTGTGCCCACACCAAGCTGCTCAATAATTCTAAGGCCAACTCTAAGGATAGAGGAGTACAGAGGAAGCCATTTATTTTGCTCCCAGGTATTTGAAGTCTCTGGTACCCTGGCTGTTGCTACGGCATGTCAGGCAGAAGTGCCTGCACAGTGAGCCTGCATGCGTACAGACCCTCTGAGCGGCTCACTAGCTGACCCAGTTACCTTATGACTCCCCAGGCTCGCTTAGCTCAGCATCACCATGCATGACCAACCCAGCTCAGTGAAACTGTAGAAGGCAACTTGCATTCATGTTTTAAATGACAAGTAAAATAATTTTTCAGACTGTCATACCCAGAATCCAGAAGGCTTTTCTGGATTCATGATTCTTTTGCAGAATCCTATTTCATAAATATATCTTGACAATTTTTGTAACAGAAAAACAAATTATTTAATTCCTAAATAAACATGTTTTTAAAGTACTTACATTCAAATGAAGTTAATTAGGTGAAATTCTAGTATTATCTTTTAAAAGATTGCAACCTATATGTCAAGACTACAGGGAAAGTTGTAGGGGCAGGATATTGAATTTACATCTTGAAAAAGGGATGGAAATGTGCTAAATTGATTCAGTCCATTGACTTAGGATTCTTTATGTTTACAGGCTGCAGACAATTGTGGTTCAATATTGCAAGCAATTTTCTTCTTTTTAGAATTAAAAGAATCTGCAAAATAGAAACTAAATCAATGTTGCATTTGCAATTTAGAATATAATCCCTTATGAGCACCCTTCTGCATGTATTTCATACTTCAGAAGCTCCTCATGCTCTGCTAGGTCAGGGATCATAAAAGATATATTAATGCATGTCTAGTTCTGCAATCCATAAAACTAATTTAAACTCTCCTTTACAGGAAAAACAAATGATTAGTATTTAGGTCTGAGATTAACAACTGAAAATAGGCCATTCTGTGGTATCCTCAGGGACATAGCACAGTTTGGGGTTTAAGGCTCAAAGAAAATCTATTTTGAGACAAATATTTCATTATGGACAGGTGTGTTCCACTAATGATATCTTTATTTTCAGTTCCCAAAGCATCACTTTTCTTTCCCCCACCAACCTCAATTCTATCAACTGAATTTTTTTCGCCCTTCCCTTTGTTTTTTGAAATGGAGCTTCCAGTCACTTTTACCTTGATTATTGTTTTGACAGATTTTAAAACCAGTATCAATGTGTTTATTTTCCTGTTACAACTGTTTTGATTCTAAGTATTCAAACAGTACATAAAGTCTCACTACAGCAGTTATTTCAGAAGCTGAAAATGTGTGTACAAAAACACCATAATTCTGAAGAATTCAAAATTGGACATTTGGGTTTCTTATAAAACTCACAGTAAAAAGGTACATTTTGTTCTATTCATTAGTTTTTTTCCTGTTCTCTTTAATTCACCTTTACTTCTTTTGTTTTTATTTGTAGTCTCTTTCACTTCCACACTGGTTTTTATTATGCAGATCACTTGAATGATGGATACTGACATCAGTGTCCACAGAGTTTTGTTTTTTTTCTTTTATTGATTCTAGAGAAGGAGAAGGGAGGGAGAAAGAGAGGGAGAGAAACATCAATGTGAGAAACGTGGATCAGTTGCCTCTTGCACCTGCCCAACAGGGGACCAAACCCACAACCCAGGCATATGCCCTGGCCAGGAATCAGATCTGCCACCATTAGGTTTGCAGGACAATGCCCAACCAACTCAGCCACACCAGCAAGGACAGTGTCCACAGTTTTAATACCTTTATTAAATCTAGTATCTTTCATAAAAATTCAGGTATACCTTAGGGAAGCAGAAACTTACTAAATATTAACTAACTTCATTTTGTGGCCAATTCCCTCTTTCCCTGTTGCTCTACAATTTATTTTTATCAGTTGCTCTTGTCTTCTGATAGGCATCATGATAAGAAATGCAATTGAAGGTCCACTTTTTTCTTTTCACAACCCAACATTTTATTTAATAAATTAGAAAGGTTGAAATATCTGTATAATGAGTATCCATATACCCACCCATACATATTCTACTATAAACATTTTACCATATTTGCTTTGTTACCCAACTATGCATTTATCCATTTCTTCATCCATCCATCTTCATTTTCTGATGGAGTAAGTTGCAGATATAAGTACACCTCATCTCTAAAGACTTCAGCACATGTATCATTAACTAGAGTTCTAAACTGGTTTATAGTTCTATTTTTCCTTTCAAGTAATATCTACCTATAATAACCAGTACCAATCTTAAGCTTACCACTCACTGAGTTCTGACCAATATTTACATCTGTGTAGCCTAAACCCCAATCAAGACAGAGGATATTACTATCACTCCAGAAAGTTTCCTCATTCCTCTTTCCAATCGATCCTCACCCACCCTCCTTCTTCCCTAGGCAACCAGTGTTTTTATTTTGTTACACCTCAGATTAGTTTTGCCTGTTCCACAACTTCATACAGATGGAATAATAAAGTATATACATTTATTGGCAAGACTTCATTCAGCATAATGTTGAGATTTATCCATATTGTTGGTACACTAGTAGTTCTTTTCTACTGTTGAGTGGCATTCTGCTATATGACTATACCACAGTTGGTTTATCCATATTCCTGTTGATGAACACCCGAGTGCTTTCCAGATTCTTGGCTATGATGAATAAAGCTGTTATAAGCTTTCTTTGTATGTGTTTTTGTGAACACATGTTTTCCTTTCTTTTGGGTATTTAGTAGTGGAATTGCTAAGTCATAAGGTAGGCATGTACTTGATATTATATGAGAGTACCAGGCCTATTTTTAAAATAATTGTGTGCCATTTAACATTTCTATCATTAATGTATGAATTTTCATTGCTCCATATTCTTGTCAACATTTAGAGTTGTCAGGTTTTTTTCTAAATTTTAGCTATTATACATAATGGTATCTTATTGTGATATTCATGGCACTTCCTGATGACTAATAATGTTCAGTAATTTTTATACGCTGTTGACCATTCATAGGCCTTCCTTTGCATCTGTTTAAATCTTCTTCCACCTTTTTATTAAGTAGTTTATGTCTTCAAAATTGAGTTGTAGTTCTTTATATATTCTGGATACCAGTCTTTTGGCAGATGCATGTTTGTGAAACCATTTCTTCTTTTTAAAATTTTGTTTATTTATTTATTATTTTTAGAGAGAGGGGAAGGGAGGGAGAAAGAAAGGGAGAGAAACATAGATGTGCAAGAGATACATTGATTGGTTGTCTTTTGCATGCCTCCCACCTGGGGACCATCCCACATCCCAGGCCTGTGCCCTGACTGGGAATTGAACCAGCAACTTTTCAGTTCACAGACTGACACCCAATTCACTGAGCCATACCAGCCAGGGGCCATTCAACCATAAGATTTTACATATGGAAAAAACTTTGGGGTCATCTGGTTCTATCCCCTCATTTTACAAAGGAAGAAAAACTCTCAATTAGATTAAATGATATGCCTAAAAAAAATAGAACTCACAGTTCTGAGAGTAAAGACAAGACAGATCTCCTGGTTGAATAGCCTTTTGGTTTCATGTTTTTTCCTGTTGTCAAGCTGTGTGGATTTGTGCTTTAAGATGATGTTTGAACTTATCCCTTCCTTTTTACTGAGTTTGCCAACGTGGTGTCTAGTTATATCAAAACTTGATGTCACTCGGACTAATCTTTTCCCCTGGGGCCCATCTTGCACTCTTGTCTCACTGATTTTTCTAATATAGACCTTTCATCAGACATCCAATTATTCCAGAAACTTCAGTGGTTTTCATCGAATTGGGTCCTAAATTTTCAAGGATTACAATACTCTAATCCCATCCTGCCTCTTCATCCTTATTTTTCTTACTTTCCCCATCCTGCACCTGCTCATCAGGATGGTCTCATTCACCCCTACCTGCATGCGAATTTCTGTTGTGGTTCCTGTGTTAGTTCCGTATTCTGGTATCCCACCCACGCCACTCCTCTCCATTTAGCCACTCTCATGCAGCTCATAGTTCAAAATCCAACTCTAGTGCCACAGTTTCCATGAAACATTTTCTAATTTTTCTCACCCCTGAGCATACATGGCAACATTCCGCTTAGCAACTGAAACTACCCTCTATAACAGATAAACCCTGAAATATCAGTGGTTTGACATCATAGAAGTATACTTGTTCATTGGTAATAGTATAAGTATTGGTGTATTGGCGATCACAGTGGTGCGGTGCTGTGCTTTTTGTAGCCATTTAGGAACCCAGGGTTCTGGAGGCTCTGCCATCTCTAACACAAAGCACCCAGAGTGGCCCAAGCACTGGAAGTTGGAGAAGGAGATGAGAAAACACCTCTGCTTCTTGACCACCTCAGCCTAGTAGGGACATGTCACAGCACTTTTGCTGCTAAGAACTAATCACAAGGCTCTAGTTCACCTTGTGTTGGGAAATGTACTCCGTGCCTGAGCATCTGCATCCCTGAAACTACCATATTCTCTGGAAAAGAAGCACAAATCTTAGAATAGAGGGTGGCTAGTTAGTTTTGTTACAATGTTATCCTGCACTGATTTCCAATTCCTTGGTCTTCTTGTATCCTCAGCTGGTTTATATTATAGCTAAAATACCACAAATATATACAGCAAAATGCAAGTCTAGCACCTAGTGTATGCTCAACGAATGTTTGTTAAATAACAGCATAATTTACATAGTCTTTTTAGAAGTTCTTAGTTCCTAAAACAAGAAAGAAACAAAAATTAACAAATCCCCAGTGGTTCTGTCTCTGTCTTTTTTAAGAGCACATTTGCAATGTATTTTCATTTTATAAACACAAAGCGAAATTTAGCTAGATTATCTTCAATTTCAAAAACCATTTTCAACTGGTATATTCTGTTTCCCTTTCCCTTCTAAATCATTTCCATTATAGAAAAGTTGACATATACAAAACCAGAATATTATAATAATACACACCACCTGACTTCACTAATGACTGACTCATGGCCAGTCTCATTTCATCTGTATGCCCCACTCCCCTCCCACACTAAGTTTTTGAAACTAAACATAAGTATCATATTATTTCATGTGTAAATGTTTTCATTTGTATTGCTAATAGATAAGGCCTAAAAAACCCCACGATACTATGTCTCATTTAAGTAATAACAATAATCCCTTATTATCACTACATAATCATTAGTATTCCAAGTCTCCTATATTTTAAAAACAATTGGTTTATTCAAATCAAGATCCAAAATCTAGACAATACATTTTATACATGCCTCTTGAATATTTTAAAATTTGTAATCTGCCTTTACCCTCCTTATCTTAGAATTTATTTGCTGAAGAATCCAAATCATCTGTTTTATAGTAATACTCACCTTCTTGATTTGGCTGATTCCATCTCTTGGTCTAACAGTTTAGTGTACCTCTGTCCCCAGCATTTCCTAAACTCTGGCATTAGGTTTACAATCTTAATTAGATTCAGACTTGCTATTTCATCATAAATGGGGTTATGTGCCTTCATCAGAGAACCTGTGTGCTTGATTACCTCTCATTTTGATGTTAACATTTCTCAGTGAGTTTAAAAGTTGTCACCCTGATCTGTCCATTATAACAACATTCTCCCTCAGCTTTTCACCTGTGGCTGTTACTGATGATCATTACCTAGATCCATTATTTCATTATGCATATCTTGTGTCTTTTTACAATAAGGTCTTCTAAAGTTTTAAAATATTTCATTATTCATTTTCATCTTATTAAATACATTTAAGACATTAAAAAAATGTCCCAGTCATAATAAGGGTGATTAACATGTTTGACACTTAACACTTTACAAAATATTTTTGTAATGGAGTGGCCAGGCCAGATCACTGGGGAGTGAAAGGGGGAACCCCAAGCTGGCAAGAGGAGCTGCCCCCTACCTGAAGAAGCCAGGTGGCCTGCCTTTCTGGGGAAGGGAGACTGCTTGAGGCAACTATGAACAAGCCAGCATGCATTGCCCCACAACCAAGCAAGAGCCTTCCCAGCAGAGAGAAGGCTCTGGGAGAAGGGTACTGCCTCAGGCAACTGTAAACAGTCAGCCAGTAACAGAGCAGAGCAGTGAGCAGGAAGACGGGGCAGAGCTGAGTTCCCCTGAGAGACACCTGAGCCTGAGGGGTTGGGAAGTGTGAAGGCAGCCAGAATTGAAACCAGAGCCTAGGCTGAGCTATGGTAAACAATCCCTGCAGCTCTGACACAGGATGCACAGCACCTGAGTGAGCTATGGGGGCCAGATGCCCCCACCCCACTGAGACACAGTGCTGCTACTGCGGCTGGAATCTTTGCCCCTTTACGGATTGGCAGCCAGAAGAGGGGCATGGACAAACATGGCCAATATGGCCCACATTGATTGAAAAGCTGGACACTTCCACAGGATATGGGATTTGGGGAGGAGGCTTTAAATCAGAATATGAGCAAAAGCCCATGCTCTCTTGCTTTTGTCCCACATGAGCAGGAGCACTAGGGGCTTAGACCAGCTTCCAGAGGCAGAGTCCCATGCTCAGGTGTGTGCTTTGAAGGGTGCCAACCTTTGGGTTCTCCCTGAAGGCAGTATACAGAGGCATGAGCTGGGAAGTTTCTGTACGCAGGGGCGCAGGCAGCTTGAGGTGCCAGGGCACCACGGATGGAGTTTTCCCTGCAGGAGTGTCTGAAGTGATTTGGCTGCGCACTGAAGACAGAGAGGGAAAGACAGAGGGACAGGGAGGGAGACAGGGTGGAGGAGGGAGAAAGGGAGAGGGGAGAGAGGGAGAGAGAGGGAGGGAGAGCTGTTGTGAGGAGATGATGACTCTGGCATTAGAGAGAGAGAGATCCTGGAGCTGGAGAGATGGGGACCCTTTTGAGTACCAACCTTGGGCTACAGATAAGCAATAATGGGAAACTTCTGGGCATGGACTTGAGTTTTAATTTTTCTGGGAACAAGGGAATTTCTGTGCTTTGCAGGAGGTTGGCTTAGAGCAGGAATGCTCCCAGCCCCCACAAATTTGGAACCCTGTTAATAAAAACCTATTTCCTTTTCCACAAATCTTCATTTTATGCTGGTACAAGGCAGCAGGTGGCTAGACCCCAGCAGCTCAGTTACATTTTCACACACACTATTCATACACACTATTTTACAAATGTTATCTTATCTTCTCAAAACACTGAGGCAAGCTGGCTCTGTGAACTTGGGCAAAGTTCTTCATCTTAGAGATGAGGGAAATCATAACCATTTCTAGGATTGTTATAAAAATTAAACAAGTTAAATACGTGCGAAATGTTTAGAACAGTGCTCACCATATTATGGTAAAAACAAATAAGCATTTTACTACTGCTATTATTGTAATTTTATTTTAGCATTTGTTTTTTTAATTTTTATGGAAAATAATATAACAATTTAATTTCTATTTTTTATATACTTGTATAACCTCCAGTCGTAATCTTGATTAGTGTACATGTGATATGAATTTAGCTTTTACTGTCACTTATTGCTAAATGTTATTTAAATACTCTATTTTATTTATTCATAGAAGATCAATTAAAGTCATTTTCTACCAAAAAGGTAAAGGGGATGATATTTAACTTACACCTTTTAGGCTATATATATACCATGTTTTCCTTTGTGAGAAGAAAACATCCATACACTTTTGCATATTTTATATAAGTTTTTGACATGTTTCAGAATAGACTTTAATAAAATTATGTAGTGCTAGAGCTTAAAGGATCTTGGAGAGCAGTCTTAGCACTTTATTTGCAGGTGAATAAACTGAAGGCCTAGACAATTGTCCAACTTCACGTGACTAATCCACAAAAATGCCAGTACTAATACTGAGATCTTAAATCAAAATCAGCCCAGGCTGCAGCCTCTTTCCATTATAATGCATAAAGCTAAATGATTTTCAATGTTTCCCCATCAGTTCTCACAATACTACTCTAAAGGCTATTTGGAGTTTTCTTACTATTTAATTTTTTAAACATTAAATTTATTTGGGTTATGTTGGTTAATAAAATTATATAGGTTTCAAGTGTACAACTATGTAATATACAGAGTTAAAAGTGAGAAATGTGAGCTGCGTGCTTGAAGGCACACAAATGTCAGTGAAGGTGAGCAGAGTGAGTCCCAGGAACCCATCTCTGTTTAATGACACTTGAATGCCAACAGACAGCAACTGTGTGAAAGACTAAGTGTAGATAATGGTATGTACAATAATGTGTGTACACATTAATGCCTATACACAAAGAAAAATAACAGTTATTTTCCACTGACACAGTATGCCTAGTTGTATTTGTCTAGTCATACACAGTCATGTATGAAGGGTAGAATTACAAGGCAGACTTTATTTTTGGCTTTTTTAAAACTTTTAACAGTAAAGAATTTTAAATATACACAAAAGCAGACAGAAGGGTACAACAAACGTTTATTTATCTATCACTCAGCCCCAGTATCCATCAGCCTAAGACCATGTCTATCCCATGCCTTTTCCCATCTACTTACCCTTTCATATTATTTTGAAGCAAACATTACAGACAACAGATCATTTAATGTAATGATATTTGAAGCATATTTCTTGAGAAGACAAAATACTTTTAAAATAACTACAAGATTAATTATTATGCCTACATTTCTGTAATATAATTAAATAGGCAGTTATTCAATTTTCTCATTGTTTTATAAACATCAACTTTTTAGTTTCTTTTTTTATCAAGATTCAGTCCCCTGCATTATGATTATTTCTCCTTAATCTGTTATTTCTCTCCTTGCTCTTTGCAATTTATTGTTGAAGAAAACAGACCTTCAACCTGTAGATTTCCCCACAGTCTAGGTTTTGATGTATATATTCCTGTGATACAGTTATAAGACAGCTTTAAACATTAAAGAAAATGTTCACTCATGTTATTAGTCAGAAAAGTCAGGAGTGCATGACTATAACTTTGTGAATAACTGAATTCTACATGACACAGACCATGGTTTCCAGCTGGGAATGGGAAAACTCATGATAATCATTTCCTCACTGGAACTTTTTCTCTTGTGACTAAGCACTAAGTCAAATTCAATTCTTCCATCCTCTTGTCTTCTCTTTGGGAGGACAGAAATAAAGTTCCTGGGCTAGGGTCATCCTTATGTATATGCTGCTCTTTGCTCAGTCCTCTCTTTTAACAGAGATTGAGTCTATTTCTTCATCCTGCATTTGTCCTGATTTCATAGGCTTGTTGTAAAAACTCTATGCTCAGTCAGTCCTCCAAAGAGACAAGAATGGGAGATTCAGAGGAGACGAGAGTTGAATGCAGATGCTAATGGGTGCTGAGAAGCTGCCCCTGGGACTCTGCCCTCTCTTAGGGCAAAACCAAAGGAGATAATTGTAATACACAGATTTACCTAGATGAACCTCAAGTTTAGAATAGCACCCAGACAACAGGACACCTGGGCAGCAAGGACTGAGGAAGTCTTAGCAGATGGGCTGAGGGCAGCATTATAGAACCCTGCACATGCCAGGATGGTGTGGGAGAATTCGCTGAGAGGTTTTATGTTCCTGAGGAGTTTGAGGGTGGTGGCAAAATACCAAGAGGTCCAGGGAAACAGGGAGGACCAAATGTGTGAATCTTGAGGTGTGAATCTTGAGGCTGAAGCAATAGCGGGGACCATGTTCACCAACAATGGAGAGCATGTGGCATTTGTGATCAACTGTACCTCAGCTGATGCATGTATGTGACCCACCAAGGAACCACATGGACAGCCACACCACAGAAGCCCCACATACCCAATGCTTGAGGGTAGTTAAGGCTTCCTGGTGAAGTTGGCTGAATGTTATGACAACAGAGAACACAAAAAGGAGGAGGAATATTTGGAATCAAAATAAATATTTATTAGTTTTACACAGAAAGAGACTGGGTTATTTCAAGTGGCAAGACTGAGTTAATTTTCCTTCCATTAGCAGAAAGGGGACTCAAGAGCAAAGTTTCCATCAGAAAAGATAAAAACATATTCTAGCACATCTAATTTTCAAGCCACTACATTACTGATATTTATGTCTATTTTTAAATGTCTAGCTTCATTGTATTGTAAGTTTCATGAACGTACAGACCATCCCTTTTTACATTCTCACCACCTAGCTTAGTGCTTTGAATCATTCTGAAGAAGAATTTATTGAATGAATATTACACCCACATATGAAAGCTCCTTACATAGTACTTGATACAGAGGAAGTACTTCATGGTCTTTTGCTTCATAGAGGAAGATGTATTGAATTTCTTTGAGTATTGTCTGCCTGTCTTGCTGCTGAAAGCCAATTCTGTCGTGGATGGCTTTGAAGGTAAATCTGCTTTGGTTATTTTTATAGAAGTTACTTAAGAAGCTGAAGACAATATTTGTCTTCTCTGTCCTTATTTTATATCCAAAGGGTATACTGGGTACAGCAGTAGTCATAGCTGCAGGTGGAAGATGCTAAATACTTAGTAGAGGTTACCCTACCACCAACATAGTCTTGGCCCCTTCCTTAAATCCAACACTTTCTCACCTTTTCCCTCCCAGTCTGGAATCCAATCCATTCTCATTCTCCTCTCCTATTCTGTGCCACTGCTCTGGTCTGCCCTTTCCCATTTATACCTCCAGCCTTCACCCCTTTGCAGGGTAGAATCCTGGACAGACAGAGGCCAAATATTAAGAATGGTTCTTGTTTTAGGGAGATTCATCTTCTGTGGAAAAACCAAAAAGAAATTTTATAAAATAGTCAAAATGTAATTTAGTATCTATATCGGTAAGCCATTTATTTGTATTACATGTCATTTATAAAAGTATTTGAGGTAAGTATATGTTAATAAACCATTTGTGGTAAATAAATTTACTAACCAGTAAAAAAAAATCTGTGTTCTCTAATTTTGACTTGGGAAATATGGACCCCATAGTACAGGCATACCTTGGAGATATTGCGGGTACAGTTCCAGATCACCACAATAAAGCAAATACTGAAATAAATCAAGTTGTAATCTTTTTGTTGATGGAGGGTCTTGGCTTCAATTGGTAAGAAAAAAAGGGCAACAGCTGTGAAGGACAATAAAATGAAACCCAATAAGATAAGGTATTTCCTGAACTTGCCTGATGAGAATTACCCGTGCCACTTGTTAAATATACAGATTTCCTCAGCACTTCCCCTGTAGATATGCTGTGTGGGCCCAAAGTCTTTTTTCTTTAGGTAATTTTTTCATTTGATAAGTTTAAGAACAATTGCCAATGTACACAGCAAGGACTGGGAGGATGAAGACAGATGAGGAATAGGGACATGAGTTCCAGGTAGGGACAAAGAAATTTCTGAGTGAAAAGGAATTCGATCCAGCATTCTTCTTTCTTTTCCCAGTATGAATATATCTATGTGAATGTTGATAATCAAAGAAGTTCATGATTATGGAAAACTGATAATATTTATACTGGGAAAAGATAAAGCTATTAAAGTAAAAAAATGAAACCTAAAAATGTAGAGCAAGCTGTGTCAAAAGTGCTGCAGTCATTTCAGCAGTCTTGACTGTTGTATATTATCGCCATGCAGCACAGTGTGTGATTAACTGAGCTGTAAGTTTTGCTGATTAGAACATTATTCCTTCCTCTAAATAGCTATTTACAGCTTCATATAATTAATCTTAATAGGTAATTGTGTATGTGGCATGTTACCCTCTCAATTTTAAAATATTAGACAGAACATTGCATAGATAAGGCCCTTTCTTTATTTTTATTTTTTGAAATTTAAGCTAAACACCTTATAGAATAACAGGTTACCCATTTTATAATCTCTGCCTCTTCTGAGAATGTGTTTGTTTCTGTCCCATCCCTCTTGAATAGGGGAATTCCATACTTCAAAATTTACTGCACTTAGTAAAGAACAGTGTTCACAGAAAAGGAAAACCCCAAACCTTTGTACTTTGAGGCCTCCACCCTCTGAGGGTTCATGGTCTTTCATTCCCTGCAGTCTCAGGATCAGTGGGATGGGGGCATCTGGGAACACAGGTGAGGGGCAGGAATGACAAGAGCCCTGGGGAGCTGGGATGGTCTGATGCTGCTGGAAGGACTCAGACACTGGGGATGCAGAGGAGCCTCATGGAAGTCAGCAGCCTGGAGACTTCCAGGCCTTCTGGTGTGGCCCTGTCATAGTGTCCACTGCTTCAAAGTTGAGACTATGAAAACTGATAATTCCTAAACGACACAGTGTTTGTAGTATGAGTCTCTTCTTAACAAAATATGGCATGCTATGAAAGAGAGTCCACAGTGCAGGTTTTGGGGCGGATGTATTCTCCTTTCCCCAGAGTCTAGGTTCTGCTTTTTTGTGTTAGCTGGAGACAACATATTTTGTAAGCCTGTTGTACTGAAAACTATTGTCATTCAAAAAATTCCCAGTTGACTAGTACTTCCCAAATGTTAGGTACTTTTAGAAGTTTGCAGCCTTGCAATTATGTCTATTAGTTTAATCCTCTCTCTGTTGCTTTTATGCAAATGACAGCATAGTGCCAACTGATCAGGTACTGATGGAACTCACCATTGAAGGACCTTGGTCATATTATTCACACAGAAAAATTGAATTTTGGTTTCCATAGACATGCACTTCTGCTGCCTATATTTACCAGTCTCATCATGTCCCCTCTTTAGATGTCTCTACAGAGTTTGAAACATCACCAAAGGATGATAAGAAGCAAGAACATAAAATAGATTAAATAGCCCATTCAACAAATGGTGTTTGGAAAATTGGACAGATACATGCAAAAGAAATGAATCTAGACCACATTTTTACACCATACACAAGAATAAGCTCAAAATGGATTAAAGACTTAAATATTAGACTTGAAATCAAGAAACTCTTGGAAGAAAACATAGACAGTAATATCTCAGATGTTTATCATAGCAATATTTTTTTCTGATATATCATCTTGAGCAAGGGAAAGAAAAGAACAAGTAAACAAATGGACCATATCAAATTAAGAAGTTTTTGCACAGCAAAGAAAACCATCAACAAAATGAAGGCACAACCCACTGAATGGGAAAACACATTTGCCAATGATTCATTTGATAAGGGGTTAACATCCAAAATTTATAAAGAACTTATACAACTCAATACCAAAAAAACAATCCAATTAAAAAATGGGCAAAGGACCTGAATGGACACTTCTCCAAAGAGGACACACAGATGGCCAATAGACATATTGTAAAGATGCTCAATGTCACTAATCATCAAAGAGATGCAACATAAAACCACAAGGAGATATCACCTCACACCTGTCAGAATGGCTACCATCAATAAACCAACTAACAACATGTTGGCAAGGATATGAAGAAAAGGGAAACCTTGTGCATGGTTGGTGGGAATGCAGATTGGTGCAGCGAGTATGGAAAACAGGATAGAGTTACCACAAAAAATTAAAAATGGAAATACCTTATGACCCAGTGATGACACTTCTGGGAATATAACCAAAGAAACCCAAAACACTAATTTGAAAGAATGTTCATTGAAGCATTATTTATAATCACCAAGATATGGAAACAGCCCAAATGTCCATCAGTAGATGAGTGGATAAAAATGCCTTGATATATTTCCACAATAGAATACTACTTGGTTGTAAAAAAGAAGGAAATCTTACCTTTTAGGACAACATGGATAGACCTGGGCAGTATTATGCTAAGTGAAATAAGCCAGTTAGAGAAAGACAAATACCATATGATTTTACTTATATGTAGAATTTGATGAATATAATAAACTAACAAACAAAATAGGAACAGACTCATAGATACAGAGAATAGATTGACAGCTGTCGGGGGGAAGGGGAGTTGGGGGCAAGGTGAAAAAGGGGAAAGGATTAAGTAAAGAAAAAAAAAAGAAAGGAAAAAACCTCACAGACACAGACAACAGTATGGTGATTACCAGAGGGAAAGGGGGTCGGAGTAGGTAAGAGAGTGTAAAGGGGGGATAAATGGTGATGGAGAGAAACTTGACTTGGGTGGTGAATACAGAATACAATATACAGATCATGTATTATAGAATTGTACCCCTGAAACCTATATTATTTTATTAATCAATTTCACCAAAATAAAGTCAATAAAAATGAAATAAAAATAAAAAAATTTTCTATATTAAACACACCTTCTTTCCACAAAAATATTTTTTTCTTTGTAAAATGATGGTGACAAGTGATTATACTATCTCACTTTTGGCAAAGGGGAAAATGTTAAACTCTCTCAAATTACTGCCCTCAGAATAATATTTCTACATAGAATAAAAATAGCATAAAAATAAAGAAGGATAAGAGTGCCTTCAGAGTTTTCCACAATGCATTTTTATGAATCAAAGGAAAGTGACATTGATCATAGAGGCAGATTGTGTTAGAATTATTTGGGCTCTTAGCTGGGCTTCCTTCCTGGCTGATTCAGTCTGCTCCTTTGTGTCTGCCCATCCATCTGTGGAAAGGGGATAATTACAACTGTTCCTCGTTTGCCTCAGAGGGATGTTACAGAGATTCATTTTAAATGTCTGTAAAGCTTTTTGAGCATGGAGAAGTGTAATTACAGGAAGATATATTGTCATTGCAGTGGTCCTTGCAAATCTTAAGTAATTCCAGCTATCAGTACATCAATGAATATGCATTATTCCACTTTATTAATAAAAATGAGCTCTTCATGCTTGGTGAGCTTTTTCCCAACGTGTGTGTGTCTAATAGAAGGGAATTTGGAGAATGAATAATCAGCCTCTAATGTAGGTTTTAAATCATCTATTCACCTGGCTGGTGTAACTCAGTGGATTGAGCGCAGGCTGTGAACCAAAGTGTCACAGGTTCGATTCCCAGTCAGGGCACATACCTAGGTTGCAGGCCATGGCCCCCAGCAACCGCACATTGATGTATCTCTCTCTCTCTCTCTCTCTCTCTTTCTCCCTCCTTTCCCTCTCTAAAAAATAAATAAATAAAATCTTTTAAAAAATAAAAAAATTATTCACTTTTAACTCACTTGTGTTCAGGCTTGAAGCTAAAGGAGGTGAGCTAAAGAAATGACATGAAGTAAGCATCAGTCCCAAGCTGCACTGCGGACTAATATTTTTTGGGCTTATGATCAAAAGTGATCACTTGAATTAGAAAAGATTTCTTCAGGTCAGAAATGCTTGTTTCTGGTTTTTAAAAAAATAGTTCCTGAGTAAATCTTGGCAAGTCACCTGAACCTTTTTTGATAAGTTTTCCTAAAGATCTGAAAGAAAATAAAGAGTCCATTGACATGACCTCTATAACATCTACTGTCAGTTACACAAGAGGCAAGCCTATCACAGATACATCAGAAACATTAGTTTCTTCCAAAATATCATTTTCCCTGTTATTAAATTCTCATTGTCTTTCAAGGAGAAAATTAAGAGTTGTTTTCTGAAAATTGTGAAAATTTTATTGAGTGCTAAAATTGTGTCAACAACATGGCAAGCTGAGGAAAAGTACAACAAATACATAGAAACCCAGAAATCCAGAATGAAATGATTCCTATTTTCTCCTGTTCCACAGCACGCATTTCTGATTTTTCATTATGAAAATAAACATGAGATGTTGGTCAAATGGCTGCTATGCGTTATAATAATGGTTCTCAAGTATGGTTCCCCAGACCAGCAACTTCAGCATCACCTGAAAACTTGTTAGAAATATAAATCAGAAACTCTGCGGGTGGAACCCAGCAATCTGTGTTTTAACAATCCCCCCAATACATACTAAATGATGCCTCTTACAACTGGAATTTTGCAGGGTCACAGAGAGGTGAGGATGGGCCTGGACATTCTGTGGGCAGTGTGGTCAGTGGCTGAGCTCATCCCTCTCACTCATTAGGAGGTTCTCTCCCTGAGCCAGCTCTGGACTGATATTTTGGGAGGAGGATTATTGTACTCTGGGATTCAGGTCTCATTTTGGTTAAGTGCTCTAACAGGAGATATTTAGACTTGTGGTTAATACTGCATGTCACGAAGACAAAGCTTTTCTCTATTGCTTTTATAACATTCCTTTACAGAGCTGGATGAGGGGCCCAAGATAGAAAAGGGACAAAAGGTCCTGAAACGGGTTGGATCCCTCCCATTACCATCTCTCATCTCTAACTACCCTCTTCCACCATTCTTTTTCCCTTTTCCTCTTGACCTCCCTGTGTCCAGCATACTCTGCAGTGAAGACTGGGAGAGGTGACAGAGTGAAAGTAACATAGGTACTAGAGGTGACTCAGAGAAAGGATACCCTGGGCCAGTCCCTGACCTCCCTAATAGCACCAGTCAGAATTCTAATTGCCTCTTAGCTAAAAGTAACTATCCTGTCTTCAGCCCCACTCCCTTCTCCCTCCTTTCAGACAAAAAGCAATTCCTGGAAATAGAAGTTGCCTTTTACATAAACAGATGTTATTATGATACATGTCCCAATTTTAGCTATCAGTGACCTGGGTTTCAAATAGACCCGGGTCCCCACAGCTGGAGAGTGGCTAACAGTGTGGCCAACTTCCTCAGGTCCACAGAGCATTTCAGTCCTGCTCACACAGTCTTCGAAGTCAGATTTGGGGACTAATCATATGTGGAATCAGTATTCCCTGCAAGAAACATTCCCTTAGGAAGCTTTTGATCTTTGCAACATCAGAGTGACTGGAAGAGAGCAGACTTTAATTTTCACCTATGGTTTAAAATTAATATGTAAAATATATGAGAAAGGGAGAAATCTGATTGGACTTAGCCACCTGACACATCTGGGTCTTTGTTTATTCTAATCTTTTATGAGCTAATTATTCAGCTGCACACACTGAAAGAGACTTCTGACAAGGACAGAAGAAAAAAGTGCTGGTTTATTTGGAGTCCATATAATCAATAAGCAGGAAGTTAGGATTTTTCTAACTCTGAAAGTAACCACAACTAAGGCATTTTAAAGCAAAAATTAGCAACACTGCTTGAACCTTAGAAGGTCTTAACTACCCCCAAAGATCTTTCAGTAGTCTGTGGGTAAATCTATGTTTTGCTTTTCAGGGGGAATTGGAGAGTAGAACTGAACTGCTATTTTTTAAAAAACTCCCTAATATTCCTTAATCTTTAATTCCATTTTCTTGGGTTGCTTTGTAGAATGTGCCTTATCCTACCACACAGGGTATGTTTCCATGGATAGCAGATTTGCAATATGTCCCCCAAACCACTCTCCACATACGGACTTGGTTACAGGGGTTGATGAGTACATAGCTTTGTTATTATTATTTTTAAAGATTTTATTTATTTATCTTCAGAGAGAGAAGGGAGGGAGAAAAAGAAGGAGAGAAACCTCAGTTGGTTGCCTTTTGCATGCCCCTAAAGGGGGAACCTGACCTACAACCTGGGCATGTGCCCTGACAGGGAATCAAACCAGAGACCTTTCGGTTTGCAGGCCGGTGCTCAATCCACTGAGCCAAATCAACCAGGTCATGGAGAGCTTTTTTAGATTATCTTATTACTACTATAGTTAAGAATCATAGAACTTTCTTTTAACTAAAAAGGACATTGGGGGGTTATAGTGCAGCTTTTCTTTTAATTTTACAAACAAAACCCCAAGTCTGGAAAGTTTGAATGGCTTGCCCAAGGTCATACAGCAACTTGATGCAAGGGTTGTGACAAGAATTTAGGCTTCTTAACTCCCAGTCAAGTACTGAGTACATCACCTTTTTTCTTTACCAGTTTTATTTCTTATTTTTCTTTTTTAAAATATATTTTAATGATTGTGCTATTATTTATTTATTTATTTATTTATTTATAGAGAGAAGGTAAGGGAGGGAGAAAGAGAGGGAGACAAACATCAATGTGTGGTTGCTCTCACACATTCCCCTTTGGGGAACTGGCCTGCAACCCAGGCATGTGGCCTGACTGGGAATTGAACCTGCAAACCCTTTGGTTTGTAGCCTTAGCTCCATCCACTGAGCTATACCTGCCAGGGCCAATTTTCCCCCACTTTATTCCCTGCCTCCCTACACTCCCTCCCACCAAGCATTCCCCCCACCTGCCTTTAGCTCATGTCCTTGGGTCATACATAAAAGTTCTTTGGCTTCTCCATTTCCTATACTATTCTTAACCTCCCCCCATACCTACCAGTTATGCTTCTTATTCCCTGTACCTTTTTCCCTATTCTTCCCCCACCCCTGCTGATAACCCTCCATGTGATCTCCATTTCTGTGATTCTATTCTTGTTCTAGTTGTTTGCTTAGTTTGTTTTTGTTTTTGTTTTTTTTAGATTAAGTTGTTTATAGTTGTGTTTGTTGTCATTTTACTGTTCATATTTTTGATCTTTTTCTTTTTCTTAGACAAGTCCCTTTAACATTTCATATAATAAGGGCTTGGTGATGAGGAACTCCTTTAACTTGACCTTATTTGGGAAGCACTTTACTGCTCTTCCATTCTAAATGATAGCTTTGGTGGATAGAATAATCATGGATGTAGGTCCTTGCCTTTTATGACTTTGAATACTTCTTCCCAGCCCCTTCTTGCCTGCAAGGTGTCTTTTGAGAAATCAGATGATAGCCTTATGGGAACTCCTTTGTAGGTAACTGTCTCCTTTTCTCTTGATGCTTTTAAGATTCTCTCTTATCTTTAATCTTGGCTAAAGTAATTATGATGTGCCTTGGTGTATGCTTCTTTGGGTCCAACTTCTTTGGGACTCTCTGAGCTTCCTGGACTTGCATGTCTATTTCCTTCCCCAGATTAGGGAAGTTCTCCTTCATTACTTTTTCAAATAAGTTTTTAACTTCTTGCTCTTTCTCTTCTCTTTCTGGCACCCCTGTGATTCAGATGTTGGAATATTTAATTAAAGATGTCCCAGAGGTTCCTAAGTCTCTCTTCATCTTTTTGAATTCTTGTTTCTTCATACTGTTCTGGTTGAATGTTTATTTCTTCCTTCTGGTCCAAATAATTGATTTGAGTCCCAGTTTCCTTCCCTTTACTGCTGGTTCCCTGTACATTTTCCTTTATTTCACTTTGCATAGCCTTCACTTCTTCCTCTATTTTGTGACCCAACTCAGTCATTTCTGTGAGCATGCTGATTACCAGTGTTTCGAACTCTGCATCTGATAGGTTGGTTCTCTCTTCATTGCTTAGTTGTTTTCTTTTCCAGAGCTTTGATCTATTCTTTCATTTGGGCCATTTTTTTTGTCTTGGTGTGCCTTTTACATAGTAGGCATTGGCCAGGACAACTTTAAATATTCCAGGGTGGGGGCAAACCATGTCACTTCCTTGTGGTGCTATATATGGGAGAAGGGTCCAAGAGGGAACAATGCCACTTGCTGGGCTCTTGAGCAGCTTTCAGTCACTTCCCCTGCTTTCCACAAGCAAATAGGGCCTTTCCAGTGCTGATTTCCAGGTGGGCAGGCTTGTGTACATTCTAGGACCCTGTGAGTCTCTGCAACAAGCTCTCCTGTGAGGCTGGGAGTTTCTCCCACCGCCACACCCCCACAGGTTTTTTTAGTCAGAGGTTTTGAGGCTTTATTTCCCCATGCTGGAACCCTGGGTTACATGGCCTGTCTTGCTCACCAGTTGCTCCTTCCAGTTTATCCACAGGCAAATGAGAGACGGGACCACCCAGTCTGCCAGCTGTGGCCTCACCCACCCTGGTCCTCCAGCCACAGCCTTGTCTCGAGTCCTCTCCACCCTGGCTGCCCATCTCTGCTCCTCCTACTATCTGGGTGAATGTTTCTTTTTTAACTCCTTGATTGTCAGATTTCCATACAGTTCAATTTTCTGGCAGTTCTGGATGTTTTTTTTGTTTTTAAATTTGTTATCCTTTTTTGGTTGTGCGAGGAGGCACAGTGTATCTACCTATGCCTCCATCTTGGCTGGCCCTTTTCTTAAAAGAAAAAAAAAACCTTGAAATTCTTTACTCTCTGGAGACTGAGCTGAGCGGGTGGCCAAACTGGTGTAGATATCGGACTTTTTCTCAAGCGACAAGGTTTTGATACTATCAAAGAACATCCAGACAGGGAACTGTCCTATCTGCTCCCAGGGGTAGACACAGATTAGATGGACATTTGGAAACCTGAAGTCCCTGAAGGGAAAGGTGACACATTACAGGTGTCAGGCTGCCATTAATACTAAGCATTCTGATAGTATTTTGATGCTGCTCAGGAGAGAGCGAGAGCTCTCTTTCCTACTGGCTCTAATTTGTCTTCATAGTCTCTCTGTCAGCAGATCCAAGACCACTCTTGACTAAAATTACATAGATACAGATCATCCCTTTAAAGGAAAATTCTGTGATGGAAGTAGTTAGCTCAAAATTTGGAAGAGGTTTGGATTTTTGAGAATGAAGAAGCCTTCAATTAAATACTTCAAAAAATTACGTGAAGATAAGGGAGAACATCAACGGAGTCATCAATAAATTAAAAAAAAACCCTCAATACTTCAAATTAAATTATTTCAGTGGGTTTTAAGAGGATTGATACATAGCTATTTTGCTGATTAACTGCTTAGATCCTTTGGTTTTTAAAAAATTTTTAGTTATAGTTGACATTCAATATATTAGTTATAAGTGTACAGTATTATAGTTAGACATTTACATAATTTACAAAGACATTCCCCCCATAAGTCTAGTACTAACCTGGCACCATACATTGTTACTACAATATTATTGACTATACTCGCTCTAACATACTTTACATCTCTGTAACCATTTTGTGCTCTTAGATCCTTTTTGGAATGTGGTGGACTGGTTTCTATCTCTCTGAAGTAGTCTACATTATTAGAATGCACACAGAGAAAAGCTCAGAGGCTTGCTATTTTTCTTTTTTGGCACAGTAAAATCTTTCTCAAGAAGATTTTCTATGATATGGTTTTGTTTTTTGTTTTAATACCTCATGTCAAATCATGTTGCCTTTGTATATTGTGATTCATGGTAAGATAAAAAAATAAACCACCACTGAAATTTAAAAAGAAGCTACTTAACGAAGAAGATCTCAAGTAGCTAATGAGTCAGTGCGTATTCACAAGACTTGGATCAATGCTTGCAGGGACTATTTTATGTGAGAACAAAGACACCAAAGAGATAGGGCCACTGGGAGGAAACTGGAGGGGGTGGGGAAGGCTACCATGGAACACAGGAATCAGGAAATTCCCAGCCCTAATTACCAAAGCCAAGTGGAAAAGAGAGCAGCTGAAAGAAATTCAGAATCAAAAACAGGTGGAAAAAGCAGGAAATGCAATGTTCTTAGCAAGGAGGAACATCTTTCATTTTACATCACCTACAACACATTTTAAATGTAAAATCTTGTCCAAGAAAAGAGGTTCCTCTGATTCAACAGCTGAAGGGCAGCCTGTTATTTCCCTCCCTCCTGCAACTGACACTTGCCAGAGGGACACCCAAATCCCCTGAATTGGAACATTACATCATACAGCAAAATATTCATTTTAATCCAATGTGTTTTCCCAGGAGCATTCAAAACAGCACAATAACCTGGTGCTTTCGAGATGGTAATTTATTTGCATAGTTTTTGTTTATTCAAGACCCTAGATTGGCTGAAATGTCCCTCCAGGAATTGTCCCTCCAGAGGCAGTGACAATAGTCCTTCTGTGGAAGGACTGCTGGGAGAGCCATGAGCTTCAGTACAGGCAGCTTTCAGGGAAGTGAGAGCTGAGGGCCTGGCTGCCAACATTTTAATGAATTGCTTCAGATATTCTCTCTCATGGCTTCCACTGTGTTTAGAAATCTGAAAGAAAGAAAAGCATCTATGTACAGAACACACGGCATTTGGACATTAAAAATTTGCCACACACACAAATATCTGTTATAGATTTCTTTTGAAATGTCTAAGTACTGTTTACGAAATTCTCAAAACATTCCATCAAGTCAATGTGCGCATTTTTAATGAAAATATTTATGTGATGGATATTATTTTTTGCCATCAATTTTCCTATGAAGTAAAGTCATGTGATAGCTCTGAAAAAAATGTATGAGTAATTTTCCCCTTCTATGGCCAGTTAATAGAAGATTCCTATTAAGGAAAAGATAGTCACTTAAGAGGTGAGAATATAATTTTCCATCATGTTTCTTTTTTTATTTTCAGCCAGTTTTGGAGATTTACTTCACAGAGCATAACGTTAATAAGTTTAGAAACTTTATGAGTTTGCAGTATAGGAGAAAATGCAATCTAATTTAAAGCCCTTTGCATCTTCTGATAAGTCAGTATTTTATTTATTTATTTAAAAAATTAAAAAATATGTTTATTGGTTTTAGAGAGAGAGGAAAGGTGAAAGAGAGAAACGTCATTTAGTTGCCTCCCATAGGCACCCCAACTAGGGATTGAACCCACAATCTATGTATGTGTCTGACCAGAAATTGAACCCCCGGCCTTTTGGTGTACAGGATGACACTCCAACCAACTGAGCCACACCAGCCAAGCCTGATAATTCAGTGTTATAAATCAAACTCACCCATGTCACTATGTAAAGTTCATTCTTAGCAGGATAGGAGATGATAGTTCTTTTAATGGGGAAAAAACTTTATGAGGTGGTTTCTGAAACACCAATCATTCTGATAACAGTTATGTTTTTAGAAGTATTTTTCATCTTGAAACAATCATGAACTTACAGAAAAGTTGGGAGTACTATGCAAATAACCTTTTTTTTCTTAACCATTTGAGACGAATTGCTCATCTGCTGTCCCATTATTCCCCAATACTTCAGTATATATTTTCTGTAAACAAGAACATTCTCCTCTATAACCACAGAGGAGACAGGTCACCAGTCAAAATCAGGATATTAACCTTGAGACATCACCATCAGCTAATCTTCAGACCCATTCAAGTTGATTCACTTGGCGCAATAATAGATTGTATAGCAAAATTATCCAGGTCACAATAACATGCAGCATCTGTCATGTTTCTTCAGTCCCCTTCAGTCTGGAACAGTTTCCCAGTCACTCAGTGGCTTTTATGACCTCGATACTTTCAAAGATAACAATGTAGTGATTTTGTACAATATCCTTTAACTAATTTTGTCTGATGTTTCCTCATGCTTAGGTTAAGGTTATCATTTTTGGAAGTGATTTTATTCTATAATTTCTATTGGTCCCCTTACTGGTGACATTCACTTTGATCCCCTGATTTAGGTGGTATATAACAGGCTTAATAAGTATTTTGTGAGGAGGCACTTGGAACCTATCTAGATATCCTGTTCTGTATAAAACTTTCTCTATATATATTTATATGGTTTTCTGTTTTATTCAACAGTTTGTTAAATTAATTAAACATAAAGGCCATTAGACTTTTGTGGGAAGGCACTTGGAACCTATCTAGATATCCTGTTCTGTATAAAACTTTCTATATATATATTTATATGGTTTTCTGTTTTATTCAACAGTTTGTTAAATTAATTAAACATAAAGATCATTAGGCTTAAGTGTCTCTAATGCCTGGGCAGCTTACTAAGCAAACCAAAATCTAAATGTGACTGTGTAACCCAGGGCTTGGCCATGTGACACCTTCAATTTACATGACTCAACCATTAGTGCTGAAGAAAACAGGTTTTTTTTAAAAGGCTTCCAGCCTTGGGAGTGCTGAGAACACTCCTTCTCAGAACCCTCCTCTCCCACTGACCCAGAACTTCCCTTGCTCCACAAAAGGCTACAAGCCAAAACCATGCCTAGAAGTTCCCCATATTTTTATCTGTCCATTAGCTGGTCACACAAACAGATTTTCATCCTTTCTGGAATGTGCACTTATGTGTTCCAGAGTTGCCGTTCTTTTGCGGCACCTTTCTTTTCTAGGATTTGGGGTGTACTGTTTTCAGCTTCTGTTTAGCAGTTCTGGAAACCATGGGTCATGTTACATTGGATTACAGTGTCTCAGAGGCTGACGCCCAGGGAGGCACACATCCCTTCATGGGATCCTGTCTTCAGGAGTGGGCTCCCACCCATGTGAGGTCTAAGTCCCTAGTGCACCCCTCATCTCCTGGTCGCGCAAGTTCAGTGAGCAGGGCCAGGAGCCCAGAATATCCAAATACCAAAAAACCAGAGGGAGAGAGAGCTTATACCAAGCTTTAAAGTCCCATACCAAAAGTCCTCATATCAAGAGACCTACTTCTCTGGGCGTTCTTCACAGAAGCAGAAGTCTGCCACTTGGCATTTTTGGTCACAGTTCAGCTCCAAGCACCTCCTACATGTCTGTGCTTGGCCTGGTCTGGTGGGTCTTCCCAGCTCCATCAGCTCTGTCACTATCTTCTCCAGGCAGACAGACCTTGTGGCTGACTCCTCTGGTCTCATGGCTATCTCCCTCTTGACCTTCAACCTGCCCTAATTTAAATGCTCAGCTTGGAACTTCCTGTATGACCTTCCTATGGTGCATTAGTGTCTGCCATTTTTGTCGGTTCCCCAGTGTCTTTGACCCTCTTTCAGCTGTCATCTTTGGTTAGAGCAAGAGTTCCCAGTGACTCACAGGTATCTGGGGTGGGCATCTACCTGCCTAACCCCCCTACCCCTGTGCCCAGCAATGTCATGAGTCACTGCACATTCGTACAGTCACACACATAATTCTGCAGCTTCCGAGATCTTTCTTTGAGGCAGGCTAGACATGGCTATTAACTTGCCTTTGTTATGCAATGTGTCATAAAATGCACCTTCCACACTTCCCTGTCCCCCAATCCTGCCCATAGGCAGGGGTGTTCCCCTATTACTAAGTACCTCAAGATTATGACATTAAAAACTAAGGAAAACCAATCACAAATAGCCAATCAGGTTTTAAGCCAATCAATAGTTTTCTTACTTTGTTTTCATTTTTTCTCTATAAAAGTGGAGCACTTTTAATTGTTTCCTGTTTGGTGCTGCCTGATTTGAATAGATTTTGTTCAAATAAACTCTCTAAATTTTATTATGCTTAAATTTATATTTTAACAGTTTATAGTCCTTTTTATCATTGTTTATTTTGATGTGCAAATTGTCCCAGATTTGGCCAGTTGGGAGCTCCTTCAAACTGGCTCCTATGTCCTTCTCACATATCCCCAGCGTGCAGATCCTGTTCTTGCTTTCCGGCACTATGACATGTTCCAGGCTCATCTTGTTTCCTTGTTCCAAGTGTGTTCATTGATATCAGGGATATTGCTGCTCCCAGAATTTCAGTGGACACCACTAGGGAATGCATATGTATATGCACATATACATACACACATTTACTTTACCATCTATGTTGATATCTATTATCATCTATCTATCTAATGAAAACTTTAAATTTACACCACTACCTCCAATTTCAATCCAGCACTACAGAGTTTTACGGGGTTTTTTTTCTTGTGACACCCTTGCCTGCCAATGAGAAACATAGCTCAGGTTATTCTTAACATATTTACTTAACTGATCAATCCCTGTGTAAGTAGCCAATCTCCCATCTCAGTTGCCATTCCCACCTGGTGCAGATGCCCTCTCCAACTCACTTGAAAGCTGATACCCTATGCATCAGATTTCAGACAACCATCCCCACTAACCTACCCATATGGATGCCCCAGTCACTCTGACTGGCCTCTCACACCTCACATTGGGTGACACTCCTCTCCCCCTTGAACACCCCTTTGCCCTACTTGGGCTCTGAAATTCAAATTTTGGCCAACATTCTGCCTTCAGTCTCCTCTGTACAGATGTTTACTTTTCTTTGCCTGACCTGGTTAGGACGGAATTATCTAGAAACAGAGGGGAAAGATAGTGAAGGGGGAAGGGAATAGGGGTGAAAAGGAGGAAGGAAAAGAAGAAAGGGGGGAGGGCAAATTTATTTTTAAATAAGTCACAAGTAAGCAAATTAAGTTTCTCCTAAAATGATACAGTTTAAATAAGACAAGTGGAATCTAAAAAGCCATTTAAGAATGAGTGTTTTCTACATCAACAAAATGAAAAAGGAACCAACCCTGTGGGAACACAAAATTGCCAATGATACTTCGGACAAGAGTTTGATCTGGAAAACATATATAGAACTCACACGACTTCACACCAGGAAGACAAACAATCAAATTAAAAAAACAGGCAAAAGACCTGAATAGACACTTCTCCAAGGAGGACACAAAGATGGCTCACAGACCAATGAAAAAATGATCAACATCACTACGCTTCAGAGAGATGCAAATTAAAACCACAATGAGATACCACTTCACACCAGTCACAATAGCCATCATTAACAAATTAACAAACAACAAGTGCTGGTGAAGTTGTGGAGAAAAGGGATCACTAGTGCACTGTTGGTGGGATTGCAGACTGGCACAGTCTCTGTGGAAAACAGTATAGGATTTCCTCAGAAAACTAAAGATGTACCTGCCTTTTGATCTAGTGATTCCACAGCTGGGATTATACCATAAGAATGCTGAAACATTAATGCAAAAGAACCTATGCACCCCACTGTTCATAGCAGTGTTATTTACCACAACCAAGTTCTGGAAACATCCTAAGTGCCTGTCATAAATGAGTGGATCAAAAAACTATGGTACATTTACACAACAGAATATGACATGGCAGAAAGGAAGAATGGAGCTCCTACCCTTTGGGACAGCATGGATGGAACTGAAGAGCATTATGCTAAATGAAATAAGCCAGGCAGTGAAAGACAAATACCATATGATCTCACCTGTAAGTGGAACCTAATCAACAAAACAAATGAGCAAAAGAGAACCAAAGACATGAAAATAAAGAACAAACTGACAGTGACCAGAGGGGAGAGGGGAGGGGATAATGGGGGAAAGAAGGAGAAGGGGCGAGTCAAAGATATGAATAGAGGACTCATGGGCACAGACAATGGTGGGATTGCCTGTGGGATGGTGGGGGGATGGGGCAGGGGAGAGCAATGGGGGAGAAAAGGTGGGACAACTATAACTGAACAATAAAAAAAAAAGAAGTGGAGTGTTTTCTGAGATAGAATATAACATTCAGTCCCCTGGTTATGACAAGTAATACCAAAATCCATGTATTACAGATGATAACCCATCTTTCACATGATTATATAGTTTTGGATGATCTTTTCATACTTTGATATTTCATCATTGTTCCTATTTGAGATACAGTAATTCCACAGTTAATAATACTCATTCATTTGCTAAATTTTTAAAATATATTTTATTGATAATGCTATTACAGTTGTCCCATTTCCCCCCTTCACTCTTCTCCACTCTGCATACACCCTCCTACCAACATTCCCCCCTTTAGTTCATATCCATGTGTCATACTTATGAGTTCTTTAGCTTCTACATTTCCCATACTATTCTGACCCTCCCTCTGTCTATTTTCTACCTACCATCTATGCTACTTATTCTCTGTACCTTTTCCCTTTCTCTCCTCCTCCCACTCCCCTGTTGCTAACCCTCCATGTGATCTCCGTTTCTATGGTTCTGTTCCTGTTCTAGTTATTTGCTTAGTTTGTTTTTGTTTTAGCTGTGGTTGTTAATAATTGTGAGTTTGCTGTCCTTTTACTGTACATGTTTTTTATCTTCTTTTTCTTAGATAAGTCCCTTTAACATTTCACATAAAAAGGGCTTGGCGATGATGAACTCCTTTAACTTGACCTTATCTGAGAAGCACTTCATCTGCCCTTCCATTCTAAATGAAAGTTTTGTTGGCTAGAGCAATCTTGGATGGAGGTCCTTGCCTTTCATGACTGGAATACATCTTTCCAGCCCCTTCTTGCCTGCAAGGTGTCTTTTGAGAAATCAGTTGACAGTCTGATGAGAACTCCTTTGTAGGTGACTGTCTCCTGATTTCTTGCTGCCTTTTTTTTCTAAGATTTTATTTATTTCTTTTTAGAGAGAGGGGAAAGGTGAGAGAAAGGGGGGAAGAAACACCAATGTGTGGTTTCATTTCATGCACCCTCAACTGGGGACCTGGCCTGCAACCCAGGCATGTGCCCTGGCTGAGAATTGAACCTGTGACCCTTTGGTTCACAGGTCAGTGCTCAATCCACTGAGCCACACCAGCCAGAGCTATCTCTTGCTGCTTTTAAGATTCTCTCCTTCATTTTAATCTCGGATAATGTAATTATGATGTGCCTTGGTGTGTTCCTCCTTGGGTCCAACTTCTTTGGGACTCTCTGAGCTTTCTGGACTTCCTTGAAGTCTATTTCCTTTGCCAGAATGGGAAAGCTCTCCTTTATTAATTTTTCAAATAACTTTTCCACTTGTTGCTCTTCCTCTTCTCCTTCTGGTACCCCTATAATTCAGATGTTGGAATGTTTAAAGATGTCCTGGAGGTTCCTGAGCCTCTCCTCATTTTTGGAATTCTTGTTCCTTCATTCTTTCCTAGTTGGATGTTTCTTTGTTTCTTCTGGTCCATTCCATTGATTTGAGTCCCAGTTTCCTTCCCATCACTATTGGTTCCCTGTACATTTCCCTTCATTTCACTTAGCGTAGCCTTCATTTTTTCATCTAATTTGTGACCAAATTCAACCAATTCTGTGAGCATCCTGATTACCAGTGTTTTGAACTGTGCATCTGATAGGTTGGCTATTGCTTAGCTGTATTTTTTTCTGGAGCTTTGATCTGTTCTTTCGTTTGGGCCATTTTTTTTTTTTTTTTTTTGGTATTGATGCACCTGTTACATAGTGAGGGGCAGAGTCTTAGGTGTTCACCAGGGCAGGGCTACCCACATCACTGCATTGTGACACCATATGTGGGGCAGGGGTCCGAGATGGAACAATGGTGCTTGCTCCGCTCTCTGCTGGATTTCAGTCACTTCTCCTGCTTCCCACAAGCAAATTGGGCCCTTCTGATGCTGATTCCTGGGTGGGTGGGTTTGTGTAGGTCCTGGGACCCTGTGGGTCTCTCCAACGAACTCTCCTGTGAGGCTGGGAATTTCTCCTGGCGCCTCAACCCCCACAGGTGTTTTCAATTGGTGTTTTGAGGCTTTATTTCCCCACTCTGGGGCCCTGGGTTGTGCGGTCTGTCTCGCTCCCCAGTTTCGCATGGTTTATCTGTGCACAAATGTGGGCCTGCCTGGCCCACCAGCCGCCTTGTGCGCTGCACCCCTCCACAATCTGCTGCCTGTCTGGGTCTGCCAGCCACTGCTTTTCGACAACCCCTCTCTGCCCAGCTGCCCGACTCTACCCCTCCTACTGGTCTGGATGAATGTGTTTACTTTTACTCCTTGGTTGTCGAACTTCCATACAGTTCAATTTTCTCTCAGTACTGGTTGCTTTTTGTTTTTAAATTGTTGTCCTTATTTTGGTTGTGCGAGGAGGCACAGTGTGTCCACCTATACCTCTGTCTTGGCCGGAAGTCCTTTTTTTGCTCCTTTCTTGTTTTTTGAAGTAGACCCGTAATGCTATGAATTTCCCTTTTAGTACTACTTTCACTGTGTCCCACAGATTTGGGATTATTGTGTTTTCATTTCATTTGTCTCAAGGTATCTTTTGATTTCTTCCTGATCTCATTGTTAACCTATTCATTGTTTAGCTGCATATTATTTAGCTTCTATGTATCTGTGTATTTTTCAATGTTCTTTTTGTAGTTGATTTCTAGCTTCATACCATTGTGGTCAGAGAAGATGCTTGATATTATTTAAATCTTCTTAGATATACTGAGACTTGTTTTGTATCCTAACATGTGATCTAGCCAAGATAATGCTCCATGTGCACTTGAAAAGAATGTATATTCTCCTGCTTTGGGTTGAAGTGTTCTGAGAATATCATTTAAATCCATCTGATCTAATGTCATTTAAGACCATTGTTTCCTTGTTGATTTTTCTGTCTGGAACATCTATGCATTAATGTGAATGGAGTATTAAATTTCCCTAATATGTATTATTGTCACTCTCTTCCTTTATATCCATCAGTATTTACTTTATACATTTAGGGGCTCCTCTCTTGGGTGCATAAGTGTTTACAAAGTTTAAATGGTCTTGTTGGATTCATCCCTATACCATTATGTAATTTTTCATTGTCCCATTATAGCCTTTGTTTTAAAGCCTATTTTGTTTGATATAAGTATTTCCAGCTCAGATTTTTTTCATTTCCATTTGCATGAAATATCTTTTTTCATCCCTTTGTTTTCAGTCTGTGTGTGTCTTTGATCTTCAGTGGGTCTCTTGTGGACAGCATATATATATGGGTCTTGTTTTCTTATCCATTCAGTTATCCTATATCTTTTGACTGGAGAACCCATTTACATTTAAAGTGATTAAAACAACATTTTCATTAATAAACTTATGTGCATTGAAATTAAGTAGAAGTCGACTAGACACCAAACCTTAAATTTTGGCAGCTAATCCTTTGAAAGCAAAGCTGAAAATGTTTTCATGAAAATTAATACAGGTTATAGTTTGAGGATCCTTTAGAATTTAATGGTACATTAGTAGGCTTCCTCTGCATTTCCAGGAAATTATTATTATTTATTTAAGTGTTGCTTACAATCAGGTGTCTTCCTATGTAGATGTTAAGAATGCTGCTTCCCTATCATAACCTATTTTCAGTAGAAACATTTAATATGTTTTAAAATAAATAAGTACCTAATGTGGTGGCCATTATGACTCCCCCAAATCCATTTGACCCCAGTCAGGTGGTAACATTTCTTCTTGCCAGTGATTGATTTAGGAATGGGCATGTGCATCTGTCAGGGTTAGGTTCACCAGAAGGTAATAAAAACCCAGATTAACATTGAATTAAGCACACAAGGTTTTATTTTCTCACATTTGTGAAGGTAGACAGTACATTGCTTATAAAGGCAGGTCCCTAGAGTCATCAGGGAACCAGTCTTCTTTCAGTTTTTTTATTCCATTAGCTCTTTTTTAATTTTTAAAATATATTTTATTGATTATGCTATTACAGTTGTCCCATTTTCCCCCTTCCCTCCACCCTGTACACCCTCTCCCACCCACATTCCCCCACTTTAGTTCATGTCTATGTGTCATACTTATAAGTTCTTTAGCTTCTACATTTCCCATACTATTCTTACCCTCCCCATATCTATTTTCAACCTACAATCTATGCTACTTATTCTCTGTACCTTTTCCCCCTCTCTCCTCCTCCCACCCCCCTGTTGCTAACCCTCCATGTGATCTCCATTTCTGTGGTTCTGTTCCTGTTCTAGTTGTTTGCTTAGTTTCTTTTGGTTTTGCTTTAGGTATGGTTGTTAATAATTGTGAGTTTGCTGTCCTTTTACTATACATGTCTTTTCTTTATCTTCTTTTCTTAGATAAGTCCCTTTAACATTTCATAAAATAAGGGCTTGGTGATGATGAACTCCTTTAACTTGACCTTATCTGAGAAGCACTTCATCTGCCCTTCCGTTCTAAATGAGAGCTTTGCTGGATAGAGCAATCTGGGATGTAGGTCCTTGTCTCTCATGACTTGGAATATTTCTTTCCAGCCCCTTCTTGCCTGTAAGGTCTCTTTGGAGAAATCAGCTGACAGTCTGATGGGAACTCCTTTGTAGGTGACTGTCCCCTTATCTCTTGCTGCTTCTAGGATTCTCTCCTTCATTTTTACCTTGGCTAATGTAATTATGATGTGACTTGGTGTGTTTCTTCTTGGGTCCAACTTCTTTGGGGCTCTCTGAGTTTCCTGGATTTCCTGGAAGACTTTTTCCTTTGCCAGAATGGGGAAGTTCTCCTTTATTATTTGTTCAAATACGTGCTCAATCTGTTGCTTTTCCCTTTCCCCTTCTGGTACCACTATAATTCAGATGTTGGAACGTTTAAAGATGTCCTGGAGGCTCCTAAGCTTCTCCTCATTTTTTTGAATTCTTATTTCTTCATGCTTTCCTGCTTGGTTGTTTCTTTCTTCCTTCTGGTCCACTCTATTGTTTTGATACCCAGTTTCCTTCCCTTCACTATTGGCTCTCCGTGCATCTTCCTTCATCTCTTTTATGGTAACCTGCATTTTTTCATCTAATTTGCGCCCAAAATCAATCAATTCCGTGAGCTTTCTGATCACCAGTGTTTTGAACTGTGCATCTGATAGGTTGGCTATTTCTTGGTCGATCAAAAGGATGGGTCCTGGGGGACTTATCTTTTCTTCTGTTGGACACATGGCTCTCTCCCTGTCTCTCCTTTTTTTTTTTTCCAGTCTGGTTGCTCTTGTTACGGTGAGGGGCAGAGCCTTAGGTGTTCACCGGGGCTGGGTACCCCAGTTGCTAGATTGTGACATTATATGTGGGGGCGGGAGTGGGGACGGTGATGGGAGGGAACAATGGCGGTATTTCTGTTCTCCTGGAATCTCAGTCCCTTCTCTGGTATCCTGGGTTGCGAGCTCTGCCCTGGTCCACAATCGCCGCCTCTCTGGGTCTGCCAGCCGCTGCTTGTGTACTAAGGGTCCACCGCTGCTATCTTGCGCACCCCAGATGGCTTACTCATTGAGTTCGCGCCAAGTTCTCCCCAACGACGTCCGCGTGCCGCTGACCCGCGCCCACCTGGCTCCTCCTCTCTGCTCCTCCTACCGGTCTGGATGAACAGGTCTACTTCAACTTCTTGGCTGTCCGACTTCCATTCAGATAAATTCTCTGTCAGTTCTGGGTATTATTCTGGCTCTAAATTGTTGTTGTTCTAATCTTGGTTGTGCGTGGAGGTACGGTGCATCCACCTATGCCTCCATCTTGCCGAAAGTATTCCATTAGCTCTTTGAGTATATCCTTGTCCTCATGGTCCAAGATGACTGTGAAAGCTTCAACTATCATGTTTGCATTCCAGAAATCAGATCAAAAGAGAAAAATAGGATTATGCCTTCCCTTTAAGTATACTTCGAGGAAGCTCTACATAATGCATTTACTTACATTTCATTGACTAGAACTTAGTAGTGTGGTCAAATATAGATGTAAGAGAAGCAAAGAAATATAGGCTTTTAGTTGGCTAGCCATATGCCCAGATAAAAATCAATATAACACTATTACAGAAAGTGGGGAGAAAGGATATTCAGAAGCAACTAGAGGTCTCTTTCCTGGTATGAAACTCAATTCTTGACAACAGATTCCAATGAACCTCTCCTATGGAATTTGCAGGAAAGATTTCTTTATTTATAATAAAGGAGACATGAGAAAGGAAGATCCTTTCTGCCTCTGTATGTTTCAAGAGTTGGTTTTTATTCCAAGAATAAAAACAAGTTTTTATTCTTGTTACCAGTATGAAGATGGAATCAACAGATGGAGCTGGGCAGAGACCAGAGAACTTCAGAGAAAGGGGGCCCAGCCTGCCATTCTTGCTGCCAGCCATACCTCAGGCCTTTTTGATAGAGATAACAAACTTCCCTATTGTTTAAACAAGAATGAGTCACAATTTTATTTTACTTGCAGCCAACTGTCTCAGTTTTACAGGGCTATCACTTCAAAATTTTGGCAACTTCCACCAAAGAGTGATTGATTGTGTAATAGTCTTTTTTTTCATTACATTTTTACATTCAATATTACCCTGTATTAGTTTCATTTGTTTAGCAAAGTGGTTAAAAATCATGTCATTTGTTCTATATTTCTATAATGTTCTTATTAACATAAACTAAAATAATGTCAAGGGAGTAGGCTTGGGGGGAAAAGGCCCAGATAAGCAAAAAATGTTAGTTCCTGAGCCCTGATAACTAAGAATCTCTGGGTTACAGCACACCTGAAACTCATTCTGTTGGCACACTTTTCAATTGCTTGAGCCAATACATTTATGATGTAAGCCAGTTTTAATTGGATTTTCAGTTACTTCTGCTAAAAGCACCCCTAGTCCAGGATCCTCAAACTGTAATGAGCATGTAAATCATCTGAGGATCTTGTTAAACTGAATAGATTTTGATTCTGCAGGCAGGGTCTACATTCTAACAAGTTCCTAAGTGATCCTTATGCTGCTAGTTCATAGATGATGCTTTGAATAGCAAAGTTCTGCTACTTAATACAGGGATCTTTCTACCTGTGCACTGATACATTTCATCACAGAGAGGGCCACATGGAGATAGGCTTGGATAGGCTAGCTTAGTGGAGATAGCCAGGGCTAAAGGTCTAGGTCCAGAGAGAAGTCTAAAATGGGGGTGAGTACTGATTCTGTAAGTGAGAACCAGCCCCTGGGCCACAAGCTCTAAAAGCAGACCACAGAAAAATAGGAGTAGAAGGGAGGAGATTTTAGAAAAAAGGAAAAGGCTCTTAACCCAGAACTTCTAGAAAGCAGAATCTGGGCAAAGATTAAAGTAATGACACTTTTAGGAGAAATGCAAACACAAGGCAAGAAAAGAGGTGAAGCAAGGCAGTGCATCAGAATCTGAATTTTAACAAGATCCTTGGATGATTCATGTGTACAGTGAAGTTTGAGAAGCACTGGTCTGGCTACCAGTGTTATAAATAGTATTGCTTTCTTTCTTTTCTTTGTGACTGAGTTACTGAGTTTCAAACCTGTGTTGATTTGGTGCAGAGCAGAGAGACTCCACTCCAAGATGCAAGAGGCAAGGAGAGTAGGAGTACAAGAGTCCTTCAAAATATACCTACTCTCTGTAGATCACAACATAGTGATCTGAACAACATAAATAGGTATCCTAAATCAAGATCTTCTATATATGTTCAAACTTTTCAGTGTTTTACTTCACGTGACTTCAGTAACAATATTAGAGATCTATACAGTAGGAGATGAAAAGATGTGGCCTTTCTAGGGAATTTTAAAAAATCTACAAGCTCTTCAGGGTAGATAATCCATATGTCCTTAAATCACCATTTCCAAGTTCTATTACAGTAGGATGTTTTTGCAGTTATTTCTTAATAGTTTTAAATTCTGTTCTAAAAATGAAAATGAAGCTTATTGACATCCTACACATTTTCTTCATCTAAGACAGGAATTTTATTTAGATATGTTTAAAAATAGAAGATATAGTCCTATTCCTTACCAGTAACACATGAAATTCCAAACACTGTCTCAACTTTTAACAATAGTTACATCTATGAACTGTAACTATATAAAGTTTTTTATTAAACCTTAGGTATATGTTAATATTTTTAATTTTAAAAACTAGTTTTAATTTTCTTTTAACTTGCCTTCACTCTGATATCAGTAGTAAAATTATTGTTCAAGCTTTAAGGGACCCTTGGCCTAACCTTTTGTGCTAATTTTTGTCATCTGTAGTTGCAGAGATGTCTGAATGCCAAGGGACATAATATATTGTTATTATATGTTATGTTTATATATATTATATATATGAGCTGACACTGTTTAGCATTGATTGATAGAATAACTGTTTAAATCAACTTATCATTTATGTTAGTAGGAGAGTATGCTCCCTGCAATTTATTGAAAAGATGACTGAAATAGACCTTTTAAGGAAATGTTCTAAATAATAATAGACCTATGACTGGAGGGAGATAAAGGATTGCCATTTAACAAGATGGTGTAGACAATAGTTTAAATCCATGCTAAAGGAATTATGCCTGAATGCTTCACCAAGTTCCTTTTACAATTTAGCTAATGGAGACTTCCGGCCAAGACAGAGGTATAGGTGGACACACTGTGCCTCCTCGCACAACCAAAATAAGGACAACAATTTAAAAACAAAAAGCAACCAGTACTGAGAGAAAATTGAACTGTATGGAAGTTCGACAACCAAGGAGTAAAAGTAAACACATTCATCCAGACCAGTAGGAGGGGTAGAGTCGGGCAGCTGGGCAGAGAGGGGTTGTCGAAAAGCAGTGGCTGGCAGACCCAGACAGGCAGCAGATTGTGGAGGGGTGCAGCGCACAAGGCGGCTGGTGGGCCAGGCAGGCCCACATTTGTGCACAGATAAACCATGCGAAACTGGGGAGCGAGACAGACCGCACAACCCAGGGCCCCAGAGTGGGGAAATAAAGCCTCAAAACACCAATTGAAAACACCTGTGGGGGTTGAGGCGCCAGGAGAAATTCCCAGCCTCACAGGAGAGTTCGTTGGAGAGACCCACAGGGTCCCAGGACCTACACAAACCCACCCACCCAGGAATCAGCATCAGAAGGGCCCAATTTGCTTGTGGGAAGCAGGAGAAGTGACTGAAATCCAGCAGAGAGCGGAGCAAGCACCATTGTTCCATCTCGGACCCCTGCCCCACATATGGTGTCACAATGCAGTGATGTGGGTAGCCCTGCCCTGGTGAACACCTAAGACTCTGCCCCTCACTATGTAACAGGTGCATCAATACCAAAAAAAAAAAAAATGGCCCAAACGAAAGAACAGATCAAAGCTCCAGAAAAAAATACAGCTAAGCAATAGCCAACCTATCAGATGCACAGTTCAAAACACTGGTAATCAGGATGCTCACAGAATTGGTTGAATTTGGTCACAAATTAGATGAAAAAATGAAGGCTACGCTAAGTGAAATGAAGGGAAATGTACAGGGAACCAATAGTGATGGGAAGGAAACTGGGACTCAAATCAATGGAATGGACCAGAAGAAACAAAGAAACATCCAACTAGGAAAGAATGAAGGAACAAGAATTCCAAAAATGAGGAGAGGCTCAGGAACCTCCAGGACATCTTTAAACATTCCAACATCTGAATTATAGGGGTACCAGAAGGAGAAGAGGAAGAGCAACAAGTGGAAAAGTTATTTGAAAAATTAATAAAGGAGAGCTTTCCCATTCTGGCAAAGGAAATAGACTTCAAGGAAGTCCAGAAAGCTCAGAGAGTCCCAAAGAAGTTGGACCCAAGGAGGAACACACCAAGGCACATCATAATTACATTATCCGAGATTAAAATGAAGGAGAGAATCTTAAAAGCAGCAAGAGATAGCTCTGGCTGGTGTGGCTCAGTGGATTGAGCACTGACCTGTGAA
Source organism: Phyllostomus discolor (assembly GCF_004126475.2). Taxonomy (NCBI): domain Eukaryota; kingdom Metazoa; phylum Chordata; class Mammalia; order Chiroptera; family Phyllostomidae; genus Phyllostomus; species Phyllostomus discolor. The sequence goes on from NC_040912.2 coordinate 44,425,481, forward strand.
CCAAAGGGTCACAGGTTCAATTCTCAGCCAGGGCACATGCCTGGGTTGCAGGCCAGGTCCCCAGTTGAGGGTGCATGAAATGAAACCACACATTGGTGTTTCTTCCCCCCTTTCTCTCACCTTTCCCCTCTCTCTAAAAAGAAATAAATAAAATCTTAGAAAAAAAAGGCAGCAAGAAATCAGGAGACAGTCACCTACAAAGGAGTTCTCATCAGACTGTCAGCTGATTTCTCAAAAGACACCTTGCAGGCAAGAAGGGGCTGGAAAGATGTATTCCAGTCATGAAAGGCAAGGACCTCCATCCAAGATTGCTCTAGCCAACAAAGCTTTCATTTAGAATGGAAGGGCAGATGAAGTGCTTCTCAGATAAGGTCAAGTTAAAGGAGTTCATCATCGCCAAGCCCTTTTTATGTGAAATGTTAAAGGGACTTATCTAAGAAAAAGAAGATAAAAAACATGTACAGTAAAAGGACAACAAACTCACAATTATTAACAACCACAGCTAAAACAAAAACAAACTAAGCAAATAACTAGAACAGGAACAGAACCATAGAAACGGAGATCACATGGAGGGTTAGCAACAGGGGAGTGGGAGGAGGAGAAAAAGGGAAAAGGTACAGAGAATAAGTAGCATAGATGGTAGGTAGAAAATAGACAGAGGGAGGGTCAGAATAGTATGGGAAATGTAGAAGCTAAAGAACTCATAAGTATGACACATGGATATGAACTAAAGGGGGAAATGTGGGTTGGAGAGGATGTGCAGGGTATAGGGGAGTGAAGGAGGGAAATGGGACAACTGTAATAATATAATCAATAAAGTATATTAAAAAGAAACAAGAATAATTGCAAATAAACAATTTAACCTTACATATAAAGGTACTAGACAAAGAGCCACAAAGTCCAAAGTAAGTAAATGAAAGGAAATAATAAAGATCAGAGCAGAAATAAATGAAATAGAGTCTATAAACAATACAAAACATCTATGAAACCAGGAGCTGGTTCTTTGAAAAGATAAACAAGATTGATAAGCCTTTAATAAAAGTCATCAAGAAAAAAAGAGAAAGGACCCAAATAAATAATATCAGAAATGAAAGAAGAGAAGTAACAACTGACATGAGAGAATTACAAAGGATCCCAAGAAAATACTTCAAACAATTATGTGCCAAAAAGTTGGACAACCTGGAAGAAATGGATAGATTCCTAGAAACATACAATCTCAAAGACTGAATCAAGAAGAAAGAAAATCTGACCAGGCCAGTCACAATCATCAAATCAATGCAGTAGTAAAGAAACTCCCAAGAAACAAAACTCCTCGACTGGATGGCTTCACAGGTGAATTTTACAACATGCGAAGAAGAATTAACACCTATCCTTCTTAATCTATTTCCAAAAATTTTAGAGAGTGGAAGACTCAAACTCATTTTAGAGGCCAGCAGTATTCTGATTCCCAAACCAGATAAAGTCACTACAAAGAAAGAAAAGTATAGGCCAATATATTTGATGAACATAGATACAAACATCTTCAACAAAATATTAGCAAACTCAATTCAGCAATATGTTAAAAAATCACACACCATGATCAAATGGGATTTATTCCTGAGATGTAAGTTTTGTTTGATATCCACAAATCAATTTATGTGATATACCACATAAACAAAGCGAAGGATAAAAATCATATGATCATATCAATAGATGCAGAAAAGGCATTTGACAAAATCCAGCACCCACTTATGTTAGAAATTCTCAGCAAAGTGGGAATAGAGGAAACATACCTCAATATAATAAAAAGCCATATATGGCAAGTCCATATATGGGTTTGGTAATATCATACTCAACAGGGAAAAACTAAAAGCATTTACCTTAAAACCAGGAACAAGACAGAGATTTCCACTTTTACCACTCTTATTCAACATCGTACTGGAAGTCCTAGCCACAGTAATCAGACAAGAAGAAATAAAAGGCATTCAAATTGGAAAGGAAGGAGTAAATTGTCCTTAGTTGCAGATGACATGATACTATATAAAGAGAACCCTACAAAGTCCAGAAAAACACTACCAGAACTGATGAGTGAATTCACTAAAGTAGCAGGATACAAAATAAATGCTCAGAAACTCATTGCATTTTTATACACCAATAATGAACTAATACAAAGGGAAACTAAGAAAACAGTACCATTTATTGCCCTGACCAGGTAGCTCAGTTGGGTGGAAAGTTGTCCCTTACACCAAAAGGTTGAGGGTTTGATTCCAGACAGGGTACATACCTAGGTTGTGAGTTCTATCCCTGGTTGGGGTATGTACAGGAGGCAACTGATGGATGTTTCTTTCTCTCTCCCTTTCTCTTTCTCTAAAATCAATGAAAAAACCATATCCTTGAGTGAGATTAAAAAAAGTCCCATTTATAATTCAATAAAAACACCTAGAATAAATTTAACCAGGAATGTAAAAGAGCTGTACTCAGAAAATTATAAGACATTGGAGAAATAAACTGAAGAAGATATGAATAAATGGAACAGTATAGTGTATAGGAAGAATTGACATCATTAAAATATCCATATTACCTGAAGCAATCTACAGAGTCAATGCAATTCCTACCAAGATACCAATGTTGTATTTCACTGAAAAGGAACAAATAATCCAAAAATTTATATGGAACCACAAAAGACTCTGAATAGCAACAGCAATCTTGAGAAAGAACAAATTTGGAGGTATTATATTACCCAATATCAAAGTATACTTAAAGGCTTTAGTAATCAAAACAGCATGGTACTGGCATGAAAACAGACATATAGATTAATGGAACAGAATAGAGAGCCCAGAAATAAACCCATACCTTTATGGTCAATTAGTATTTGACAAATGAGGCAAGAATATACAATGGGGTAAAGTTAGTTATTCAGTAAATGGTATTGGGAAAATTGGACAGATTCATGAAAAAAAAAACAAAACTAGAACACCTTCCTACACCATACATAAGAATAAACTCAGAATGGATTAAAGACTTAAATGTCAAATAAAGTCTTAAAAAAAAATGCCCTGGCTGGTGTGGCTTAGTGGACTGAGCACTGTCCTCCAAACCAAAAGGTCGCTGGTTCAATTCCCAGTCAGGGCACAGGGTTGCAGGCCAGGTTCCCAGTTGGGGGCATGCAAGAGGTAACCTTACACATTGATGTTTCTCTCCCTTTCTCGTTCCCTTCCCCTCTCTAACAAAGTAAATAAATAATAAAATCTTTAAAAAAAGACTTAAATGTTAGACTTGAAAACATAAAAATCTTTAGAAGAAAACATAGGTTGTAAAATCTCAGACATTTCTTGTAGTAATATTTTTTCTGATATATCTCCTTGGAAAAGGGAAATAAAGTGAAAAATGAACAAATATAGCTATATCAAACTAAAAAGTTTTTGCACAGCAAAGGAAACATCAACAAAATGAAATGACAACCTACTGAATATTCCCCAATAAGACTTCTGATATGGGGTTAATATCCAAAATTTATAAAGAACTCATACTACTCAATCTTCAAAAAACCAAACAATCCAATTATAAAGGGGGCAAAGGATCTGAATAGACACTTCTCCAAAAAGAACATACAAATGGCTAGACATATGAAAAGCTACTCAGCATCACTAATCATCAGAGAAAAGCAAATTAAAACTACAATGAGGCATCACCTCATGCTTATCAGAATGTCTATCATTAATAAATTAACAAACAACAAGTGTTGGCAAGGATGTAAAGAATAGGGAGCACTCATACACTGTTGATAGGAATGCAGATTGGTGTAGCCACTGTGGAAAATAGTATGAAGTTTTCTCAAAAAATTAAAAATGAAACTGCCTTATGACCCAGCGATTCCATTTCTGGGTATACATATCTAATGAAACCAAAATACTAATTCAAAATAACGTAAGTACCCCTATGTCATTGCAGCTTTATTTACAATACTGAAGATATGGTAGCAGCCCAAGTGCCAATCAATAGACTAGTAGATAAGAAAGCCATGATACATATATAAAGTGGAAAATTACTTGGTCATAAAAATGAATGTAATCTTAGCATTTGCAACAACATAGATTAACCTAAAGGGTATTAGGTTAAGTGAAATAAGTCAGTCAGAGAAAGACAAATATATGATTTCACTTATTTATGAGATCTAAAGAATAAAACAGACTCATAGATGCAGCAAAAAAACTAATGCTTGACAGAGGGGAGTGGAGGGAAATTGGGGGACTGGACAAAAAAGGATACAGGGTTAAGAAGCACAAATTGGTAGTTACCAATAGTCATAGAGATGAAAAGTAGAGCATAGGGAATATAGTCAATAATATTGTAATAACTATATATGTTGTTAGGTGGGTATTAGACTTATTTCAGGTTTGCTTTGTAAAGTATATGATTGTCTAATCATTATGCTGTACACCTGAGACTAACACAAAATAATATGAATATAAACTGTAAGTGAAAAATATAATTTTAAAATATATGTTCTTTTAACACATTTATTGTTCTACTGAATGTAAATTTGAAACCTAGTATCTTCAGTTCTTTCCTTAGAAAACATGCAGTTTTAGACTTTTGAATTAGATTTCTTAAATAGGCCATTTTTTAACTTCTTCAAAATCAAGTTGTATAGCTTACCACCTCCAGGAGCTCTTCTTGGTTAGGAGTGTGGAGTAGAACTTTTCATTTTAACATCTCTGTTAAAGAAATTATTGTCACTTATAAATAGTTCACTAAACCCGCATTTCCTTCCTTCAACTTTAAATTTCAAGATAAAATTACAAAGAACTTAATGTGTAGTGAATAAACCAAGCTGTGTGATTTCTTACTATTGTCCCAGAATTCCACCTCAGTTAAGGTGTGGTATTTGGATAACTAGATATGTTCATGCTGTAAGGTAATTTAAGAATCATCTAATTCAATTCACCAGACCTAATCAACACAAACACCTGTAGCAGGAGACTTGCGTTCTGTTCCCAGCTTTGTGTTTAACTAGTTTTGCTACTTTAGGCCAGACACTCATTCACCTTTTTGAGTCTCAGTGTTCTCATTTATAAAATAAAGTTTTTGATTACAAAATATTTAAGTCTCCAATTATAGGCTATACTTTAATTTTAATGAGCATAATGGTTTATTCTTAAAATCTCTAACAAGCAAAACTACTTTTACTCTATCCAAAAGCCAATTCCAGTGCTTAATGATTCCATGAGGCACGTTCTTCCCGCTCCCCCGCAACTTTATTGAGGTAAAATTGACAAATATAATTGTATGTATGTAAAGTGTACAATGTGACAGTTTTATATAAATTGTGAAGTGATTACCACAATCAAGTTCACACACCCATTAGCCCTGGCTGGTGGCTCAGGGGACTGAGTGCCAGCCTGCAAACCAAAGAGTCACAGGTTTGATTCCCAGTTCAGGGGACATGCCTGGGTTGCAGGCCAGGTCCCCAGTTGGGGGCTTGTGAGAGGCAACAGATTGAAGTATCTCTCACACATCGCTGTTTCTCCTCTCTTTCTTCCTCCCTTGCCCTCTCTCTAAAAATAAAAAATAAAACCTTTAAAAAGTTAACACATCCATCAATGAAGCAGATTTTTAGATATAGAAGATATGAGTCTCCAGTTCTGTCCTCTCTAGAGTTGAAGGATAATCTATCATTCTTCTGTTAACCCTTTGCAAATTTAAGTAGTAAGTCACCATGTACCAATCTTTTCCCATAGCAAATGATCTTCAAGTTGTCATTCAAATACTCCCTTCATGGTTTTGGCCATGTATTTCTGCTATTTTGGTTATTGTTTATTACCTTCTCTGTTCTTTTTTACTTAAATTTATTTTGAAGAGAATTTTATATAAATCTCTGCTTGATGAGGACTATAAAATTAATCTTTCTTGGCAAAAACAGAGGTTAACTGTGAAAATAACAGAAATTTACTGAACTTTTAAAATAGGCAAGTGAAGACATCTCTGTATGGTAAAGGCAACAAGCTTCATGTACTATGAAACATTCTTGCAGCAGTGCCCCATGACTTCAGTGGCCTTCCTTTTATGCACCAGCAACATTAGCAGCCTTATTGGCATTTCTGTTAAACCTTCATGCACTTTACAGATGGGGAGGATTTTCTGATGAGTATGGTGGTAAGTAATGGAATTCCACCTAAAATCATCCACTATGTCAATTGGAGAAACACATCTCTAGGACAAAATCAAGGGTTTCCTTTTACCTTTATTTAGAATAGTTTTCAAACCATAGCAAGCCTAAGAATCACCTGATGCTCTGGCTAACATGCACATTTTTGCGCCTAGCCCAAGTCTAGACTAGAGACCAGGAGCCTGCATTATAAAACAGCTTCCCGGATGACTGCAATGCAAGTAGTTTTCAGGCCCTAGCTTTGAAAAACAGGCGACAAGCCATTTTTTCATCTATTACTGTCTTTACTCACTCTTCGATAACTGTTGAGCACCTTCAAGGTACTCTGTTAGCCCCTGGTAGAAGGCAAAGGGGCAGAGAGGTGTGCCGAGACTCGAGGTTCAATTTTTATGTCTCAAGGCAGCATATGATTGTCAAATGAGGTGCACTAGCAATACCTCTCTAGGAGTTCAGGGCTGGGAAGGTAGCTGTGGGCTGCCATTGTGGGAAGGCTTTGTGGGCCTGGTGATTTTTTTCACAGGAAGAAGAGTAGAATCAGAGGGGGTCTGGAAGCTGGAGGTGAAAGGCTGAAAGGGTCTAATAAAGTGTAGGCATTTAATTCCTGGGCAGTCAGCTGTTACTCAAGAACTGAGGACAGCTCTGTTTTAGGGCAAATAATAACCTGGTGTTGATGTTCAGGAGGGATTGGAGCTGGCAGTGCCAAAGGCAACCGCTAAACTTATGCTGCTAAGGGCAGGAATGAAAAGAAAGCTGGGATACATATATTTATAGCCACGGGGAGGACGAGGTGCCCAAGGAGGCAGGTGCCCTCAAAAGAATGAGAGGGCCTTTTAAAAGGCTAACCACAGCGGGATTCCTAAACAATTCTGCTTCACTGAAGCCAATGGTGGGAAACCCATAAACAGACAGTGACGGTCTGTGTTAACCTGATTAACCCTTTCCAGTGTCTTCATTATCTCTCTTAAAACAGAAGCATCTTCTTCACTCGCTGTCTTGCTACCTACCACCTAAATACTACTGATAAAACATTCCCACGTTGAAACTGGGTCTAGTAGACTCCAAATAACGCCCATTTCTTCTCCCTCGATGAACTTGAACCTTTTCAGGAGATCCAGGTACTAACACCTCTAGCCAAGTGGGTTCTAAACTTTACTGCACAGTGGAATAACGTGGGGATTTTTAAAAAGAAATAAAGGGGAAAAAAAAGAAAAATGCCTACCGACCACACATAATGGGGCAACATAGTTTGGAAACCACATCTCCAGAGCCCTTAAAAAAAAAAAAAACCCAATTCTCCCGCCCTTTCTGTCCCCCGCGCGGAGGGTGCACGTTGAGGGTTCGGGGCCTGGGTGGGCCTGTTACCAGCGCCTCGGTTTCCCTTGGCCCAAGCCCAGGGTGCCTGCTCGCGGGTCCGGAGCTCGGCGCGGGCCGGGAGGAGGCGGTGCTCTGGGGTGTCTCCAGCTGGGACACGGCAGAACCGAAAGCGGCCCGCGCGGAGAGGCGGGGAGAGGAAGGAGGGGGCGGGAGCAGGGAGTGAGGGGTGAGGTGGCAAACGCCCGGCAGGGAATGCCAGCGGTGCGGGGCCCCGGAGCCGCCCGGTGGCCGCGTCCGGGGGGATGGCTCTCCATCTGGTCACCGACTTTGATCTCCGGAAGGACGCGCTCCCGTGGCTGCGGGCGCAGCGGGCGTCGTGGACGGGCGCTGGGGCCCGGGGCGGCTGCGCAGGTGCTGGCGGCGCGGGTCCGGGTGCCGGACCGCCGGTGGGGGCAGGCAAGGCGGGGAGGCTGAGCCGTTCAACCTAGGGTTCCCAGGCTGGGCCGAGGTGGTGGGCACAGACCAGACTCCGGTGGTAGGGGGTTGTTGGGGAGGGGGGGTGACCCGCAGCTTGTGGCCCCGGCCATCCTGTGAAGGTTAGAGCCGAAGGCATGCGCTTCCCTCTGTGGAGTCCGGGACGTGCCACCCTCACCCCCGGCCACTGGGTGGAGGTAGGTGGGGCAGCCCCTGGGCAAGGTCGCGGCTGGGCTACATTTCTTTTTTCAGCGAGTCCTCCAGCCGCTGGCTTGCTTGTTGGCCGCAGTAGTTCACCTTTAGTAGAAAGGCCGGGGGGTACTGGGCACCCTCAGCATCATCTCACCTGGGAGAGCGGGAGGGGCAGCTGCGGAGACTCCGCTCCCTCCGCCCCGGCCTGCGGCGCGGGGCAGGGGGTCGTTCCTCACGCTTCACTCGCGTCTCACCTGCGGAGGGAAGAAGGTTCGTCGTCCACATAGGGCTCTGACAGGACTAGGAGCCCCTGGAAGTTCTTGGGTTACGAGAAAGAAAGGAATCGCGGCCACCAAGAAAATGATATAAATACTTAACAATTGCAGTTTGTCTCCACACACGTGAGACGTGTTTCTGCATCTATGTGACCAGTGCCCGTGGTGTAGGGACGTGCCGCTGGGGTGTGAAGTGCGAGGGGGCTGCGAGCCCTGCACTGACACCAGCCTGCTGCGTTACCGGAAGCACCGAGCCCACCACCCGCAGCTCGCCGGCTGCCAGGCCGCCGAGGGTGGCCTGAGACAGACTGACAGAGGCTCAGGTTTCCTGCCCAGCTTCCTCAGGGGGGACTGGAATACATTACGGCAGTTGAGGCTTTGTTCACAAAAAAATCCTTTATTTGACTTTTGATCAGGGACTTTTGAACCTTCCCAGCGTGGATCAATCAAAACTTTAAAGAAGAGGAACTCTCTGTGATTTCCTGTGTTAATTTTTTTTTTTTTTAAAGAAGTGTGTTGCAAACAGTGGTGCATCTTCAGGGCTTATATCCAGCTTCAAAGCAGTGATAACCCTCGGATCCCGCCTTGTGCACAGTAACTACCCCCGCCCCCGCCCCGTACTTGTCTTGCTTTTTTTCTCCTGCTTTTCCTTAAACACTGCAGACCACTGGAGAACATTTATTTTTGGAAGAGCTCTCAAATTTACAACTCCTTTTCCCTTAATTCTGGTGAAAGTTTTCTATCCCAGCCTCATTATCTTTACACTTTGCTGTGTTAGTTGTTAGTTCCAAATAACAAGTCTTGTTTTTGTAGCTCAAGGCTAGTGTTTGACTAGTGAGTTTGATTAATGACTAGTGTTATTATTAGAAAAACTTCTCGTTTTGGGGGAAATTTAAAAAAGTCTCCTGAATATCTACAGGGTTTTTGAAGGTGTCACTTTTAAAATACATTTGGCAGCTCCACCCCAAAGTGGTCTTTTCTCTGAACATCCACCTTATATAGCTAAACAGCAGTTGTCTGCAAATGAGAAGTTAGATGAAGTGTGAAATGCCACAGTCTTACGTTTCAGTAATGTGTGTGGTGATTGAAAAACCTGTGTGGGAGCCAATTAGATTTTGGCTTCCTTGTGTCTTTCACTTATCTGTAAAGAAATGTAAACATGTGCATTGACATTCCACTGAACAGCAGGTACTCTTGGGTCCTCAGAAAGTAAGCTTACTAGAAATACTAGATTTTTAATCTACATATTAAAACTTTAAAGAAGGGAAACTCTGTTTTCCCAGGTGTTAAAAATTTTTTTAAAAGCAGTGTGCTGTAATCAATATATATGTAGTATTTTACTCTTGCAGAGCGCCTTAGCAAACATATTAATGTTATACTAAAAGAAATTGTTACTACTGATAATCACCAGTGGGTGGTAGCTCAAAAAAAAAAAACAACCCACCAAAACTAAAGCAAAAACCCTCACCTCAAGTTAATTCCTCTTCTGCTATAATTTGTAGCACTGGCAGGAGAATCTGGGATTCTATTTTATTTCTAGTACAGACATATCTGTGTCAATTATTTTCCTTTCAAAGTCAGCTTTTCAAATGTAAATTGTAATGTCTACTGTCTGCACACTTGCTATCTAAATTTGCAGCCTTAATGTTTTTATATCAACAAATACAAGTGAAGATTTCGTAGTGGTGCTAAGTAGTACTCGTGAAGTATGACATATTCCTGGGAAAATAGCAAAGGCTAACCATGAAAATTGAGTCTTAACCAGAAGTCAAGGAATATATAATTTCATTTTGTTTGCTTGTGAATTTCGAATGAATGAAACCATACTATATGTGTTCTTTTTGCTTTTTCTCCCTTCAGGTTGTGAGATTTATCCATATTGACTGTTGTAGCTTTAGGTCATTAGTTCTCACTGCTATGTAGTATTCCATTATGTGAATATACAGCAATATGGTGGACAGGGAGTAAACTGCTTTGATCTTTTCATGGAAGGACTTGTCCCAGGTGCTGTGAGTGTGGTCAGCAGGTGGTCTTCAGCTGTTGGACCTTTCAGGGATTGTTTATATTCTAAAAGCTTTATAGCTTTGCTCTTCACATTTTGTTTTAATTGATATGGAAATTTATTTTTGTGTGCGATATGATGTAGAGATCCAATTTTATTGTTTTTCCATATTAGTAGCTAATTGTTTTAATATTACTAACCAGAGAGCCTTGCCTCTTCCCATTGACAGCAAAGCCACTTCTGTCACACATCGAGTTTATTTTGTTTTTCTTTTTAGAGGCTTAAAACAACATTTATTATCCTCCAGTTTCTGTGGGTCAGGAATCTGAGCAAAAATGAGTTTTGGGTCTCTTTTTCTTGCTTCTTAATTATCATTTTCCCGTACTGTCTGTCAACACTGTCCTTTGTTTTCCCTTTTTCTTTCCCTGCTTTCCTAGTCTTCTTCTCTCCTGTTTATTGCTTCTTAACTAATCACCCCATTCTTGCCTTTTCTCACTTTATTCACAATATGCATTTGAAATCACATAATGATATTTACTTCATAAGTTTAGCAGTTATAATATCTGATCATATTGAGTTTGAGGAGTTATGTGAATTATTTACAGATTATAAATGTTACAGGTATAGTCATATTTTGTCACCTCTTGATCTGTGTATTAGGAACTAGTTTAAATTTTTGTATAAGGCTGCGAGGTCCCCCACCCCCTGTATAGGCACTGTGAAGGCAAGAAATACTTCACAGTATTTTTGACTTTTGCTCAGTGGTTGGGAACATAATTTATACATTTGGCAAACATCTTCCTGTAAAGTGAAATCACTTGTGCTTAGCAAATAATAGGTTGAAATGGACAAGAATATCTGGCAAACCAGCTTCAACTTTACATGAGCTATGATTTGCCAGTACCTCTAACATCTAGGCATTCCCCTTTTCTTTAGTAGATTTACATGTGCAAGTATCTCATCTATCAAAATGCTACATTTTTTTTTTCCTTCATGAGCACTGAGTACACTGGACTGTAGAGTTAAACCTCATTTCCTCATTTGAAATTGCTAAACTTCCTCCTCTGGACTTTCCAGTGATGAGCTGCTGGGAGAAGAGTCAGGATGAATAAGCAAAGAGGTTATTGAATAGTTCTTTTATTTATTTTTTTATTCTTATTACTTTTTTTGCAATACTATATACTTTCCCCTTATATTCTCTCAAGGGGGTATCTAAAACATGAGCAACCAAGCAGGGGAGGAGGGGCTGATAGGTTAAGGGTGTGTGTGTGGTGAGACATTGGTCTCTGGATTTCCACCAATGCCCAATTTGTGTAATTCAAATGTCTTTGAGGGGAGAACCATGTACATAACTGCAGGGTTAGTTAAACTGCAATTATTACAGCCTAACAGACCCAAGAAGGCATTCTCTTTGTTGTTTCTTTTAACTGTCTACCATGGCTACATTATAAACTGGTCCTAGTTATGCTATCTAATGAATATTGTTTAATATATAAGGGTGGACAAAAGTAGGCCTACATTTCATATGGAAAATAATATAATAATAAATAAAAACACAAGAATAAACTCTGTGTTTTGCATACTCACAACTGTAAACCTATATTTTGCCCACCCCTGTATATTATATGTAGTTTAGTTGTTCCCAACTCTGGCTGCACATTAGAGCCACTTGGGGAACTTAAAAACACATATGGTAGTGACTAGGCCCCTTACCAGCACAATAAAATCATAGTATTTGGGGGTATGGGTTGGGGATCCATGTTCTTTTAAAAGCTCTCTTGAAGATTCTAATGCACAGCCAGAGTTGAGAACTACTGGTTTAATGGGGTAAGCATATATCATTTGTTGTGATCTGTACTTATTGGAGAATTTTTTTTCTTTTAATTTTTTAGTGATTTAAAAATAGATGTGCTTTTGCAAGGAAATTGGATTTTTGTAGCAAGATTTCTTGTAAAGGAGTTTCTTATCTTAGCTGAAACCTTTTAAGTGTACTTTCGAGAAGGTCTCTTCCACCATCCTTATAATTTTGAGAAAAAAAATACTCCTCAAAATATTGACACACTGCATTCCAGAAGTTTTGAGTCATATGCAGGGTGAAAAGAAACTCACCCTCTAAAATTCTCTTTAGATGTCTACAGAATCTACCTGAAAAGGATTTTTCACTAATTATCCATTTTCCCATTGTAAGCGTGGTACAGGAAACAGTTCATTTTCTTTACCATTTTCTAGTTTTGAATTTAGTCTGTGCCACTTTTACCATGTATGATACTGGCCAAGTATCTTAACCTCATTTCAACTCAATTGTTTTGTCATTACAATGGGCCCATAATAATTTACATGGTATGGGTGAGAGAGAACTGAGGACTTTGAAAATTTAGCAGCAAGCTGATTGAATCACATTATTCTCCTAAAAGACCAAGTGATTATCCTTATTTTTGTAATCAGTAGGAAATATGTATGACAGCTCAATATATATTGAAAAGTGTGTATACCATATATAAAAAAAATTTCCCCCCGTTTCTTCCCTGCCCCCAGAAGATTCACACAGCTTTTTCCTGTCAGGAGTAGGGAAGAGAGAATTTAGGATGATTCCTAAATTCTTTCTTTTTTCTTTTTCTTTTTGTTCTTGTTTTTTCTATTACAGTTGTCCTAATTTTTACCCCTTTGCCCTCCTCTGTCCAGCCCACCCCCACTCCCATAGTTGGTCTCCACATGGTTGTCCATGTCCATGGGTTATTCATGCATGTTCTTTGACTAACCCCTCCCTCTTCTTTCCACCATTCTCCTTATTCCCCCTTTCTTCCAACAGCTGTCCATCTGTTCCCTGTTTCCATATTTCTGGTTCCGTTTTGCTCATTAGTTTATTTTGTTCATTAGATTCCTCTTATAAATGAGATCATATGGTATTTGTTTTTCCCCACCTGGCTTATTTCACTTAGCATAGTAGTATCCAGTTCCATCCATGCTGTCACAAAGGGTAGGAATTCCTTCTTCTTTCTTTCTGCTGCATAATATTCCATTGTGTAATGTACCACAGTTTTTTAATCCATCATATACTGTTGGGCATCTGGACTGTTTCCAGTGCTTGACTATTGTAAATAGCACCGCAGTGAACAGAGGGGTGCATGTTCTTTTGAATTGGTGTTTTGGGATTCTTAGGTTATATTTCAGCAGTAGAATTGCTGGGTCAAAATGTAGTTACATTTTTAATTTTTTGAGGAAATTACATACTGTTTTCCACAGTGGCTACACTAGTCTGCATTCCCACCAACAGTACACTAGAGTTCCGTTTTCTCCACATCCTTGCCAGCACTTGTCATTTGTTGATTTATTAATGATAGCCATTCTGACAGGTGTGAGAGGATATCTCTTTGTGGTTTTAATTTTCATTTCTCTGATGATTTGTGATATTGAACATCTTTTCATACGTCTTTGTGCCATCTGTATGTCCTCCTTGGAGAAGTGTCTATTCAGATCCTTTACCCATTTTTTAATTGGATTGTTTGTCTTCCTGGTGTTTAGTCTTATGAGTTCTTTATATAATTTGGAAATTAAAACATTGTCCAATGTATCATTGACAAATATGTTCTCCTACACAGTTGGTTACCTTTTCATTTTGATGATGGTTTCTTTAGCTTTGCAGAAGATTTTTAATTTGATGTAGTCCCATTTGTTTTTTTTTTCTTTATTTCCCTTGCCTCAGGATATATATTGGCAAATATATCGCTATGTGGGATAGCTGAAATTTTACTGCCTATGTTTTCCACTAGGACTTTTATGGTATCACAGTTTCTATTTAAGTCTTTTATCCATTTTGAATTTATCCTGGTGTATGGTATAAGTTGGTGGTCTTGTTTCATTTTTTTGCATGTACCAGTCTAGGTCTCCCAATACCATTTGCTGAAGAGGCTATTTTTACTCCATTGTATGCTCATGCCCCCTTTGTCAAACATTAATTGACTATAGATACATGGGTTTATATCTGGGCTCTCTATTCTGTTCCATTGATCATTGTGTCTGTTGTTTTACCAATACCAGACTGTTTTGATTATAGTGGCCTTGTAGTATAGTTTGATATCAGGTACTGTGTTCCCTCCAACTTTGTTCTTTCTCAAGATTGCTGTGGAAGTTCAGGGTCTTTTTTGTTTCCATATACATTTTTGAAGCATTTGTTCTAGATCTGTGAAATATTCGTATTTTAATAGGAATTATAGTGAATCTATAGATTGCTTTGGGTAATATGGACATTTTAAAAAAAATATTTTATTTATTTATTTTTTATAGAGGGAAGGGAAGGAGATAGAGAGAGAGAGAGAAACACCAATTTGCGGTTGCTGGGGGTTATGGCCTACAACCCAGGAATGTGCCCTGGCTGGGAATTGAGCCTGGGACACTTTGGTTCCCAGCCCACACTCAATCCACTGAGCTACGCCAGCCAGGGCTGTAATATGGACATTTTAATGATGTTTATTCTTCCAATCCATGACCAGGGTATAAGCTTCCATTTATTTGTATCTTCCTCAATTTCTTTCTTCAGTGTTCTATAGTTTTCCAAGTATAGGTCTTTTACCTCCTTGGTTAAATTTATTCCTAGGATTTTTTTGTTGTTGTTGCTATAGTACATGGAATTTATTTCTTAGTTTCTCTTTCTGATTGTTCATCGTTGGTGTACAAAAGAGCCATTGATTCCTGAATATTGACTTTGTATCCCCGCTACTTTGCCAAATTCACTTATTAGGTCAGGTAGTTTTTTGGTGGAGCTTATAGGGTTTTTTGTGTATACTATCATGTTGTTAGCATATAATGAGAGTTTTACTTCCTCCTTTCCAATTTGGGTGCCTTCTATTTCTTCTTCTTGTCTGATTGCTATTGTTAGAACTTCCAGTACTATGTTGGATAAAAGTGGTAAAAGTGGACACTCCTGTGTTATTCTTGATCTTAAGGGAAATGTTTTTAGTTTTTGCCTATTGAGTATGATGTCAGCAGTAGGTTTTTGTATATAACCTTTATTATGTCAAGGAATGCTCCCTGCATTCCTACTTTGCTGACTGTTTTTTTTTTTTAATCATAAATGGGTGCTGGATTTTATCAGAAACGTTTTCTGCATCTGTTGATATAGTCATGTGATTTTGTCTTTCATTTTGTTTATGTGATATATGACATTTATTGATTTGAGAATATTTTATCATCCTTGCATCCTTGGAATATATCATACTTGATCATGGTGTGTGATATTTTTAATATATTACTGGATCTGGCTTGCTACTATTTTGTTGAGGATTTTGGCATTTGTGTTCATCAGAGTTATTGACCTGTAATTTTCTTTCTTTGTTACGTCACTACCTGGTTTTGGAATTAGAATGCTGGTCTCATATAAAGAGTTTGGGAATCTTCCCTCTTCTTGAGTATTTCTGCAGTAGTTTAAGAAGGATAGCTGTTCTTCTTTAAATGTTTGGTAAAATTTGCCTGTGAAGCCATCTTGTCCAGGGCTTTTGTGTGTCTGTGGTTTTTTGATTACTGCTTCAATTTCACTAGTTGCTATTGGTCTATTCAGATTTTCTGCTTTTTTCTGATTTAGTTTTAGAAGCTTGTATGTTTTTAAAACTGTATCCATTTTGCCCAGGTTGTCCAATTTCTTGTAGTTGTTTATAGTAATTTCTCACAATTCTTGCATTTCTGTGGTATTAGTTGTTACTTCTCCTCTTTCATTTCTCATTTTACTTATTTGGGTTTTATTTTTTTCTTGACGAATCTGGTTAACAGTTCTTCAAGTTTGTTTATCTTTTCAAAGAACCAGCTCCTTGATTCATTGATCCTTTGAATTGTTTTTTTAGGCTCTATGCCTTTTATAATTCTGCTCTGATCTTGATAATTTCCTTCCTTCTACTTGCTCTGGACTTTGTTTGCTGTTGTTCCTCTAGTTCTTTTAGATGTAGCGTTAGGCTGTTTACTTGATATTTTTCTCTTTTTTAGGTAGGCCTGTATTGCTATGAACTTCCTTCTCAGGACTGCCTTCGCTGTGTCCCATAGGTTTTGGGATGTTGTGTGCATTTTCAATTGTTTACAGATACTTTTTGTTTTCTTCCCTTGATCTCATTGTTAGCCCATTTATTATTTAATAACATGTTATTCATCCTCCCTGTTTGAACGCTTTAGAGTTTTTTCTTGAGGTTGTTTTCTAGTGTTAAGCCATTGTGATCCAAGAAGATGCTTGATATGATTTCAATTTTCTTGAATTTGTTCAGGCTTGTTTTGTGTCCTCCTATGTGGTCTATGTTTAAAAATAATCCATGTGGGCTTGAGAAGAATGTGTATTTTGTTCTTTGGCATGAAATGTTTTATAAGAATTAAGTCCATTTAATCTAGAGTGTCATTCAATTCTGTAGTACTTTTGTTGATTTTTTTTGGAAGATCTATCCTTTTTTGACAGTGGGATATTAAAATACCCTACTATGACTGTATTGCTGTCTATCTCTTTCTCAAAGTCCTCCAATATTTTCTTTATATACTTAGGTGCACCTGTATTCAGTGCATATATATTTATAAGAGTTATATCATCTTGTTGGACTTCTCCCTTAATTATTATGTAGTGACCTTCTTTGTCTCTTGTTATGGCCTTTGTTTTGAAGTCTGATGTAAGTATTACTACCCCAGCTTTTTTTAAATGTTCTTTTGCATGAAATAGTTTTTTTCATCCCTTCACTTTCAGCCTGTGTAATCTTTTGTTCTGAGGTGGATCTCTTATAGACAGCATATATGTGAGTCACATTTTCTTATCCATTCAGCTACATTATGTCCTTTGATTGGAGCACTTAATCTGTTTACATTTAATGTTATTACTCGTATGTACTTATTCATTGCCATTTTCCCCCTTTGTACTGTATTCCTCTCTCTCTCTTTCTTCTTCTTTTTTAAGTATTTTTATTGATTATGCTATTGCAGTTTTCCCAATTATCCCCCCTTGATACCCCCTCCACCCTGTCCCCCAACCCTCCAGCATTCCCCCAACCTTAGTTCATGTCTATGGATTGTACATACAAGTTCTTTGAGGTCCTCTTAATTTTTATACCATTTTTTATCTTTCCCCATCTATTTTATGCCTAATAATTATGCTTCTTCATCCCTGTACCTTTTCTGCACTATTCTTCCCTTCTCCTTTCCCACTGAAAACCCTCTGTGTGATGTCCATTTCTCTGATTCTGTTACTGTTCTGGTTGTTTGCTTAGTTTTTGTTTTCATTGTTTTTCTTTTCTTTTAGGTTCATTTGTTAATAGTTGTGAGTTTGTTGTCATTTTATTGTTCATATTTTTATCTTCTTTTTCTTAGATAAGTCCCTTTAACATTTCATATAATAAGGGCTGGGTGATGATGAACTCCTTTAACTTGACCTTATCTGGGAAGCACTTTATCTGCCCTTCCATTCTAAATGAAAGCTTTACTGGATAGAGTAATCTTGAATTTAGGTCCTTGCCTTTCATGGCTTCAAATACTTCTTTCCAGCCCCTTTTTGCCTGTAAGGTTTCTTTTGAGAAATCAGCTGATAGCCTTATGGGAACTCTTTTGTAGGTAAGTGTCTCCTTTTCTCTTGCTGCTTTTAGGATTTTCTTTTTGTCTTTAATCTTGGGTAACTTAAGGATGATGTGCCTTGGTGTGTTCCTTTTTGGGTCCAACTTCTTTGGGACTCTCTGGGCTTCCTGGACTTCCTGGGAGTCTATTTCCTTTGCCAGATTGGGGGAGTTTCCCTTCATTATTTGTTCAAATAAGTTTTCAGTTTCTTATTGTTGTTTTTTTTCTTCTGGCACCCCTATAGTTCGGATATTGGAACGTTTCAAGTTGTCCCAGAGAATCCTCAGCCTCTCTTCATTTTTTTGGATTCTTATTTCTGATCTTGTTGGATGTTTATTTTTTCCTTTTGTTCCAAACTATAGCTTTGAATCTGGTTTTCTTCTTGTTACTGTTGGTTCCCTGAATATTTTGCTTTATTTCATTTTGGGTATCTTTCACTTGTTCTTTCATTTTTCCACCAAGCTCAATCAGTTCTGTGAGCATTTTGATTACCAGAGCTTTAAATTCTCCATTAGATGGGTTGGCAATCTCCTCATCGCTTAGTTCTGAGGTTTTGCTGTGTTCTTTCATTTGGGCCATATTTCTTTGTCTTGGTGCACCACATAAATTATAAGGGGCATGGCTTTAGGTATTCATCTGGGCAGGACAACCCTCTTTGCTGTGCTGCCTGTGGGGGAGGGGCCAGAGAGGGAACAATGCAGCTTGCCTGCTGGTCTCTAGTGCATTTTCCAACAGACTCTTATGTCAGACTGGAAGTATCTCCCACCCTGGCAACCCCAGCCTTAGCCCACAGTGAGCTCTGAGACTCAGTTTTCCCCTTAAGTCAGTCCCTTCCACACAGCTCTGCAGCACTCAGCAGTCAGCCCCACCCCTCAGCTGCCTTGCTGTGGTTTTTCTGAGTGGTCTGCATGGTCTGCCTGACCAGTCTGGTTGTTCTGGTTGGTTTTTTCTTTAATTCCTTGGTTGTCAGAGTTCCATGCAATTTGATTTTCTGGTGCTTCTGGTTGTTTATTGATTTTAGATTGGTTGTTATCCTCCTTCTGGTTGTGTGAGGAAGTGAAGGGTTTCTACCTATGCCTTCATCTTGGCCAGGCTGTTTCTTCTTCTTCTTCTTCTTCTTCTTCTTCTTCTTCTTCTTCTTCTTAAAGCAGACCCTTTAACATCTCTTGCAGTGCTGGCTTGGTGGAGATGTACTCTTTTAGCCTTCTTTTGTTTGGGAAACTCTTTATTTCACCTTCCATTCTAAATGAGAGCCTTGCTGGATAGAGTGGTCTTGGTTGCAGATCCTTGCTTTTCATTACTTTGAATATTTTGTGAAAATCCCTTCTGGTTTGAAGTGTTTCTCTTGAGAAATCAGCTGATATCCTTATCAGAGCTCCCTTGTATTTTAGTAGCTGTCTCTCCCTTGCTGCCTTTAAGATTCTCTCTTTGTCTTTGAATTTTGCCATTTTGATTGTAAGGTGTCTTAGAGTGGGCCTCTTTGGGTTCATCTTGATTGAGACCCTCTATGCTTCCTGGACTTGTGTGACTTTTTCCCTCACCAAGTTAGGGAAGCTTTCTATCATTATTTTTTCATACAGGTTTTCTATCCATTGCTCCTTTTTTTTTCCTCTTCGAATCCCTACAATGCACATATTGTTACATTTCATGTTGTCCTAAAGCTGCCTTAAACTATCCTCATTCTTTTTTAGTCTTTTTTCATTTTTTTTGCTCTTACTGGGTATTTTTTTTCTACCTTGTCTTCCAACTTGCTGACTCAGTCCTCTGCTTCATCTAGCCTGCTCTTAATTCCTTCTAGTGTGTTCTTCATTTCTGATATTGCATTCTTAATTTCCAATTGGTTCTTATTCAAGGTTTCTATGTCTTTTTTCATACTGATGTATGTCCCACTAAGTTCCTTGATCATCCTTATAACCATTAATTTGAACTCTATGTCTGATAAATTGCTTGCCATGTTTTCACTTAGGTCTTTTTCCAGAGATTCCTTCTTTTCTTTGGTTTGGGGGTTGTTTCTTTGACTCCCCATTTTAGTTGTCTCCCTTTATTTGTTTCTATATATTAGACTGAGTTGCTTTAACTCTCTGTCTTGTGGAGTAGCCTTGTGTGTTAGGAATCCTGTGGGCCCCAGTGGCGCAGACTCCTTGATCTCCTGATCTGAATGCTCTAGGAATGTTCTCTGTGTGGGTTATGTGGACTCTCGTATTGTATTTGGGTCCTGATTATTATTGACCTGTTTGTTGGTTGGAACTCCCCTATGTCTGGCTGGCTAAGAGGCTCAACCCCCACCACATGTTGTACAATGTTGTTTAGGTGCTAGAAGAACAAAGCAAAATAACACAAAAGCAGCACCATACAAGAAGCTCCCTGCTCCCCACTGCCCCCATCACCACAGCAATATCAATAAGGGAGCAAAAAATAATAAAATTAGTAAGGAAAATGGAATAGGAGAGAAAGGGGAAGAGGAAAAAGAATATGGGAAGAGCAAAAGAAAGAAAAGTGATTATGAGAGGAGAAAGGGGAAGAGAACTACTACTCATAATGAACTGAAAGAGGAAAATTGGGAAAAGGAACACAGAAAAGGTAACAAAAACAATAAAAGGAGAGAAGAAAGGAAAAGTGGCATAGTCAAAGCTAAGAGTAGAATAAAAGAAAAAATAGATAAAAAATAAATTAAAAGGCTATGAAAAAGGAAAAATAACTAAGATAATGAAAAAAGAGCCAAATAGATTTGTCTCAGCACAGTTTAGATCTTGCCTCCTGGTTTCTCCCTTTGGACACCACTCTGATATCTGAGTCTGGTGTAAGCCAATGTCAGGTGCTCTCCAGGCCTGGCTCTCGGCTGCCTTTTTGAAGTTACAGGTGATCCAGTTTGTGGCTGATTCCTATGGGCTTGGCTGCTCCCAGGGTGGGCCAAGCTGCTCTGCAAAGCTGGCTTTTTTCAGCACTGGATACAGGAGTGTGTCAACCAATGCCCCAAGTCACCATAGGATCCACCTCTACCTATCTCTGCCTGCTAGTCTGCTGTCAATCCTAGACTAGTCACAGACCCAACTATTTCTGAGAGAGCTTCTGACAGAAACATGAGGCTGTGATTCCTGGGTCTCCCATAGCAGGTGACTTTCAGACTTCAGGGAAGATGGTGGGTGTGTTCCCCTTCCCCCAAGCCACCAGTCTGAGTCTGTCTGGGATTATTTCCCTGTACTTGGCAGGGCAGGGCCCCTAGTAGGCTTCCAGTGCTCAGATTTTGGGTTTGCCAGATATCAGAGGTATTTATGTGGCTCTCTTGTGTTTGGGAAGCAACAGTCTGTTTCCCAGGATAGTGTATGGAATGGCTGTGCCCTTCCACCTGTCTCTGATGACCTCTGAGTCTGTTTATGTTGCTGTCTCCTCAGCAAAGGTTAAGGGAAAAAAAGAAAGGAAAAAGACAAACAAAACAGAACATCAAGACAGGGCAAAACTGAAAAAAGAACAAAAAAGTTGTTGAGTGGGGCAAACAGGTTTTCCTGAGTCCTAAATTCTTAGTGAAACCTTCTCTTTGTCTCTCTAAATATTCCCCACCTCCAGCTCTAGTGCAGGGATCCAGCTCATCAATTATCCTTATTTTTTTTATCTTGTTTTGTCCTTTTTAACCAGAAATTTAAAATGAAATTTGCTCTGAGTTATAGGATATTTTGCATATGTTTTGTCTAAATATTGGAGCTTGTCATAACATAATATTTTAACACCTAAAACACTATTCATGTATGGGGAACATGAGTCAAGTTAAAGCAATTTAATTTTGAGGAAATTGGGGAAATAGACATTTCTCCTCAACTAATGATGATAATTAGTGATGTTGTATCTACCAATGTTCAAATCCTTTAATCTTAGAATTAGGAGGAATATCCTAAAGTTTTAGAAAAAACATGATGGTTAGTTAACTTTAAGGTTAAATGTATTGTGTTAAGAATTTTTATATCCCTCATCAAAATATGGCTTTCAAACAGAAAAGTACACAAATCATAAGCCAAACTCACCCATGTACCTAGATCTCAGAGCAGGAAAGAAAACATGAATAGAACCCTCAAGGTCCCCTTCATGCTCCTTTCAAGCTGTCACTCATCTAGCACCATAGATTCATCTTACCTGTTTTTGAAGCTAGTGTGTAAGTTAAATCATACAGTTCGTGACTTTTTTTGGAGGGGAGTGCGGAAGGATCTGGGCTTCTATTGCTCAATTATTTATGTTGTATGTTATAGCAAATTAATTAATTCTTATTGTTGTATAGCCTTCTATTCGAATATCTACTGGATGGATATTTTGGGTTTCCAATTTTGGCTATTATGAACCATAGTACTATAGACATTATATGTGTCATCTTCCAAAATATGCATATATTTCTTTTGGGATATATGTACAAGTACAGTTGCTGAGCCAGCTTTGTTCAATTTCAGTATATACTGCCAGTTTTCCAAATCACGCTCCCATTAGCAGTGTATGAAAGTTTCAATTGATTCAGATTTCTTGGCACCACATAATATTAAAGGATAAGTTAAGGGTTCATGTTGTAATCTTTATAGTAACTAATAAAATATTAGGAAAATAATATATAACTGACAAGTTAATAGGTGAAAGACTGAAATAATAGAACTTCAGTTAATCCAGAAGGCAAGGACAAAGTAAAACAGTTGAGTTAAATAGAAAATAAATAGTAATGGTTGCTATAAAACCAATATGTCAATGATTATGTTAAATTTAAATGGACTACATACTTTAAAGGATACTGCATGTGAGACATCTTAAATATAAGGGTACAAGAAGGGTAATTATAAAAGGATATGAAAAATTATATTATGTAAGCACTAACCAAAAGAAAGTCGATATAGCTATACTGATATCAGGCAAAGTAGCCTTTAAAGCAAAAAGGAATTCCTACCTTTTGTGACAGCATGGATGAAACTGGAGACTATTATGGTAAGCTAAATAAGCTGGTCAGTGAAGGACAAATACCGTATGATCACTTAAAAAAAAATCTAATGAACAAAGCATCCTATTTTTCTGACTATAAGACACACCCCCCTTTCCTCCCAAATTTTGAAGGGGGTGCATCTTATAGTCTGAATGTAGCTTACCTGGCTTGCTGTGGTGGGGGAGGCGGTGGCCTATGTTATTTATGTTATTAAATATTTTACCACATTTTTTGCTTCAACATTTTTTTTCCCTATTTTCCTCTAAAACCTAGGTGCGTTTATGGTCTGGTGCATCTTACAGTCCAAAAATTCGGTAAACTAACAAGCAAAATAGAACCACAGGCATAAAAACATGGAACAGACTGACAGCAGCCAGAGGGGAGGGGAGAGGTGGTGACTGAAAGAAGGTGAAGGGATTAGTCAAAGAACATATCTGAAGGACCCATGGACATGGACAACTGTGTGGAGACTGATTATGGAAGTGGGGGATGGGCTGGGTGGAGGGCACTGACGGGGGGAAAAGTGGGGTGACTATAATAGCATAAACAATAAAATATTTTAAAAAGAAGAAAAGAATTATTAAAGGATGTTTTATAATGAATAAAAGGGTTGAATAGTCCAGCTCCTGGTTAAAAACCTGTGTATGACTTTTTTTTTTTAGTCCAACCATGTGCAATTACAAAAGCTTTACTTGACAGGCCTCATGGAAGAAAGCTGCCCTCCCCAAACCAGACTTGATGCATAGCCAGTGCCTGCAGTCCCTGAAGGGCCTTGCAGTCAAGGTCCCCTGGATGACCATGATCTTACACAAAGCTATGTTCCCAGCCCAGGAGTCTTCAGTCAGAGGCTTCATTATCAGTAGCTTGAAGTACTGAAACCACCTTAGCAGGAAAAGAGGGGAACCTTGAAGATATTTTTTTCTCCCCTTTGACTCAGTACTTAGTACTCTTCCACTCTTAGCTCTTCTCCCTCTACCATCCCAGGGCCCTTGGGTCCACAACACTGCAGGAGCCTTTTGTTGGAGGCCCCCTGAGCAGTGAGAGATCCCTACCTCTCTGCTGACCTACATGACCCTCCACCCATTTCAAGGGGAAATGGACAGGGAAGTGGTGTTTCCTCTGGCTTAACCTTTTGCTTTACTACCACAGTAAGTGATAAAAGGCTTGACTACTACCTGGTTTTTTTTTTAGCTTTTTGCTTTACTTTGATACAATGACAGCTCTGCTGAGTTCCTGACAGGTTAATCCACAAGCAAGCTATAATAATTCTAAATTTCTAGGCCCCTAATAAATAATATACATAAAACAAGAACTAATAGATACTTAAAACCTGTTGAAGTATAACAAAAATGCAGAAAAATGTACAGATGAAGGTGTATAGCTCAGTGAGTAATGACAAAATGAGCCTATTAGTATATCCAACATATACATTAGTACTAGCCCCTCTGAAGGCTCCACCAAGATAGCTCCCAATCACTACTTCTTTCTTCTTCCCTGAAGGTCTCTACTGTTCTGCCCTGGCTGGTGTGGCTCAGTGGACTGAGTGCTGGCCTGCAAACCAAAGGGTTACTGGTTCATTTCCCAGTCAGGGCACATGCCTGGGTTGTAGGCCAGGTCCCCAGTGGGGAGTGTGCAAGTGGCAACTACACATTGATGTTTCTCTCCCTCTCTTCTCCCTTCCTTCCCTTCTCTCTAAAATTATTTTTTTTTTTAAAAAGGTCTCTATTGTTCTGACCTCTAATTCAATAGGTTAGCTTTGCCTGTTTGTAAACTCTGTATAATGGAATCATCAGTATGCTTTTGTACTTGGCATTTCACTAATACTATATTTGTTAGATATGTTCTTAATCATCTCCTGCTAAGTATTAACTTGCTATTATTTTCAGGTGTTTTGGAAAATAATTATGAGAGCCTACGTGTATTAAACGTTGAAAGAAATGGAAATATAATCTATACCTATAAGGTATGTCTATATCTCTCTTTTTTAGTGTGGTAAAATGTACATACATAAAATTTACTACTTTAATCACTTATATTCTCTTGTTACAGAATTTTATGCTCTTATTGAGGGGTAACAAATAACTCTTGTTGGCATTTAATCTTTACCATATGACTTTTTTATTTTGTGAGATTGAATAGTGTGATTTAAATTCAGTCTTCTGGTGGTGATTGCTAGGGGTGAGGGGTGTAAGGGGACTAAGTGGTAAGGGAAAATATAATAAAGATTATATATTAAAAATAAAATAAATTCAGTCTTTTATAAATAAAATAAAATTGCACATAATGTCTGACATACTACTCAGTTTTTTAAAATAAATGAATGGTTCTATTTTCTAGAGGAAAGATGACAAATAGAAGATTTAAATATAATTAATATGTTAACTTTTTATCTTTGAGGAAATATTAAATATAATTATTCTACCCCATCTGTTAAGACTTAGATATGCTCAGACTTTTGAGGCATTATTATTTATCAATGCTTTTTCATTGTTAAGTGTTCTAAGGAAAGAAAATTTAACTTTCTGATAACTTTATTACAGTAGAGGAACATGAAAGAATAATTGCAATGGCCAGTTTGCTTTACACAGCTGTATCACTGTACATTTTTGTTGCTTAAAAAGTTATTATTTTAAGTTGTATCTATCAGTATGCCGCATTTAAGAAACTGTATTATTCAAAAAGTTTTACTTATAAGAATATCATGGTCTTGATCTGGCCACTTCCAATACCCATCATCTATATGTTCTTAAATAAATGGAAGTACAAAGAATCTGCCCCTTTACCATGCTTAGTCCTACTAGACAGTGTCCCCTACACTCACTGAGCTGAAACGATTTGGTCCCTCTCTGACATACACAGTGTGCTGCCTATGCAGTGCTTATTGCTAATGTTGATGGAATTATTGCAGTTTGAGAACTTGTAAAATCCTAACTTTCTAAATAATGACATTTAATAAACCTCTAGTTAATTTTTTTAGGATGATAAGGGAAACGTCTCCTTTGGATTATATGATTGCCAAACCAGACAAAATGAGGTAAAAATCATCATTAATTATAGATTTACTTATTCATTACTTTACTGCTTTTGAGTTTTCCTTATTTTTGCCTCCTTTTTCTATGTACAAATTCTCATTTCATTTTCTGAAAATTTAGTTTTAATTTCTTTGCTTTTCTTCTCTTCTCCCTTTTATACTCTCTTGGCACCATTATCTTTATCTTTTTTTTTCCTAAATGCAAAGACTTGAACCAAAACATCAGCTGAAGTCTTGTAGTTTTTGGAGATTTAAGCAAACTTGGCTCAAACCAATTACCCAATATTCTGTAGGAATGTAGGGAGTCCAGTACCCTCCCCAAGATGTTGCTCCACAATTTGTGTGTTCCCACAATTTGTGTGTTCCCACAATTTGTGCGTTCCCACAAGCTTAGGATCTCATAATGACCTCTAGCTCTGGATTCTGCTTTTGCTTAACTTTCACTTATCTTGCTTCTCAAAGATCCAGGTATAGAACCTAGGCTGCTTTTTAAAATTTTTCCCCAAACCACTCACATAAGATATTAGATGGTGTGACAGCTTTGTCTAATTCTTGGGGCAAATAGGAAAGAGTCATTTTGTGCCTATGCAAAAACAATTTACAAATATTAAGGGATTAAGAAGTCTAAAAATGTACATTGGCACAAAAGCTTCCCCCAAACACATTGTTACATGAAAAAAGCAAGTTGCCAGGGTAGTACATTCTATTTATACTTAAAAAAATTATAAGAAAACTATGCAACATATGTACATAAATATATACATTAAAAACTCATTTTAAAACCTCTGGAAGGCCAAAGAGCAAATTACCAACAGGTTTCATTTTAGAAGGAATTTGGGATTGGGTGAGTGTAATGGAGAGCTTTGACTTTTTATTTGGTAGTGCTAGCATGTTTTAAATACTGCAATTATGCTCATGTGTTATTTTATAATTAAGAACATAAAAACACTAAGCATTAAATGTATACATTTATGATTCTCCTTACTTACAAATTAGAATTGATCAATTAGAGCAAGAATCAAAGCAACCCTAAATTTCTCACATGAATTCAGAGCTTTCTTATTCTTAGTTCTTATTCAAAGTTCACTTTCTCTAATTGAGTGTTTTCTGACTCCCCAACATATTTCGATCAACTTCTGGCCATAGGATTCTAGTGTGTCCTTAGTGCTTTTTTTTGTTTGTTTGTTTTCAGGTACTAATTACCTTCTTACTACTACCTACTGTTCTCTTAGCCCATTCTCTCCTGACATCTAAGACTCTAACTTTCCTTATCCTCTGAGTACTATACTTTATAAATTTGCCTAATATAAGTTATTGTCTCCAGTTCCTCAATCTGTATCTCACATCCTCCTTCTGCATAACCATTTTTATTTTCTTTACTATTTAAGGAAATGGAATCTTGCAACATTTCAAACAGCAGCAAGACAATTTAAAAAAGATTACTTTACCAATGCACTAATTAGGAGAGTCCTATAAGAGATGTACTTGTTATAGTCTCTTAGACATAGCTAGTGATATCATTTATATAATTTGGTTAGAACTTTATTTGCCTCAATGATTATAATAGCTAACATTTGAGTGCTTATTATGTGTGGCATACATTGTATTAAGTGCTTCATATGGATTATCTCATTTGATCCTTTTATAAGGATCAGTCTCTTAAGATAGATATTATGATCTCTGTTTTGCTGATGTGAGTATAGAGAGGTTGAGTAACTTGCCTAAAGCCACATAGCTAGCAAGTGGCAGAGTCGGGATTAAAATCTGGGTCTAATTTGGCTCCAAGGTCTGTGCTCTTAATTGCTATGCTCTGTTGCTTCATGGCTAAGTTTCAATGCCAAACATGGCCTACAAACCAAACAACTTTTTTCTTAAGAAATAATCAGAAACTTCTCAGTATGAATAAATTGGCTCATTGACTGGTTCTTTGGTTAAATGTCACAATGATACTTGGTAGATAGCTAAATGGGAATTTGTATTCATAAAATTGTTATTAATATGAAACTTCAAATTAAAAAATATTTTGTTTTAATAGCATCTCTATACATTTGAGAAAGATTTGCAAGTTGTCAGTTGCTCTGTCAACAGTGAGAGAACTTTGCTTGGTGAGTTAAACTTCTTTATTGCTACATGTCAAGAACTAAACTACATTTTTTTTGAGTTTCAAAGTATTAGATTTTTACAATATTTGATTTGTCTATTACAATAATTTTCTATTAAGAGATACTTTTAAGAGGTTAGATGTGAAATAAAGAACTTGTTGAGTCTACCCACAAAAAAAGATCGCTTTGTATTCTGCTTTGATCATCCACTGACAGATCCTTTGAGCCCTTACTCATTTCAGATAGAAATCAGTGACTTTAACAAGCTACTACATGGATCATTTGCTAATGATTTATTTTTTTTCCATAAGCTGCAAGTTTAGTTCAATCTACTAAAGAAGGAAGAAAGAATGAGCTTCAACCAGGTAATAAAATTATATTTTTAAGTGCATACTGATAGATGAAGATTTATTGAACTACTTAGTCAGATTCAGACATCTTTACAAATAGCTTTACCTCAGTTCAAAAAGGTGAAGGTCATGTCAAGCAGGTAAAAGTTAAAATTTTTTTTCAAGTAAACAATGTACAGAAAATATTATAACAATGAATAGCAGAAGTATTCAAAAGGAAGTTAACACCCCTGCAGACTAAACAAACATTGATAACACATTAGAACTCCATGCTCAGAAGCTTGTTTAAAGGGTTAGTAAAAGTTTGGTTTTCCTTTAAGAATACCTTTTTTTTTCTTACATCTGGTTAACTGTTGAACAATATATAATGCATTATGATTAGTCTACCAGTTGTAGATATAAAATCAATTCTACTCATTTGCCAAGGCACACTTAATTGTTTGTTATCTGTGTGATACCCCACCCCCATCCTTTTAACATTCTATAAATTCTATCTGTTCAGAACTCAACAAATATACTGAGTGCCTGCAGTGGGTCAGGCACTATGCATTGTGCTGGGGATGCAATAGTACACAAAGAGGTGTGGCTGTTGCACTCAGGGTTAGTTTAGGGACCAGTGGTGGGTGGGAATGCCCTGTGAAGCATGTGCCCTATCTTCAAAGGAAGCCCAGTGGGACCAGCTTTGCAATTTATCAAGAGAAGTATGGACATTGATGTAAAAATTTTATTTTTAAATGTTGGCTCAAATATTTAAAAAAATTCTACTCTGGCAATGGTAACTGCCTGTGGCTGGATCTAGCCTTTGGGCTACCATTTTTCATCTGGTAGTCTGGTCAATCTCATTTCAATTCTCTTACTTTTCCAGACCTGCAGTGTGTTCCAGCTGTTCTGTTTATTCGGCACTTATTCGACCTTTTGTTAGTATAGTTCCCACTCAGATGTACTTTTCTGTGGCTGCATGCGATGGAAAAACCCTTTTACGCACTTTCCACATGACACTTATGTGGCAGTCCTGGGCTCCCACAGAGCCGGCTTAGAGAGTGTCAAGGGAATCAGAGCTGGGTCTCTGTAGGACCGTCTCAGGGACCTCAGCAGGAGAGTTTCTGAGAGACGGTGGTAAGCAGGATGCATTCTCTGAAATCTTAGCATGTATGATCCTCACCCATGTTTCCCTCCTGCCCTGTTACACAGAGCCACAACAGTCCTCCCCTCTCTTCCATGCTGTGTCCTGCTCTCAGCATTCTCTGTGTTTTGTAGAATCAGATGCAATGCTCATTTCAGAGGTAATGGAACTGGACTAGCTTAAGTGAAATTGGGTCTAAGATATTGGTGTCCTGACCTTTAAAACAAGGGTATGGACAAAATCAAGATATGTCCCTGATTTCCTGGGTTAATAAACCCCTTTTTCCAAGAAGAGAAAGGCCCAGCTGCTTGTATTCCTCTCAACCACGAACCTAGATTAGGTCTCTGCACTTCCTAGTCCTTGAGCCTTATTGCTTTTAGCCTTAGAAATTGTTGTGCTGGGAAACCCAGAAGTAACTATAATCTTTATATGATGTTTACTGTCTATACCTGATTGTCATGTAGAACAGTGGAAATTATCTATATTATAAAATGTACTTTCAGACCAACTTTACTGTAAGTTTTGTTTGATTACAACATTAAATCCTATTCAGGCATACTTACTCAGTTTTGGAGATTTGATGCAACCTCTAGTGAGATTATCTGATTGCTTCTTTAAAAATATTAGAATGAACACTTTTAGTTATTGGATACCTCATACTTTATCTTCTTAGCTCACCTCTCATGTCAGCCTCTGCAGTGAGAACCAGCTCTGCTCAAATGTCATTTGACAGACAGTGCCTTACCTCAGCTGCTTTACCTGCTTCTTGCTTTTTGTCCAGAGCCCTTGGGAAAATCTGTTTACTGCCTGCATGTGTACCACCTGGATGTATGGTTGGAAAGGATTCCCAATAGGGTAGGCCATGGCCACCAGCAGGGGAGGAAAGGAGATGAAGGATAAACACTCCCTCTTTCCATCACTAAAGTGGATAATTCTGAGGCACATTCCATGCAGCTCAAGACCTAAGGGGGTCACTAACTTGATAATGTCCCTGATACTGGCATCCTCTTCTCCCTGGTTCAGTCCCTTCACTCTCTCAAGATAGCCCCTCATGGCTAAAGTGGTTCTGTTTCCTGACATAACTTCTTGCTTTAGTTTGGGCTTTCCCATAAGTAAAGTCTGAGGCAAGTATTTGGGGGAGGATCCTTGCAAACATTATTAGAAGAGTATTTAAACAGAGATCTGAAAGAGGGAGGAAGCAAGTGTGTGGCTATGGGGAAAGCACATTTCTCTCCAAGTGAACAGCCAGCACAAAGTCTGTGAGGCCAGAGTGTACTTGGTGGACTCACTGTTCCAGGATAGAGAGGAGTCAGTGAAACTGGAGTGGAATGAGCTGGAGTGGACAGAGTAGTAGGAACTGACGCCATAGAACAGGGGTGATGTGCAGAGAGATCGTAGAGATGCTTAGAAGGCTTTGGTCAGTTGAGATTTCAGAAATGATGTGACCAGAGAGCACTATAGGATCTATTATAATACTTTGTCCTTTGAATAAATATTTTGAAAAGGCTTATTATCTGTCCTTGAATGACTTGATAAGCCATTTGATTATAATATGTAGTTGGCCTCAAGGTGTTATTTAATACTCTATTGTTTATAATAATTTGTTTTTTCCTTTGGAAATATGGAAGGTGGGGTTCCTTGGTCCATTACTGTTCAAAACAGTTTTTATCAGCAGTGCTAATTATCTTGGCTGTGGCCATGCCGGAGTTCATGTGTTGTTTAGAACATGGCCTACTATAGCAAGCCAGGCCCAGCTGCCCCCTTCACCCTTTCCTGTGGAATTCCTTCACCCCAAGGCACAGAGATCTCCACTGGGCAGTGGTTGGAGTGACCACATGTGTTGGCCCCACTGCCACTGAGATCTCCAGAGCCCCCAAGTACCATTATAGACAGTTAAATGCTGCAGCTACTCCGTGGAGTCGTGGTTTGATTTCAGTGTTCCAGTAACCGGAGCTTCTTCAGAACCAGGTCCAAATAGACTTGTCTAACCTTGTCACCATTTCTCAACATGTACCATCACCTGCATCAGACCAGCTTCTTTTGCCCACTCTCTACCCTCCTCATGCCATGCCTATTCCTATGTTTTTTCTAAAATTTTGTTCAATTTACTTAAACTAAAATTTTTTTTTTAAATCACCATTTCTTTCATCACTCTACTTGCCCCCTCTTGCAACCACTGATCTATCCTCTATAATTTCGAGATGGTTTTCATACATAAATAAATATATGTATATATTTTTTATTCCATATATAATACAGATCATATGGTATTTGACTGATATCACTTAGCACAATGCCCTCCAGTTCATTATGTTGTTGCTTCTGATTCTGCCGTTTCTGCTGCCTAGATGTCCATATCCTGCCTGGCCTTTTCTTGACCTTCAGTGCTGTGCTTTCAGGCTCCATTGAAACCTGGATTCTCTAAATTCTTAAGACAACTTTAAGTACTTCATGGAATCATGAGATTTTTATGGTTGAAAGTAATTGTACAAATAATCTGGTTCTGTAGTTTTTCATTTTATTTTTTAAATAACAAGATACTGAGGCCTAGGAAATCTTCGTGACTTGCTGAAAAGTATATTTTAAGTTAGTGGCAGAGCTTACACTAGAACTGATGTCTTAACTCAGAGTACTTCCTGTTACACTATGAAAGCACTTGGTATTGTTGAGAGAAGTTTCCATTTGCATGATTACTCGTATCATTATGCTAATTATATTATTTGTGTCTCAGCTGCTCTAAAGAAGGGAAATATTAGTGTAGGAAGATGGTTTCTGCCCTCAAATATTCTACTATTTTTCAAGGCAAGTTAATTTAGCTGATAGCTTGTTATCTCACTTAGGTACAAATTCACTGCCAAAGATGCCAAATATAAGGTGATTCCGTATTTTCCAATGAGGAGATTCCTCTATCCACCCCCTGAAAAGTTTTTTTTTTTTCAAATGAAATATATATGCTTTTAGGGCAAGAAATAAAATAGTCAAATGCCAGCTGTACTACTTAGTATATTAAATATAGTAAGGAAAGTTGCTTTTTTTCTCATTTTCACTATTTAATTTTTTATTTTTCAATTACAGTTGATCTCTTTCTCACATTTCACAGAATATTTCTATTCTACCATTATTTTCTATCACAAGTGTCTTTGACACCAATGTCTTTATTTATTCTTAGAGCCATATTTTGAGCCATCAAGCAAATTTTTAAAGGACCTCACCTTTATCCCACTTTTTAGAAATACAGCTTTTTGAATTGGTATATGATCCTAGATTTTTATTCTAAGCTACAAGTACCCATCGACCAAACATTTGATTTTCACTTCTGTTGTATATTTGTTATCCCACACAATAATTCACTCACTGTCTTGATTTATAAATAATCTTTAAAATTAATTTTATAGAAATATCCAGTCCTTGCAATTAGGACTGTCCCAGAGATTGTTTTACATTCTTTGCCTTTTTAAAAAAATTGAATGAAGCAGTGTTGCCAGGTTACTTTAAATCGTGAAAACTGGTTTTGATTTAATTCTAGGCTTCTGTGCCACCCCAAAATTGTACATTGTTATTCAAAATAAAGTCATTGAAAAGTACCCTGGATTATTAGAGTCTTTGTAAGTGCTCAAACATAAGGCAACTTCTTTTGAGGTTTAATCTTGGGGTAGGAGAACTTTTAGCCTAAATTTGGATATCTGTGGTAATCCCATTATAGCCTCTGTCCAAGGACTTCCTCCTAATTGCTATCTCTGATGACCTTTGCTTGAATGTGCTGCTGAGGAAGTCAGGGGGTCTGTATCAGTGAGCTCTGCCACTGCCTGCTGTTCCTGATAGGTGCTGTCAACTCCGACTTGTTCATGCATCAGAAATATCTTTATATTTTCATGTACAAACAGTATTTTTCATCATGCTGCAGAATGGGAGTGCCACTGAGGTGGGTTGTGTTATGTAGATTTAGAAGTTGGGAGGGCCTGCCAAACTGTGCTAAATAAAAATGGCTGAGGAATGGGAGGAAGTTGTCTCTGTATGCACATCAACTTCTCCCTTATGATGTTTTCAGTGTCTGTTTTGGTTTTAAGAAATGTCAAAGTAAATTTTAAGAAAATTAGTTTTCTTTGTGTAATACAATAGGCAACACATTTACATATTCCAAGGTCAGACATCTGTGGAGAAGATAACCTGTGATATTCTGGTCTTCGTTTCTCAAAGCCTCCATTACTTTGTAGGATCAAAGTGCTTAACTCTGTTGGTGGAAATCTGCCCCGTGAACAATGTGAAGGTTCTAAAAGCAGTGGATAGCTATCTTTGGGTACAGGTAAGTAAGCATGTCATTTAAGACATCTCATTAATCAAAAGGCGTGAACCTAGAGAAAATGGTGTTTACAACATACTTTCACACAAATTATCACATTTAATCCTCAAAGCATTCTGATAAATGGTACGGTAGGAATGATCAGCTCTTCCTTTGCAAACATGGAAATCTTTAAAACTCAAACCAGGTTCCTCTGTCTCTATTCTGTTATGGTTTGTCTGATAGTAAGGTAGTATTTTACATGATAAAATATTTAATATCAAAACATTTAAGTAAATTTGAAATGGTTTATTTCATGTATTCACATAGTTGACAGATTAAATATCTGTGATTAAATGATTTAGTCCCATAATTTATCAACTCCTTGAATTGATGCAGAAGCACTATGTGTATAATGCAGGTAGACTAGATATAGTCGGTCCTTGTTACTAGCATATTCTGAGTTTATGAATTCTACTACTTGCTAAAATGTATTTGTAACCCCCAAATTATAATATACATGGTGCTTTCACAATCATTTGCAGACATGTTCAAAGTGGTGAAAAATGTGTTCCCCAATGCACACATTTCCAGTTGAGGTCGAACAAGAGGACACTGAGTTCTTGATTCACTTCTCATATTGTAAACAAATGTTTTTGTGTTCTGTGTATTGCCATGATTTTTTGAATTTTGGGGCTCTTTTGTTAGTGATTTTACTGTTTAAAATGTCCCCAAGCATATTGCTGAAGTGTTATCCAGTGTTCCTAGATGCAAGAAGGCTGTGATGTGCTTTACAGAGAAAATACGTGTTTTAGTTAGATAAGCTTCATTCAGGCATGAGATTATAGTGTTGTTGACTGTGAGTTCAAGGCTAATGAATTGACAGTATATAGTAAATAAGGTGTGTTTAAACAGAAGCACAGATTAAACAAAGTTAAATATTAATTTGTTGACAATAATGTTATGACTAGAGTCTCACAGGAAGCTACCCTTGTGCTCCCCTGAGGAGCAATGGTCAGTATTCAGTGTACAGTGTTTATGGTGACTTTATAGAATATAGCTACCACAGATACTTGCTCATGCCTTGTTGCAGTACAATTTCCTTGTGTAATACAAAGTATTTGCCTCCTTTCCCCCCTCCCCCGCCCCACTCACTCCCAGCCTTGAGCCAATGTGTCTCCCTCTTGCAGTGTGTATTAGGAGAGGGGATAGTCTGTCATCTGGTTCTCCACTGTCAGCAGTCCTTCCAGCTTTTTTGCATTTTCACCACCACTCCTGGCTTCACTGTGAGATGCTGCTTGTTTCCAGACAGGGCCTGGCGTGGAGCTCCTGAGCTGCATTCCCCCTTCCCTAGAAGCTGCTCTGTTTACACTGTGATCAGTACAGGGGTGACTGTGGGACAGAGCACACTTCCCTTCTCTGGATTGTTTCTCTTAGCTTCCTTAGCATCCCCACCCAGGGCTGTCTAGGCAATGGTGATGTTGTTGAAGGATTGGGACACATAAAGGGATTTTGAACTTGGGAAGGGAAAAGTTTTTATAAGTATTTGGTTGTGCAACATTATGAATATATCAAAAACTACTGAATTGCACATTTTAAAATAGTTAGAATACTGAATTTTATCTCAAATTTTTAAAAAAAGTACATGATGCATGACAGCATCCACAGACAAAAGGAAAAGGCTCCACACAAATAAAGTAAAACTTGTATTCACCTTGTGATTCCATCTCAGTTCCTAGCCCTGCTCCCTGCGCCTCATGCCTGTCTATACCCCTGGAGAGAGAAACTTCTTCAAACCTCTGTCCATGGCAAATCCCCATCTTTCTGCCTCTCCCTGCCCCCCCCCCCCCTTTACAGAAACACCCTTCACTGTCCACTGAGTTTGGTCTTGTCCTTAGATCTATCGCCCTCCCTTTTCTTTTCAAAATATCCACGGTGGTCTCCAGCAGAGCATTTTCCTGAGTGTTTGTGTGCCATCTGGACCCCCTTCGCAAAGGAACTTTAGCAGGACAGTAGTGAGTGGGGTTGGATCCTAATCTGATACCCTTTGAGAGTTCCCTTTCAGCATGAGGTGCATCTTCTAGATAGTTCCAGTGGATAATCAGACACCCATCTATACCCCTATAGCACATATTTCCAATGATAAATATTAACAATCAGAGCTCCATATTTGTGAAGATAAATATTTCCCTAAAATATATATAGATCCCTATTTACAAGGCAAAAAAAAAACCCCTCCAAAAAACAAAAACAAAAATCAAAACAAACCAAAAAACCCAACTTCGCTTGCTTTTGTAGAGCTGTGTCTGAAGCCTGTCTATTTATATTCTGACTTCTAGGCCCTATGGTCACTTCATAAAATGGCATTTTTAAGATCGTGTTCTCACTGATTGCCACACAAAGACCAGGCAAAGGTTTAGAATTCCACAGCATGTTAGTCCAGGTCACAGTCCTAAGCGAGCATGCCCTGGCCACCTCTGTGGACCCAGGGCGGCTGTGTCATCTTCTGTAGGAGCATCTCCTTGTTTGAGGTGCTGAGCATTTGCTCTTTGTTGTCTATACAAAGAGCAAATGTGGTGTCTCTCATCTTTGCTTCTCCTCAACCCCAGTATATGAAATATCTTGCTTGATGTGCCCCATTTCACAAACAAGGAGATAATAAGTTCCATATTATTGTTGTAGCTGAATTCTGCACTTGGTTATCTATTTTATAATTTTGAGGTTATTGCTCTGAAGAATGATATGTAGTTAATGTTTTATTTTTCAGTTCTAAAAGGGAAACCTGACTACAAATAATTTTAAAAGTTGACGAGTTGTTTTTCTAATTTGTCATTATGAAAAGTTAGGACACCAGGGGATATATTTTGTCAAAATTTTCCTAGTCTGTAGAGAGGATGCCAACTATAACATAGGGACATAGAAGGTTGTATTCTTTTATTATGCTTTCAAGTTTGGAGGGAAAAAGCAAAATTCACTGGTGGAGCTTATCTACTAAGCTTTGATGTTACTAAATGAACCTGCTGAGTTCCTGGAGTCATCCATCCCATAACCGGTGTTCCCTAACATTGCAGTGGACAGCATCAGGCTGTGGGTTTCTGGCTGCCTGCCTGTCACATATGAGAGAGCACAGAGTGTGGGGGAGTAGGGTGGGTCAAGCCTTTCCTTCCCAGGGACAGGCATTCTATGCTTTGAGGCTTGTAAGTCCTCCACCACTTGCCACACTGTGACTCACTGTCCTTTCTTGGAAAGTCCCTGGCTAGGTTTTGCTTTGTCTCTTGGATGTGGGACTTTGGAAGTTGTAATGGAGAGTAGTTTACTTAGCTCTCAAATTAAATACTGGGGTTTAGTTACACAGCAAATGTATTGATTGCTCTTATTTTGTGCATGTGAAATAGAACTTGCTGTACAAATGTTGTTACATTGTTTCTGATTGGCTTCAGAATCACATATTGTAAATAGGAAGCACCATCCCTAGAAATAGCTTACACTTTAACCTTATTGTTTAAATGAATTATATTGGACCTGAGATCAATTTCCCCCTGGAAAAATGAGTTCCTAAAAGTTCCATTTTTCTGCTTGCTTCCATCTGTAATGTGTGCCTGCATGTGACTTACCTAAATTGTTCTGTGGTTCTCAGTCCCTTCTATGGTATATAGTAAGATAGTTGACGCAGACACTGGTCCGCAGTATCTGCGGCATCATGGATGAGACAGGAGACATTCACACAGACTACTAAGACCTGTGTGGAGGAAAAGGGATGGCCAAGCTACCTTCTCAAGGGGAGGGTGCCTTGGAGCGGCTTAGCCAGTCTCTCAAAGGAGAGTGCCCCGATCCTTCCCTTCACTGGGTTTTTATTGGCTTTTCATTTGCACAGGAATACAGGTAAAGTTCATTAATCATCGTCGGGCAATAAGGATCAAATAATAGACAGTATACAAATAACTCTGAGCGCCTATTCTGAGTTAGGGTCTATTAGCTAAAGGGCTACAAAACATTTTGGGAAACAAACTCATTTCCTGCTTGGACCTTTATCAATTAATTAAGAGCATTCTTAGCAAAGCAGGTTTCACAGGAGTTTATGTATTCTTTCTCAGGTCAGGCCTGATCACCTGGGGAACCCGCCCTTTTCTAGCACAGGGCTGTACCACCCTCTGTCATTGTTTCAGGATTAAGTCAGGCAGAGGGAGCAAGACAGCCAAAAGAGTAGAAGACTTCTCACAGGCAGAATGAGAACTCAGGCTTTGTCAAAGCTGAGGGGCAAGGGTCCATCACTCCCTTTCTCCATGGCCCCCCAAGTCCTTCCCTGGGGCCTGCACGTGATCATGCCTGTCTTAGGGTGTTCCCCCCTTGGGGAATTTTACCCATCATTGGCTAACTGATTGAGCATTGGGGGCCAGTTATGGATGAAGTAAAGGAGCAGAAGTGGTGCTCCTGCCAGGGAGATAAGCTTTGTCTCCTTAGAGGCTTATGGTCTGAAGGTTGTTCACTCAGCCTTAGCCATGGGGGGGGGTTACAGCTCCTGAAACCAGGAAGGGCGGTTCCCAACATCAGTGATCAAATACAATTTTTCAAATAGTTGTATCAGCAAGGTAGTTGCTTATATTTTTGATTAATTTTCTTTTTGCAGTTCCTCTACCCACATGTTGACAGTCATCCTCTTCCAGAGAACCACCTGTTACTGATTTCAGAAGAGAAATGTAAGTACATCTTTAGGCAGTATATAGGAACTTCATGAGTGGCACATCTCCTAATGAAGTATGGGACGTGACTGAATCTTCTAGAGGTCCACTCACCTGTGCTGAGGGTCTGCTGACCTTTGATGTCTATGTGAGACCTCAGACTGCTGTGAAAGGACTTTTCCTTTGGCCCCCGCTTGTTATTCCATTCGGACTCTGCTCTGTTTCCTCATCCTGGGAATGATGGGCCTCTGCATATATGGATTTTCAATTTTGTCACATGGTGAGGTGTTTGTAGAACAGTTGTACAGGTCATTTTTGCCTTCTGTAGTCCCTCCTACTTTCAGATGTCTGTCATAGTAGATAAGCATGATATAAGGAGGAAGGTTAGCATTAGAAGCTAGAAGAATTTCATGGCAGAACTTGAGGACACATACTAAGTTTGTCAAAGTCAGATAGAGGCAAATAAGATTGGGAAATCCTTTAGTAATGTTTTCAAGTGGGGGGTTAGAAGGAGAAAGGACAAAATTCAGTGGTGGATCTTATCTAATAAGCCACCTTTCATTTTATAAGATTAAACTGCTAATTTGTAATTTGGAAAACCTGAGGGGTTAAGCTTGCGTTTCCTGTATTTGCCATGTATAATGTACACCCTCATTTTGGGCCCAAATTTTCAGGAAAAAGTTCTTCTGTTTTACTTTTTTAAATTAAATTTTTATTTATTTATATTTAGAAACAAAATCAATTATCATGTTCCAGGGTATTATTTTGCATATGGATATTGTTATTTCTTTCTAGAGTAACACTTTTAATGCATAAGCATAAATAAAAGAATTAAAAACATATATATATATAGATACAGAAGTAGTACTACCCACATATAATGCACATCCTTATTTTCCTTCAAAAATTTGGGCAGAAAGTGCTTATTATACATGGCCAATTATGGTAGTTCCTATGCTCTTGCCCAACTGTCTCACATTTTTGCAACCAGAACTGGCAGAAGGTAAGTATGGTGAATGAATCTAAATTGCTTACTGAGAGAAAGGGATCATCTACAAATCGACCAGAAACATTTAGAGTTTTGTAATGTGAAACTGATTCCTATAAGAATGCCCCTCTCAGATATCTTGCATGAGTTTTCTATCTGATATTTTCACACACGCAGGTGTTTGGTATTTGGAAACTGAAGCCAAACCCTGCCAAATGAACCCTTATTAGCTGTACATAGGACCGGGGATTTGGGGAGACAAGTGCCTATTGAGGGAACACAGGGGAGCAGAAAGGTTAAATGCATGTATTGTTGATATTGAGAGTAAAGGCTGGACCTGAAACAGACCGTAAAGGGAGGCTGAAGAAAGATGGGGTATGTTTTGAACCTTCATTGTGAAATTGGTCTCCATGATAATATTTTTCAGCCAGTTGTCTAATTTCCATTTTTCAATAAAAAATTATTTACTATGGTTAGATGAAAAGAGTACTAAATGTCTTTTTGTGAAAGTTAAATTATCTTTCTGTTGTTTCTTTGTTTAAAGATATTGAACAATTTCATATCCAAGTCATCCAAGAAGGTGGAAATAGAGTGGTAAATATTTGAAATTCCTTTTGCTTTGGAGTTTTTTTCCACAAAGAGTGACATTTCTAAACTGTTAAAGATAGGTTTATATTATAGAAACATAACATTTTCTTTATTTGATATCTTTCAAATTATAGTCTTGCTGTTGTAAAGTGTGAGCTAATACAAGATATAGAAAGGGGTTAAATGTTTCCTTTACCTCTGTCTCAGCCTCTAATCTTGGTCCCCTGAGATAATTAGTAATGATAGCCTTGTGTGACTCTTTCCACACATTTTACTTTGCACAGGTGCACGTATACAAGGATTCAGTTGTTTTTGCCAAAATAGAATCATAACACATATATTAATTTGCTGCTTTTGTTTTTGCATTTTTCCTAATATATCAGGAGTATCCTATAGGTTACTAAATAAAGATATAACTTTTTTCCTCTAATTTTTGTACATAGATACATATACATACATATATAATAAATGGGATTATAACACATATGCTGGGGTTTTATGTAATTAGATTTTCTTCTCTTTTTTTTTTGCTTGTTTTCTACTTCTCCCTTCCCTTTTCACCTTTAACTTTTGTTCATAACCTAATGAAGCCTTTCTTACTTTTCTCTATACCTGTATTGTCGATCATCCTCACCCCTGACACTACCAGGGATTTGTTTATTGTTCACTCCTTCCTTATTCACCTTTGTGGAATTGCCCGCAAGTTAACTAGAATAGTACCAATTTACTTTCTTTAGAAGTGCATAACAGTCCCCAGAATGAATGTACACAGTCTTCAACCCTTCTCCCATAGATGGACATTTGCTTGATTACCATTTTTTTATTTTGTTTGTATCAGAAATTGTCACAAACATTTTT
This sequence comes from Phyllostomus discolor, assembly GCF_004126475.2. Taxonomy (NCBI): domain Eukaryota; kingdom Metazoa; phylum Chordata; class Mammalia; order Chiroptera; family Phyllostomidae; genus Phyllostomus; species Phyllostomus discolor. Next base: position 44,466,398 of record NC_040912.2, read on the forward strand.
GTGTCTCTAGCTTTACATAGTTAGTATGGATATCTCTTGGGGTTAAATCCTCAGGGATGGATAATTGGGTTGATGCTTTAATAAAGCTTAACAGATTTTGCTAGATTGTTTTTCAAAAAAGAAGTTAACAATTTGTAGTTTTACAAGCAAAGTATAACAAAACCCTTTCCTCTATCCATACTGCTAATAGGTGTATTTGTCTTTTTTTAAAAATCCAATTCAATGGATATACATTGATATCATTGGTTTAGTCTGTATTTCCCTTAATAGTAGTGAGTTAGTGAATACATCTACTATGCCTGTTGACTATTTGCATTTGTTTTTTTAAAAGTTGTTTAGTTGTATCCATGTCTGTTTTTTCTACTGGATTGTCTTTTTCTTGACAATTTGTATGAGATGTTAATATCTTATTGGTATTTAAAATTATTTCCTTCAATATTTATTCTGCATCAAAATAGCTTTTCTCTGAAGATTTTAATTTTAAAGTTATATGAAGAAAATTGAAATGGGAAAAGGCATTTATTATATGTATCTATTATTGATTGCCTCATAACAAGAGGCTGGTCTAGAAAGCGACCAGGGGTACGTGTGTGGCAGGAGCTCTAGGCAGTGGCTAAGTGGGTGAGAGGGCAAGGTCAGGGCCAATGCTCAGCAAAGGAGCAGGTCTGAGAGGAAGGAACAGGGCAGAATTCCAAAGCCAGTGATGAGAATCTCGGGGAGAGAGTTAAATAAGCAAGTAGGGGTCAGAAACTGGGAATGGGCATAGACAGAGGACTGGGGGAGGAACTTTGTTCTAAAAGGCTGAGACAGCAGCCTCTTGAGGCAGTGCATAGTTCCACATATTCCTCACAACATTCCTGCATGAGGGAGGTGGCATTGTACTTATCCCCATTTTTAGGGAAATTCACAATCAAGACTCACAGAGGTGATATAGCTGGTTCTAGATAGGTACAAAACTGAGAGGTGAACCTGGGTTGCCACACTCCAGTGATGAAGTTCTTGTCAGTATATGTGTTTATCTGAAAGAATTCCCAAATCTATTCCAACCTAACACATTTCAGAAAAAGGGGAACAAGATGGGTTTTCCAAGGTTTAGAGACAGACAGGTCCTCTGGGGTCTTTTCTCTAGCATCACTTTTCTCCAGCCTGTGTGTGATGGACATTTGCAAGCCAGAAACAGAGGTGCATGGTTCTGCACGCTCCGTGCCCCCACAAGTTCTGGCTTAGCCTCAGTAGAGAAATTCCATTAGCATTCAGAGGGTGTAGGCATGAAAATGGACCATTCTGATATTCCTTTTTTTGCTCATTTCTTCTACCTCAACCTGTCTACATTTTTTACTCATCTTTCCCAATATATAATTGATTATTTTTGCTATATAAGCATTTTGAGGAAAGTGAATACTTAATTCCTTACATTAAACTTGTAATACCTTTAACAATTTACACACCTTATCTCATTTTTCTTCTTTTGAATAAATATTCCTTGAGTACTCTTACATGCTAGAAACAAGACATTAAGAATATGAAGATGTTATAGCAGAGTACATACTCACTGGGGAGACTTAGAGTATTAATTAAAATGTAACTGAAATAGAAGCATGCCGAAGTGCCATAGGAATACAGGGGTGGGGAGCTTTGCCTTTGTTGTAGGCCTGAGTTTTGTTTTCATTTTAATCCTTACCCAAAGCTATGTTTACTGATTTTATGGAGAGAGAGAGAGAGAGAGAGAGAGAGGGGGAGAGAGAGAGAGAGGGGGAGAACAAAACATGTATCTGTTGCTTCCCATATGAATCCCAACTAGGGATAGAACCCACAATGTAGGTATGTGCCCTGATTGGGGATTGGACCTGCAGCCTCTTGGTGTATGGGGACAATGCTCCAGCTAACTTAGCCACCCGGCCAGGATGGGTCTGAATTTTTTTCTTTGGTATCCCAGCCTCTGTGAAGGCCTCTTGTCTTCAGAGACCTGGGTGGGTTGTGTCCAGAATAGGAAGCTCTGAATCTTCTATTAACCAAGCTATTTATTTCTGGTAGGTGTGGCCTTGCCTTCAACATCACCAGCTTGTCTGTTAAACTAGGAATAAAATAAAATAGTGTATTATAAGGTGTTTCGGAAGAGCAAGTAATGAAATAATGTCTTAAACCTTTTCTGAAAAGACTTTCCATATGCACATGTTTGTGGGGAGGCCTGCTAAAAATAAACTGGAAATATTTACAAGTGTTATAAATATAAAATATGCAAAATAATAACAAATTTCGTATCTTTTTTCTTTTGAAATAGTTATTTATTTCTAAAATATTTTTGCCTCTTTAGGTGGCTAAAAATTCTGGCCATCTCCGAAAAGAGAGAGTAGCAGAAGATTTTGTTTGGGCTCAGTGGGATATGTCAGAGCAGAGATTATACTACATTGACATGAAGGTAAAAACTAGTCCGCTAGCCCTTCTTCTTATAGGTACAACTGAATTTTGACATTATCATTGTTGTAATGTATTAATTACTGCATTTTCATGGATGGTTATTAAAAATAAGGAAAATGTTTTCATTACTGTTGGCTTCTTGGCTGCTTCTCTCTCCCTCTTGTGGTTTTTGATTTCTTAACTAGTGTTTTTGTTGATTTTGGGGGGTGATATGTCATTTATTCTGCTGTCTTTTTTAGAAATCACGGACTTTGTTAAAATGCATCCAGTTTTGTGGTGATGAGAACTTTAAACTAATGGTAAGTCCAGAAAATGACTGGGCTAGAGGAAAGTTCTTAACATTGCTGCCCCCTATTACAGAGCGTTGTTACCACAAACAGCTTTTTAGTATTTTTGGTGTTCTGTTGGTCAGTCGTGTGAGCAAGTAAAGTAGTTCCTGCCATCTCAAGGCTTTGACACTATAACAATTGCAATTAATAGAAACACAGGAACTTTCTGCTAGGTGAATGCCTCACATTAAATAAAGCATAAGAATAAGGATCAGTAGGAGTTAATAGGTATGGTCTATAGTAAATAGCTTTAAGTGGTTATGTCATTTGATGCCAAATGACTTGTGAGGGTGGAGGATTTGAGAATAAAGTCAGTGAGAGGGTAGAGTCTCATTAGTAAAATTCTAGCATGACTCCTGAAAAAGTGATTTGGAATGCTGGCCTTGGGGTGAGGAGTCAAATATTTTTATTTGTAATGAACACTATGTTATTATTCTTCCTCACCAGGATGGCTATTGGTGTCTAGATTGGTATCATACCATTATAAGAATTTAATTTATCCTCCTGTCCCCCACCCCCTTTATTTTTTGACTTATCCACTCTCCTGCTAAAGACATGCAATCCTTCCCTTCTTTCCTGGTCATCTGTGTCTTGTAAAATCCTTCCAGTTGGTTTATTATACAATCCATTTATGATATTCAAACCTAAAACAAAGATTGCCAAGTACCAGCCCTTTGGGAAATAAATATACATCAAGCTTGCGATCATATAAACTCCAGAATATTCCTGATGGACTTCTTGTACTGGGTATCTTCAGAATAGCCTCTGAAGATAATGGTGGTTAAATAGGCTCTTCTTCATTAGGCAACTACATTGTTGTCAGGTTTGCGCTGGTTTTCATAACTGTTGTCACTTAATTAATGTTGTTTTTTGTTTACTTTTTTTCTGACTTTTTGACAGTTTGAGGCACCCTTGGACATATCATTAAGTGACTCAGGATTTAAGTAAGTTCATGGGAATAATGATTATATTTATACCTAATGTATGGTATGCAGATATAGTGAAAGGATAATTTGATATTTTGTGTGTGTGTGTGTGTGTGTGTGTGTGTATCTTCTTTTATACCTATGTTCTCTCTAAGGAGTAGAAACAGCTTTATCAAGCATGAACACAGGGTTTTTCCATGTGAAGCCAATCATATTAATTTTTGTAGTCATTTATTTCTATACTGTATCTCCATCTATTTTGATCTATGGATGTACTCTTCTCCCTGTGAGTCAATAAAGGATTCAGTGAGTCAGAGACAACAACATTTAGAATCAAACATCAAAACCCCTTTCTTGTTGCCATCAAAGAGAATGTCACAGGTCAGTCCACTTGTAGCTCAATATGTTGCTTTACTTCTTTTTCCTGTTTTCATTTTTATACAACAGGTAAGTTTTTTCTGAGACTATTTTAGTAAAAACATGAACTACTTTTGAAAAAGCAGACACAGACTACCAGTGCACAGAAAAAGGAAAGTCTTGAATTAGAGTAATGATAATCCTAAACTATTAAATGTTTTACTAGCTTTATTTAATCATATGTAAACATTCAGTTGTGCTTATTTTGAAACATATGCAGTTCTGTAAATCAGGAAAAATTTAAGTTGAAAGTAATTTTTTTCTGTTTCCCAGGCCACATCATTTATGTACAATGTATTTTTTAAATTATTTTATGGAATTTTTTAAAACCAAAAATATATTGTCTACTTAAATTTCTCAGGGACATGCCTGTATTTCTGTAGGTATATTTTAGTGGTTACTATCCTCTATGAGGGAGCTTATTTTTAAATGTATTCAATTTTTAAAAATTGTTTATGTTCTTAGACTTGTCAACTTTGGATGTGGTTATCCTCAAGACCAAGAAAAATTACCCAAATACCTGAGTCTGTGCATTTTTACCAACCGTACAGGTAAAACCAATGTTGCATTTATCAATTTGTTCAACAAAATATAGTCATTATTTAGTTATATGGATCTTGAAAATGAAATGTAATAGCCACAGTCTTACATAAGTGATCATATGGATTTATATTGCAGATTATCTTTTTCACAGATAAAATGCATCTGTGAAATGCATCTGCTATCTATATAAAAGAAGCCATAGTCAACAGGGTTACTATGCATCTGCTATCTATATAAAAGAAGCCATAGTCAACAGGGTTATTGTCCTAATAGGCATTTTTACATTCTTGTTCTAACAGAGAGGGTGGACTCATATTTAATCAGTGTACATTTTCCCTCTTGCTCCATCTTCTAACCAATGGCACAGTGATGGGGGTGCTTTTTGCATCAGGCTTACTGATGTGTTTGACTTCTAAACCTCTGTATTCAGCTGCTTTAGGAGCCATGCTATGACCCACTGAGCTAACAATAAAAGCTTGATAAAAAGTTCTTAGTGTACAACCTCTGTCTCTTAACACCTCTGTATTATAGAGAAAATAAAGAGGGAGAAAAAAATCATACCTGAACATGAGAGGAGAAGAGTAAGATTACCTGAACAAATCTGGTGGGAAAAAACTGCTCATTAGCCTCAACAATCATTTAAATTATCAACTCTAATAACTAAATCTAATAACCATTTTTAATATCCCAACTTGAGTGGACATTTATGATGTGAGTTAAGTAGTATCTGGACTAAAATTGTATTCCTTTTAAATCAAAGTATTCTTTAAGCCAACAAGCACTTTCTGTATGCTAGGTATTGGGAATATAATGGTTAGCAAAACTGAGCTAGTCTTTATTAATACTATTTGGTGTGGATTTTTGACATTGGAGAAGTACACACATAGTTTTTAAGTAGAATCATGATAAATATTATGAATGAGGGTTACAGGAAGCCATGAGAGAATATAATGGGGCGTTAATGGAAGCTGTTCCAGTTCAGCCAGTCCATCTCTGTTTCTCCCTCTTTCCAGGACTTCCTGTCCTGTCCTATCCTTAGTCCTGAAATGTGCTCCCTTTCCCATCTCACTCCTTCATAATTCATCCCTTTTTTTCTGTTCATCTGCCCTCAGCCACATGAGTCCCTTGATAACCCAGTGCTGGAGAGTTTAGGAGAGGATGTGATATTACATGTAGCACTTGAAGGATGTATATGAACTAAGAACAGTGGGACTGAAGTTGAGAAAACACAGGGGAGAGTATGCAAGAGAAAGCCTAAGAGGTAGGCAGGGACCAGGTGGTGTAAGGCCTTGTAGACCATGGGAAGAGTTTAGGTTTCATCCTAAGAGTAATGGGAAGTCATTAAAGGCTTTTTTGTTCTTATTGTAATATTTTATTTTGAGAATGTTCAAGCATACAGAAGAATTCAAGGTTATAATGAATATCCATGTGCCTTTTCCTTAAACAGTTGTATCATTTACAGTATTTGCTTCATCATTCTCCCCATATATAGGTTCCATTTTCTTCCTTTTGACTAACCCTTTTAAAAGTAAGTTGTAGACATCATGACAAGTTACCACTAAATAATTCATCCTGTATCTCCTTAGGTTAAGGATACTCTTTTATATAAACCTCAGTACCATTATCACTGAAAGAAGTTAATTAGTAAACTATTTTACATTCAGATTTTCACAATTATTTTAAAATATATGTGTATGTAGATACGTGTATGCATATAAATAAATATTATGTATATATGACACTTAAAGTCAGAATCCCATCAAGATTTGTGTATTATATTCAGTCATGTCTTTGTAGTAGCTTTTGGTGTAGACCAATTCCCACCTCCTGTCCTCTGCCCTTTTCTTTCTTTTCACAGAATTGACCTTTTGAAGAGTCCACGCCACTTGCCTTATGCAATGGCCCATATTCTGGATTTGTCTAAGTGTTTTCTGGTGGAGTTATTTAACTTTTCCTTCTATTTTCTACATCTCCTATAAACTGGAATTTAGTCCTAAAGGGATTGTTAGATTTAGGTTAAACATTTTTGGTAGGAATACTTCATGGGTGACATTGTAAACTTCATTTGCACCTGATCAGGAGGCATATAATGTCAGGATGTCCTAATATTTGTGACTAAGTGGTAACCACTGTCTGCCCCCCTTATAAAGGTACACTTCAAACTTTGCATTAGTAATCTGTGAAGTGATAGTTTGGCATCATGTGAGTATCCTATTCCTTAATGACTTCTCACCTGTCGGTTTTAGGATTCACTGATACTTTTTCGTGGAAGTGTTTTAAGTGTGCAGTGACATGGTTAGACGTGTAGTTTTAGAAGATCACTGTGGCTGCTGTGTGAAGAATGAGTTGGAGGCAGCAAAAGAAAGAACAGGGAGATGAGACGTTAGGACGAGTTTGTAGTGGTGCATTTGAGATGAAGGTGCTTACACTGTAGGATGCACAGTAAAGGTAGAGAGAACTGGGTGGGTTTGAGATGCGTTTTGGAGGTGGAACTGAGAAGACTTGCTATAAATTAGATGGAGAGGAATGGTGTTCAGATTTCTGGCATAAGCAAACAGGTGAACAGTGGTGCCATTTACTGACATATAGCATCCTTTTGTCTTTTATTCTATGATGATTTTATTCCTTTTCATTTTATTCCTATAGGAATGTCTCAAATATTAGCAGCCACAATTTATAAATAGGCTGCCCATGACATATCTTATTTAATAAAATGCTAGGTTTATCTGGCATGAGATGTGAAAGAGTCTGTTTTTCCTTTCTCAGGAGCATCTGGGAGAGTAGAAAATGAGCCTTGCTCTTCACAGTCAGCTTCAAAATAGAAAAAGTAAGCTTGTTTCAAGTGGGCTGCTTCCAGGTTTGAGCTGACACGTGACAGGGAAGTAACCTTATTTTGTTTTTTGACTAATAAATTGTCAGTTCATGTGTTTTCCAAATTACTTTTCAAAAGTGATTTTTTTTACCTTTGTGGTTAAACAAAGAAACAAAAAACTTTCAGTGAAGTAGGAATAGAGAAGGGAGCGACTCATCTACTCCCTATGTGGCTCCCTCTCTAACAGCTTCATTTTCCAGAAAACATGGTTCATGAAAGGAATGCCAGTGGACTCAGGGCCTCATACAAACTCAACTTATTTTCACTGTTTACATCAATGGTGACGCTATAATAATATTTGATGTTTACTTGTCACATATTTGTCATTGGGAGCTTTACTTCTTACATCTTGGAAGATGTTTGTAACGAAACGAAATCTGAGAGCTTCCAAGGAACTGGAGATTAAAACTTGGATGATAGGGGGCGCCTGGGAGTTGATGGTGGGCCAAGGTGCTGCTGCTGTTGTCAGGCCATGCATGTGCTACGATTGGGAGTTCAGACAGATTTTTCTAATAAATCTTTTACGGTAGGAGGGAAATCAGAGACTCCCTGAAGCACTGAAGGAAAGGAAACACTCATTCCTGTCTTGGCTGATAGTTACCCTTGATGGTGGACTGAAAGAGCACTCTTGTGTGTTCTAAGTCAATGGCCATAATTCTTCTTCTTTTTTAAAAGATTTTATTTATTTATTTTTAGAGAGAGGGGAAGGGAAGGAGAGAGGGAGAGAAACATCAGTGTGTGGTTGCCTCCCCCGCTCCCCCTGCTGGGGACCTGGTCTGCAACCCAGGCATGTGCCCTGGCTGGGAATTGAAACAGCAGGCCAAAATTCAGTCCACTGAGCCACACCAGCCAGGGCCAGTGGCTGTAATTCTTTTTTGTGCACCACCTACTAGGAGGTAGTAGGGGTGAAAAGTGTAAATTCTCCTTCCTGTTCATATAATTATGAGTTGCCCCTCACAAGTTCCCAGAATTAGGCCTGTGTTTTAGCATTTCATAGAGCCTTTTACAATGAGATAATTTCCCTTGGAAAACTTTGTCCATAATAGCTTTCATTGTCCAAATGGTTTCCTGAAGCCTAGCCAACTTTGAGATATTATCTTCATCATTGATGAATATTTATTAAACATCTCTGGATACCCCATTAAGAGCATGCTTTATTTTTCAAACTGTGACTTTCCTCAACTTGTAAATAGCAAAATTATTCTGGAATAGTAATAGCAGGTAACCTTTATCTCACTTAATTCTCACATAATAACCATTTGAAGTAGGTTGTATATTTTAGGAAGTTAGGCTTAGAGAATTTAATTAATTTGCCTCAGGCAATTTTAGAAAATACTGATGCCTAAGTCTCACCCCCAAAGAGTCTGATTCAGTTCATCTAGGGTGGAGCCTGGCCAACTGTGAGCCCAGGTAAGGTTAATACACTTTTAGAGTTGAGAACCACTGCTCCAGAGCTGTGCTGTCCCATATGGTAGCCATTAGCCACATGTGGCTAAAATATAAGTTGATTAAAATGAAAAAGGAGTTCCTTAGTCACACTAGCCACTTTTAAAGTATGGCTATTGGCTCCCATATTGGTAGCACAGATCTAGAACATTTACATTATCAGAGAAAATTCAACGAATGGGGTAGCTTTTTGGTGCTTGTTGCATGCCCCATTTCACTTTGCTGTATTTATTTTCTTTTGGGTTTGGGATGGGGAGCTAAGCCACAACCTATTTGGAACTCTTTGCTTATGAGACTGAATATGGCTCTTAGAGTATGTAATTAGGTACGTTTATTCTATATCTTTAACTTTCTTCAAAAAGAGGAAAACAGTAACCTTTATTCTCTAAAGGATGGTGTGTGGAGGATTTTTGCTAGAGTAGAGGTTGTGATCTTCCTTATACGCAGCAATAAACACTTCATGTTTATTCCTCAGGAGAGGTTCCTAAATAAACTCTTAGTGGATCAACAGTGTGACTCTATTCAAAACTATTTTTCAGAGAGTTTGTACTAGTTCACTCTTTTACCACTATGATTTGAGAATGTTTTTTCTACTGTTCCCTTGACAGAATTGATTTTCATTTTTTTAATTTAATTAATTTGAAAGGAAAAATCTTGTGCCTTCTTTTAATTTTTATTTCTCTATTATTAGAGAGGCTGAAGTTTTACCTATGTTGACTAAACTTTTCTTTCTCCTTGTGATCATGGGACATAAAAGGACAGGATAAACCAGTTGTTTTTTGCTGGTGTTGTTTCCTGTGTGAAAATAGTCAAAGTGCCACATGAGGCTTTTGTACCTCTTATAATTATTATTTTTGTTTATGCTTTACTATAGCATTACCTTTACTCATTGTGAGTCTACTATAATTTTAAAGAAAAGTTATATAATTGTTTACTCAATAGCCATAACAGTAATTTTATATCTAACAGAATTGTTATTATTTTTATCTGATAAAATTATTATTTTCTGTTTAAGGTAGTATAATAAAATGTACTTCTAACAATGTATTCCTGTCTTAAATGTCCTTAAAAATAGTCACAGTTTGCCTTTTATTCTAGATGAATAAAAAGACTGAAAACTTTCTGTAATGAGAAGACACATTTTTGATAAACCAGGGTCTATAGGTGTCAGTAATGACTGGAAGGCAAGCTGGATCAGAGGGCAGGGCAGTACATGTGTATTAGGAGAATCTCATGAAACTGCAAACCTCTCTAGTCTCCCCTGATTTCATACACAGGAGTGTGTCTTTACTCATTTTCCTTCCCTTTGTAGCCCACCACAATATACTGCTTATAGTGTGTGCTGAGTAATGCTTGAATTGAATTTCTCAACAACTTGTTAATAGACCACTTCTAGAATTTGGGAATAATCTATGAGGTAAATTGAAGCAAGACATCTAAAGGAATACAAGTAAGGTTAAGTGGTTTAGGAATCTTTTTGTTTGTTTGTGATTCTATTAAATACCTTCTTACTTCTAGGAAGTTTGTGTGTGTGTTACAGCCCGAAGTTCGTCTCTTGGGAACAAATCACGTATTCAGTGTTTTACTTTCATAAAGGTACTTTTCATTTACTTTGTATGTTACCTTTACATAGTCACTTTTTCCAAATAGTAGCAAATTTCACAGATTTTAATATTATTAAGTACATTCTATACCTGTATATCTATATAATAAATGTTTTCTGAAGAAATTTGCTAGTGATGAATATTAAGTTAGCTAAATATTTTTATATATCATATACTTGTTGTCCTGGCCTATATCTTTTTCTAGACCTATAGATCAATATTAATGAGCATTTTTGCCCAAAGTGTGTTTGTTTGCTGTCTTTTATTACTACTGATTGCCAAGTGTCAATAGATTTAACTTACAAAGATACCTAAGGTTTTAGTTAAAATCTTTCATGATCTCAGACTTTATCAGTTCTTAGACCTAAGATATGTTTATTTCCAGCCTGGGGAGCAGGAGGAAAGTGTCCAAACTTTTTCAATTCCGTAGTTGGTCACAGTGTGTCCTTTAATAGTTTTAGTCTGAACCATGCTATGGAGTATTAATGTTGCTTATTTAGTTCCTTAAACAGTGGTATTTATGTAGTATATACTGTGAGTGAAGTTAAAATTTTTTAAAGATGGATTTTTTTTTCCAAATTGAAAAAATTTTATGTCAGGTCACACCAATTTATTATTCTGTAAGTGAGCCTACTATTTCCTTCACAAGTTAGAAGTCAAAGTAAAAAAACTTCAATAACTTAAACTCAATAATGCAGAAAATAAAAGTAACTTAGGAACTAGACATATATACATAATTTAATAGTTAAGTGTGGTATGTTGTGGAAAATTTTCACACATTTTTCTAATGCTTAGTGATGAAAACCAGTAAATAAAACTTTTCTGAAGATGAATAGGAGTTACAGAAGTGGAGAGTGACGCCTAATACACTGAGTTGAGTAGGTAGTCAAACACCCTTTCTAACTCAAAGTGGTATTATGAAAATGACTCGGAGAAGTCCCCCAGGCTCTTAATGACTTCAAGAGTGTGAGCCACCCAGCCTCCTCCCTCTCTTGGAACCTTCCTTTGGATTGTCTCCTTCCAGCACAACCTACCTGTTAAGGTCTAAGATTGTACCTAAGCCCAGAACATCTGGAATGTGACTGTGCTCAGGTCGTCCACCCTTAAGGCCAGCTTTTGGAGAATGATGAGGAACCATGAAATCTAGAAGTCAAAGATGTTTGCTCTTTCAGTGTCACAGGTGCTAAGTGTTGAGAGTACTACATAGAGTCACTGCTTTAAGTGGATGACCAGCTCTTTGTTTCTTAACATGCTTTGTCTGGCTTTGTGTTCTCTCCACAGGCTACAGCAAGACCTTCACTGCTGCTCTTGGGAGTGTTCACTCACCGGTGACAAAGGGCATTACTTTTCTTAACCTTGGTGAGTGAGAGAGGCATCTCTCTGATCCTTTCTTCCAGTACATGATATCCTCAGCCTTCTATATCTCATTTCTTTTTCTGTGCAACCCATTTTCACATGCCTCTTTGGGTCTTGGATTGCAATGACAATCACTGACCTTTGTGAAGCCTGATAGGTGAAGGTTTTCTCTGGAAACAACCTCCCACCTGCCCCCACCAACTCCATCAGCCTTGATGGGGGTCTGGGGTGAGGAATGCATTTCTCTTTTTAGAGAACCTGCGCTGTGAACTTCTTATGTTCTTAGCAGCAATCATAAAAGTCATTTCGTTAGTATAAAAATGATGAGAATGAATGAGATGTTTCCTAAAAGCCTATGAGAAATAACGCATGATGTTGGCCCTTGATTCTAGAGAGGACAAAGGCATTTGGGAAATTGCCCATTCCCTTTTGCTAATTGTTGAAAGCTTCCAAGTCCCACAAATGATTTACGGATCAGCTTGAGTGAGTTGTTTTTCACTGAGTAAATATGGTAAAGGGAACTTGAGTTGCGTGAAGAGAATGTGTGAAGAAAATAAAGAAGGGGTTTATTGTATCTCTCTACTGAAAGGGGCTTTCCCACGCTGACTGGGACGTGGGACACGAAGAGTTTACCACAGGCTGAATAACAGAACTGTTGCTTGCCTACATGTGGGACATGGCACAACATTTAAAAAGGAGAAGCAACTGTTGTGACAAAGGTTTGGGAAGGTGTGATGTGAGGTAATTGGGCAAAGTGAGAACCAAAATGATAAGAATGTTTATAAAAAGATTTTTATTTTGAAGAATACTATTGGTGAGGTAAGATGTCTTATGCTACGTGGGCCAGTATGTGGCAGATTTTATCATGAGCTCTGATGGTGGAAAATGGCCTTAGGCAAGCCTGGTGCGACTGCTTCCTGTGGTAACAGATAGATGCAAGATTTCTTGGGACTTTATTCTTATCAGTACCGATCTCAAGAGTGATGTGGGAAACTTTCCACTAAAAAAACAGTATTTTGTGAGGTCAAAGGTATCCTTCCTCGTTTTTTAAGCCTGGGGAATGATTTTTGAAGGGCAGGCATGGTTTAATCTGTGGTCTTCAGAATGTGGAGAAGGCAGAAATGTGAGAGCTTTGTGAAAACAGGCTCTTACACACAGGTCGTCTTTCCTTCTTAGACACATTTTGTAGGCACAAAATTGTACCTAATTAAAATCATTCTAGAGGTAATTTTTATGCCAACAATAATCCTTTTTTGAGTGATATAATTTTTTGCTATTAATTTCCTGCAATTTCCCTAAATTGCCACTCTGTTAAAAGTGTCTTATATTAACTGAAGCATTTTTTTTAGATTTTATTTATTTATTTTTGGAGAGGGAAGGGAGGGAGATAGAGAGAGAGAGAGAAACATCAATTTGTGGTTGCTGGGGGTTATGGCCTGCAACCCAGGAATGTACCCTGGCTGGGAATTGAACCTGCAACACTTTGGTTCACAAGCCCGCGCTCAATCCACTGAGCTATGCCAGCCAGGGCTTAACTGAAGCATTTTTAAAAACAGAGGGTTATTTTGGAAAATTTTAATGAACTCTCAAGCACCACTATATAAGAAAGATATGTTTGTAAATAAAAATCTTCCATTAAAAAATGAATACCATATGCTATTTTATTTAAGTTATCTTTATTATTACAATAATTTTGCTTGGTGATGGTAATGAAACCAAGGCTAAGAAAGGCTGAGATGTGTGCCTGGCTTCTTTCAGTGTCTCTTATCAGGCACACTATTTTAGTTTCTTATTTCTCCTGTAACCAATGTCTATAAATTTAGGGCTTAAAACAACATAAATGTTCTCCTGTGGTTCTGAAGGAGTCTTGAGGAGCTAAAATCAACATGTGGCCAGAAATGGCTCTCCCTGGAGATGCCAGGGAAAAAAGGGTTCTTTGCTCCCACTGGCATTTCTTGGCTTGTGATCACATCACTGCAAGCTCTTTCGTCATATGCTTTTCTGTAGTCAAACCTCCTCATATAAAAACATTTGTGATCAGATTGGGTCCACTGGATAATCAAGAATGCTGTTCCCATCTCAAGATCCTTAATCACACCTGCAAGGTCCCTTTTATTACTCAAGGTAACGTTTTCATAGGCTCTGGTGATGAGCACAGGAATATCTTTGGAGGCCATCATTCATCTTACCACAGATACTATTGACATTTTTGGTGAGACAATAATTCTTTGTGTGAGACCACACTGAGAGATTTAATATCCTTTGAGCCCACTCATCAAATGGCATTAGGAATCCCCCTCCACTCCAATGATTATGACAACCTAAAACACTTTCATGTATTTCCAAATGTCCCCTCTCCCAGGGACATAGTACCATCCTAATTAATTGGTTAACCTAGGTCATTTGATGCCCAAACCCTTACCTCTGTGCCCTACTATATTATTATTTGTGTTTTTCTACTCCAGGTTTGCTATAATTATATTATTGTGACCATTTGTGCTAAGTAGTTTAACATCACTTGCTCCATGGTGACTGGTTAGAGTATTACATCCTTTTTACTTTGCACAGAATGCCTTCTATATAAATGACTAGCATATATTTCTTTGCTTCTTTGGAAAATAGGATTCCAGCTGGCTTACTTATAATCTAAATGTTTCATCTGTATGAAATTCACTACGATCATGTGAATTTCTGTTTTCCTAAGATCCTAGAAAAATTATTGGTACTTTTACCCTCTCATTCTCCAGAAATTTGTTTTTACACCTTAGTTCATTCTATGTACAAATTTTCTTGGTACAAAAATATCTAGCGCAGGGACCATGAAGGTGTGAATCCTAGGCAGCTAGATATGCAAGGAAACAAATTAGTACTTCATATCGTGTCAGAATGCCTGCAGAGGTTATTTTGATAAACATCAATTTAAAAGTTGTCTAAACAAAATGATGATGATGATGAGAGTAATGATGGTGATAGTAATAAGAATGACTCTGATGACAAGGATGAGTGGATACACACAAGAGACTAAATTATATAGAGCCTCCCCACCCTGGAAGAAACCGTGAAGGAAATTCCCATTATAAACTATTCCCAGATTATCAGATTAATGACTAATTCATGTGGCTTAATGTTTTCTATTCTAGTTTGCTTCCAGAGATCATTTAGATTCACATAAAGCCACAATTCACTTAGAAACAAAACTTACAGATTAAATTAAGATAACCAGGGCTAAATGTCTGGGTAAATTAACCACAAAAGAAGTAAATGAGATCTGGCTAGTAAGATGAATGCACCAACATCAGACAGCTTATTATCACATTAAAAGTTGGTCAAAACTTTTGTGTTTTAAGACATTAAAGGAAAAATAGGGATAATGTGAAGTTCTGGGCTTTGTACCTGTACAGCTCTTACCACATACCGGTGATTGAAATCTTTTTCTTCTACAGAATATTACATAGCTGTTTACTTACCTGGTCATTTCTTTCATCTCCTTAACATTCAACATCCAGACCTGATCTGCCACAGTCTGTTCTTGACAGGTATGGCTGTAGTTTTTCCCTCATCACATGGTCCATTTGGATTTGTTTTGACTTTAATGGCTATGTTTGGGTGAGAGGGGTTCCTTTTATTTGCCAAATATCTATCTATCTATCTATTTATTTATTTATTTATTCACAGGAAGCAATGACGTGATCAGTATGCTACCTCATAGTCCTTTGCAGTCGCTGTCAGGGTCCCTGGTACTGGACTGGTGTTCTGGAAAGCTCTACAGAGTGTTCCTGAGCCAGTCCTGTTTATTACAGTTCCTGTGGCACCCCCGGCCGGACTGGGAGAAGATGGCCGTGTTGCATTGCCTGCTGTCCTGTGGCCGAGACCCACAGTTCGTGGAATCCAAGGTGCAAACACTGCTTACGTTTACAAATAGGCAAACAGGCAATATCAGATGTATTTATGTAGTGGTTGAACACGGACAGAAGTTATTTTTATTTGTTAAGGATTAATTGAGGTTTATGGTCTCCATCAGGAGTTGAATGTATTTTTCTCTTGTGCCTTTTTTTAATAGATCCCAAGCAGAGCTCATACTGAGTACATTCTGTTCTTTTGACTACTTTCTTTTCAATATTATAAAAAAATGTTTAGCTGCATCAGTAACATTCTAAGGAAGTGCTCAGTAAATAAATTCTCAAATATTTACTTTTTCACTTGTTCTGTATTTGGTGTGTATTGTCAAATGGACTAAAGTCTGGTGGCATGTTTTATTAAAAATTACATTTAAATTTCACATATAGTTTACAAAGTGCTTTTACACCTTCTGTCATTTAATTTTACAGTTATCCTATGAAGTCAGAGACTTAATTGGTACCAACGTGTGGTTGGTTAATTGAATAAAAGATATCTTAAACATTTTATTTTAACCTAAAGCATATAAATGTACGTTTATTCACTCATCTTCTGATGTAAATTAAAGTCCTATATTTGAATGTCAGCTAATTGAAGTTCAAAATCATTTGTCTTACACTATACCACTAGTAATGTATTATCTCTTATTTCCTGTTAATTTCTTTCTTTTCTTGTCCTAAAGAGAGCAGTAATTTCAAAGCAATCTGTGTACATAGACAATTTTTTTCTCAATCTTTTATAGTTGTCTCATGTATACCTAACTTTTTAGGAAGTGTTTTAGAGTCTTTCTAAAGCCTCCAACTTTTGTTGACCAAACAACATTCTTTTTGCACCCATATTCTGATTGTCTATGGTAATAGTTTATTAAATTACCTAATTGTGAAAATAAGTACAATTAACATGAATAGGTTTGGAAAAAAACAAATGTTGGCAGGAGCAGAAACGTGAGAGTCTGCTGTGCTAGGAAAGCTGTATAGTACTTGTAAATTGTAAAGTAGGGACTGAGGGGCTTCATTCCACTAGGAGATGTGGATGGTTTTGGAGACTGATGAGAGAGAGCTGTTGACAGCACAGGGGTTATCCCTCCCTTGAGAGGATAGTACAGTGCTGCTCATAAGGGTTAAATAGTGTGACAATGTTCACCCTGATTACTGAGCGGGAATTCAGACCCAGATCTGCTGCCTCCAGGCTTCGTGGTTTGTTTTCTCCTTTGTCCCACAGCTCTTCCCACTGGTCCTTTGCTAAAATATGGCCTCCTCTAGCAAAAACAAACATTGGTTTGAGGAAGGTTTATTTGGATTCCACCCATGGGCACTTATTTAAAAGGTCTATAAAAAAGGAGCTCATTTCCAAAGGAGCTACTGTTTTACCCATATGGTCTTGCATTATGTATCTTGTAGGTAGTATAGAAGTGAGTATATTCTTAGGCAATTCCAAAATACATGTAGAATTTAGAAGATTTATATATATTTTATACTTCTTTGGTGGTGGGGGCAGGGTGCAGATTTAAATGTTAACAGAATTGTCTTCTTATTTTTTAAAGATTATTCAGTGGATTTCTGAGAACATCTCTGCCTGCTATTCATTTGACCCCATTCAGGAATTTATAATTGGTAGGTGTTGCTCATGTTGCATCCTTAACCCTTTTGCCTGAGGGAAAAACATAAATTGATAATGCCTCAACCTGTCAAAATGCTGGTTGGGAGCTTTCCCCCTCTACTGTAGTCAGCAGCTAATTAAATTTCATTCCCTTGTGGTTTTGTGAGAAGCTGTGGCTGCTCAGAGACTGATGAGATATAAGATATGATTTTGATTCTATAACCTCATCAGTGATTTTGTCCCCATAAACTGTAGCTTTTTAAGCTCAGTTTTGTGTTTGCTGATAAGATACGAAGTAGTATAATGCCATTTGGATAGCTATAAGTGCCAAATAGCATTAAATGCTATTTTTAAAAATTTTTTCTGATCATCAAAAGTAGAACCTGAACATTTTAATCAGTAGACAAAATTATAATGGTTAACATTTGGAGGATGAAAACTTTTGTTGTTTTCTCATTTTGGCAAATTAACAGTGTCCACTGCCTGATTATTAATAAACGAGGTCTATTTTTTTTTTAATTTCCAAAAACCTGCTCAGCTTCTTCATATTGGAGCATATACCCAGAGACAAGTAACATGGATACACTTTTGCCATATTCCTCAGTGCTCACTTGGAATACAGTAAGTTAACATTTTTGTGTGCCTTATGTAATTAAAATTGACTCACAGTTATGAGTCAGATGTAGGCCATCCCTGTTGCAGGGACCAAGGTTGTGATTTTATTTTGATTTTGACTGATAAGGAACTGAATTGGTGTTTCCTGCCAGAAAAATAATCCTTGCTGTTGGCCAAAGGTATTTATAAAACAGGAGAATTGAGGAGATGGTATAGGATATTTGTCACTCTTCCTACTACTGAGCAGAGCTAAGCCTTTATCATCTTCAAATGGTATTTCAATTTTATTAGCATGTAGAGTAGATTAAAATATTTCCTAGGGTTTCATAAATGAGGAATGCTGGACCACTGCTATTAATCTGACTGTTCTCTTTACTTAGTAGATTGGCACCTTCATGACCTCTTTTTTCAGCCTTACAAAGAAAATATATAACTCTAGAGCTTTATGATCAGTAACAGTCAGTAACCTTAAGCAAACTCACTCATTTAACCTTGTCTTCCTGTTGGTCCAGACTTCCTCCTTTTTAATTAGGAAGTGCTGAGCTAAAGCATTGTTCATTTTCTCTTGAACATGATGCAATAAACTGCACTTTGTTGGATCAGAAAGTGAAAAGCATGTACAGGCATCCCCTGAAAAAGGTTCTGTTTCCTCTCCTTTCAGATTCAGATGTCAGAACTACATGCTTAGTCTTGAGACAGAGGTTCATATCAAGAGGGCATTTAGAAAAATACATTCAACTCAGATAACACAGTCCTAGGAAAAGACATAACAGGATAAATTGTGACACTTCCTGTTTTGTATTTAGACTATTTAAATACTGTCCTTAAAAAAGACATATCAGGTATGTTTGATTAATATGTTTTGATATGCACAATGGTAGTGTTTTCCTAAAGGCCCTTTGTTCTTTGTTTTACTGTTAGAATCATTAAATTTTCATGCCTCACTGTAGGATTATAAGGGGAAAACCTGAGTGTGCTCCTTTTCAGGTTCTCACTGTTTTAAGAACCTTTGTGAACATACATGCAGACTTTGCGGTAATGTGGCAGGAAGTTTGCAGGTTAAACCACCCACTGTCAGGAAATGCACGTCTCAGCTTCCTCCGCGCACCACCCATCCTCGGCCTTGCTGTCCAGCCCTGTCAGCCTCAGCTGTGGGGGCAAGAACAGGACTTCTAGTTCCTAGGGTTGTGTTTCAAGATGGAGGATGCCAGACTGAGAGGCAAGCCTTCTCTTTTGCATTTCTCACGGCTCTGTGTGGCAGAGGAGCTACTGTGGACAAATAAAGTAACATTCATCCTACAAGAAGTACAATCCAAAAAAACCCAAAGTTATAACCGCCTGTGTACTAAGCTTATTTTAGGGTTTACCATGTAGCTTTAAAGTTCTTATGGTTGGAATAGGTTACCTTAAAAGTTTCTTCTAATCCCGAAATTATGTAAATCTATGCTTATCTTTAGCAATGATGCAAATAATTTATTTTTCTTTTTTCTAATCTGCAAATGCCCTTAATGCCACACCCTTAGTAAACACTTGTCACAATAGAAAACATTAATTTCACACTTTTGTGTGGAGGCACACAATATAATTATAATCTGTAAAAATAATTTACAGATTATTTCTGTAAATAATTGAATTGGATTTCAATTATTATACTAGATACTAGAAAATAAGATACTGGAAAATAATCATGTTCTTACACACTGATAATCCTGAGTTATATTGTGCAAACAATTAGCCTTGTTACACCTCTTCTAAGATGTTATTTATAACCTAAAACTATAGTGAAATTATAGTATTGTTTTTTGAAGTGTCTTACATTGTGAAGCACACTGAAGATTCTTATCATAGGCTTTTTATTCTCACGGTGGAGAACTCTGTTGCTTGAATGTTCTAGAAGTTTATTTCTCTCTTGTTACAATTCCCCATTCACAGGAATGTTGTATATCGATAAAATTCAGGATATTTAAGTCCTATCCACATATCAGGTTTTATTTCTATATAATAGCTTCCAGATTATTTTCTCAAATATTATTTACTTCGTTAGGAAATGAAAGATGAATTGACTAGTTGAAAGCTGATGTACATAATTTACTCAGAAATACCCTTTGAAAATAACAGTGAATAAAGGGCAATTTTGATTTTACTTAAATATCTGTTTGAATGCTCACGAGTTAGCAAAATGTTACATTTGGGACTACCTGAGATGACACCCACATCCTCCACGTTTGCCATGGTGATAGAGCTGCCTCAGCTTCATGGGGATCTCTTAGCTCTGAAATTATGGGTGAGGTTGCGGTGCAGAAACATTTTCTATTTAAGGTCATACAAGAATCCCATTAATCTTGGTTCCTTCTAGGGAGGAGGCACCAACTGTAATGCACTGAAATGAAAGAGAGGGAGCGGGAGGGAGGATTACAAAAAATGGAACGTGAACCCCACCCCATTATTACACTGATAGTGTGAATGGAAATGGAAATGTGTAAACATTATACTATTTGCTCTGTATTTCTGCATTAATCTTCTTTCCTTTAGAGACACTGCCAACTATTATAATCATAACTCTAAAGAATATTTTTCTTCCTGAGGAAAGAGATAGGCTGTGTTCACTGTTATTTATAAACCCCAGGGTTTATTTAAAGTAGAGGTTAGCAAACTGGAAGCTGCCCTCAGCTTCTGTCTATGCAGAAAACACTTCCTGAAGGCTTGAGCTTGTGGTGGCTGATATTGTGCGCCTGTTTTCCCTCTACTGTAGGAAATTCCTGGAATAACCCTTGTGACAGAAGAGATCACGTTGCCTCTAATGAAGGTAAGTCCCGTACAGTCAGGGACTTACAGGTGCAGACACGCCTGGCTTCCTTGCTGCCTCCACACTCAAGTGGCATTAAACTTCTGCTGCCTGAGCATTATGATGGTTCCAAAAGGCATTGTGAACTGTCAGGAGGATGGAGGTAAAGGTTAGGGCTAGTTTTCTAGAAAATTCTTACTAAGTGTTTGAGTAGTCATTAAGAATATTCTTATGCCATTTTTAGGAATGCTCCTTGAAGGGGAAAGTTTTCTGAAGACAGAGAATTACAGGGCTCAATGGAAATTGAATAGAACTAGCACTTTGTATTGCACCTTAAGCCCATCCGTTTTTGTAAATTATCTTATAGGGCCTGAAGTTTGAGACTTCCTTTTTGCTGTCACCATCTCATAACACACAAACACACACATCAAGTAACCTGGCTGGGATTATTTAATTTCTTCTGGTTCTAAGAACAGCTTTTCTGTTCTCAAGAGTGACCGGCACTGACCGTCTGTGGTCTCAGCTGAGCTTCTGCACACCTCCTTCCTGCGCACTACGTGATAGCTATTAGTGTCTTTCTGCAGTCTGGTGGTTTTGGAGGAATTTCTGAATACAATAGGGAGGATGGGGTGGGGTGGGTGAGTGGAAGAGAATGCATATGTAGTTAAAAACTGGGTAGTATTTTAGCAGTTCCTTGAAGCTCCTTTGCTGTTTTTGGCATTGCCTCCTGTTAATTATAGATTGTTGTGTACTGGGAAATCTCAACTTTTGGCAGCAGGCCACTCAGTGTGCTGCTGCCTTTTCTTTATGTTTGATTCTGTTGGATCCATGAAGGGTTGGCCGGGCCTGAGCAGCTGGGGGAAAGCCGTGGGCGTTTGAGGTCACAGTGACACCCTGGGGATGAGAGAGGGCTGACAGGGGCGGGCTTAGTGGTTCTGGTTTTGGTCCTAAGAAGGGTGCTTTAAGGAGAAACTTGCAAGGGAATGTTTCTAGGCCATTGTGAAGCTCTACAAAGGTAGGAAGATGAAAGGAAAAGAAACGTTTGATTCACAGTTTAAAAGGTTCTTATTAAGGGCTGTCCTCCTTTCATTTCATTGTTTCTGCTTCTTAAACTTATCCTACCAAACCCATAAATTGTTTCATGGACAAACAACAAACTAATGAAAAGAAATGTAAAAAGAAACAAATTTCACCCATCATTCAACAGGTCCTATTCATATCAACTATCTATTTCTCCCCATTACCCCTTTGTCTTTGTGATGGGTATGCATTTTTACCTAGTTTTAATGGCAATCTAGAGATATTTAATGAAGATTACAATTGTATTACAAACATTTTTATGTTGCCACATCAATGTCATAATTATGATTGCTAATGACTTCATGGATTCTACTGGGTTGCTGTGTCTAAATTACTTCATCATTCAGATGGCTTTTCATACAGACGGCTTTCCTTTGGGTTTACTCCCCTAATGTTAAATGGCCAAGAGTATTGTTAGGCGAAAGACTATGAAAATTTTTATAGCCTTTAATTATTTTTTCCTTAATCGTCACCTGAGGACATGCTTCCATGACTTTTAGAGAGAGGAAGGCGGGGGGCGGGGGGCGGGGAGAGAGAGAGAGGGAGAGAGAGAGAGGTGGACAGAGAGAGAGAGGAGAGAGAAAGAGACATCAACTCGAGAGGGAAACATTGATCAGCTGCCTCCTGCATGCACCCCAACTGGGGATTGAACCCATCACCCTTTGGTACACAGGCTGTTGCTCCAACCAACTGAGCCATGTGGCCATGGCTAGGCTTTTTGTTGTTGTTGTTGTTGTTGTTCAAATACAGTTGTCTCCATTTTCCCCCACCACTACCACCCCCACCCCAGCCATCCCCACCTCCCACCCCTGATCCCACTATCTTTTGGTTTTGCCCATGTGTCCTTTATAGATGTTTGAAAACCCTTCCCCCTTCTCCCTCCATTACCCCCTCCCACCTCCCCTAGGCTTTTGTTCTTATTGAAAAATCCAGTCAAAAAAGTTGTGATAACTTACATTGTTACAAGGGATTTGTGACTGTATAATTTTATTATAATATCAACATTGTGTATTTTATTTTAAAAACTAAGTGTAAAAGGTGATGGGAAGGTTCTCTTAAAGTTTTTACCCACTGTTTTATTCCAAGAATGTGGTTTGGCTTTGCATAGGAACAAAGCTTATTTTTGTACTGTCTGGTTTTTAGTTAGTTTGTGTGTGTGTGTGTGTGTGTGTGTGTGTGTGTAAAATGATGTGTTTTTGTGTTGTTCATATATATATATTTTTTTTTCTCTTTGGCTATTCATTCTGCCTTCATGCTTTTTCTCCTCTTCCTTGTCATCAGCATTTGGCCCTACAGACAGTGGTTTCCCATTAACCGTTCCCAAACAAGTGTGGGAGCTCTTTGGTGACTCCACATGTGCCCGTAGGCTAGTAGAAGTGTTACCTAGGACAAGTTTGAACTGTAGATCTTGTCACAATCCACATGATCCATGGAGGAGGGCAGACATATACTGCTGGGACTGGCCTCGGGCTCAGAAGACATTGGTACTGGGTTTGGTTTGGCCAGCTCCTTCACCGCCATCCCAGTCACTCAGCCTGGGAGACTAATCAGTACTTTCTAGTTCATAGGACACCTGGCCCTGGTATCTCTTATTTGTTTCCCCATCTCTGCTTGAATAATACACATCTCTATAAACTGCTGCCTTTGACCTACTTCTTCTACCCCAAGTCCCAGCTTAATTATATCGTGAGGGACCTGGTTGCTGTGGCACTTCCGACCTCTGCTCCTCCCTCCCAGCCCCAGTTATTAGACTGTTCTTGCCATGCTTACCTGACAGAAGATGGCTCTGAGCACCTATGACCTGAATCATAAGCTGCCTTTTGAATGCACGCCTGCTGCCAGACTTCCTATGAGGCCCCAGGGACCCTATACTGTTTCCTCTGAACTGCACTTGCTTCCATTCTCCATGGTATGAATGCCCTGATAAGGGGTCGGGAGAGGGATGGGAAAATAGAACTAGATACATGCTTTCTTCCTGCTCTTTCTGCAAATAATTTTAGTTTTAAGTGGAGTGCGTTACAAACAATATACAGGGGTAGGCAAAAGTAAATAAACAGGTATAATATAAAAAATAATATAATAATTAATAAATAATAACACCACAACTGAGCAAACCAGGGCTTGGCTACGTGGCACCTTGATACATGACCCAACAATTAGTATTGAAAGAAATAGGTCTTTATTAACAGGACTCCAAACTCAGGGTGGGTGGGGGAGGCTGAGATTACCCCTGCTCTGAGCCCTCTTCTCCCATTGGAACCAGCACTTACCTTGCTCCCCAAAAGGCTACAAGCCAAAACCATGCCCAGAAGTTCCCCATGTCCTTATCTGTCCTTAAGCCAGTCATGAAAACAGGTCTCTAGCCGCTCTGGAATGTGCACTTGTGGGTTTCAGAGTCGCCAGGTTCTTGCAGCGGCTCTCTCCTCCAGGGTCTGGGGTAGGTTGTCCTCAGCCTCCATGCAGTGGTTCCGGGAAACATGTGCCATGTTACACTGGATCATGGTGGAGTCCAGGGAGGCACACTTCCCAAGAGAGTGGCTTCTCCGTATGTCCTTCAAAAAAGCAGAAGTCTGTAGTTCGGCATTCCTGGTCACAGTTCAGCTCTAAGAGTCTCCCACAAATCCGTGCTTAGTTAGGCAGGTCCCTGCACAACTCCATCAGCTCCACTGCGGGCCTGTTCTTACTCCAAACTGTGTGGCTTCCTTCTTGTGGCAGACCCTGTCCTATACCTCTCAGACCATACGGCTGCCTCTTACATACACACCAAGCCTCATGGCGGACCTGGCCCTTTCTACATTCTTCCAAACTGCATGGTTGTTTCTTGTGGCTGACTTTCCTTACACCCTTCCCTCCCATGTGGCTTCTTCTCCCTCCTTCTCTCTCAGCCTGCCCTTGTTTGCAATGCTCCGCCTGGACCTTCTTATGTCACCTCATATTTGGCCCCTCCTATGATGTGCCATTTTTGCCAGTTCCCCCATATCTTCTACCTCCTTTTGGCTGCTACCTTTAGTCAGGACAAGACTTTCCTGTGACACAGGGGCACTGGCCTCCCCTGGCTGTGTCACGCATCACTATATGCTCTAGTACACCTTTTGCCCTGGGTGGCAACCTGCTTCCTTCAGCCAAGCCACAACTATTAACTTGCCATTGTTATGCAAAGAATCTAAAAGTGCCACAGCATCCACTGTCCTCTTCCCCTAATCATGGTTTATGGGGAATATGCTCTGCTGTTTTCCAGGGACACCCAGTCTACACCCTGTTATAATACAAAAATAAATTGTGTTTTGTGTACTCACAACTGTAAACCTACTTTTGCCAACAATATGCTAGGATGTATAAATCAGTTGAATTAGAAGATTGTCACCTAAAAGACAAAATTCTTCCTTACTTAATAAAAGGACTTCCAAACAATTTTTTAAAATGAAACAAGAAATATATTGAAATAGTCTCACCCTAGAAGAAATGTTGTCAAAAGTGTGACTTCCTGCCTTGGTGGCTGTGGCCTAGCTGGTAGGAACATTGCCCTGTGGCTGAAGGGTTGCAGGTTCAATTCCTGGTCAGGGCACATACCTAGGTTGCAGATCCCATCCCTGGTCAGGGCACATAGGATCCGATGATCCCCAGTCCAGGTGCCTATGGGAGGCAACCAATCGATGTTTCTCTCACACATTGATGTTTCTCTGTCTCTCCCTTCCCCATTCTCTAAAAGAAATGAAAAAAATGTCCCAATACAAGGATTTTAAAATAAAGGTGACTTCTGAGCTCTGGCCAGTTGGTTGGAGCATCATCCTGTACACCAAAAAGTTCCAGATTTGATCCCTGGTAGGGGTGCATATGGGAGGCAACTGATTAATGTTTCTTTCTCTGACATTGATGTTTTTTCTCTCTCTTTCCCTGTGTAAAATCAGTGAACATATTCTTGGGTGAGTATATAAATAAATAAATAAATAAATAAAAAGAGCAACTTCCTAAGAGTTATTTTATCCCCTCTTAAAACATAGTTTTCTCTAGGGAAATGGCAACTTTTGTAAAAGGTTCAAAATTAGCCTTGATTTTGCAATGAGAAGAGAAATTATTGAAACTATCCTACTACAGGAAGCATGTATAGATTAAAAAAGAGAAATAATAACTAACTTGAATATACAGATAAAAGTTGAAAAAGCATGCCACAAATGGAGAAATGTAGTATTACCATATTTTTCGGCCCATAAGACGCACCCAGGTTTTAGAGGAGGAAAATAGAAAAAAAAAATTTGAAGCAAAAATATTTAATAACAAATAACATAATATTTCACCAATGTAAAGGTAATGATACATTTGGACTATAAGATGCACCCCCATTTTCCTCCCAAATTTGAGGGAGGGAACATGTGTCTTATACAGGTATAAGTCCAAAAATACAGGTATATTTTTTAAGCCAGACATCTTTAGTTTTATTTCATAAAGTAAGGAAGCCTTTTATGTAATCATTTGTTTAGAGATTATTTGCTGCCTGACCCAGGGACCTGGAAGCCCAGAAAGATGAAAGCCCCTCCCACCTGTGATCACTTGGAAGTGAGGGTGTTACTGCTAGTGTCCACCAGGCCTCTAAACGCCCCTGAGCAGCTGGGAAATGAATAGTGACACCTGGGCTATTCTCCATTTACAGACTTGTTAGTTTAATTATGGGTCTTCGACTAAAAAGTTTATAAAAACACCGTTTTAACTGGGCAAAGCATGAGTATAATTAATTGCTTATGGAAACACAAAGACACCTTTTCCTTGACCATGTCAATACAGATAACCACCGTCACTCGAATAAAAGGTTTGCTAGAGATCCAAAGTATCAGTGCAGACACATGTAACAGCTGACAACTTTTAAAAATTAGAATTGTTGCTTTGACAAAATGTAGCACTATCAGAAGTATCGATCAGTTATGTGGGAAATAAATGATTTTCCAAAGTTCAGTTTATACATATGTGATGTTGTGTTATAACTAGAAATATATCTTTGGTCTTCATCCATAGTTCCTGGCACAGAGGTTCCAACATCCTTATAATTTCCTAAGTGATAAGCACTACAAGGATATCTTTCATTATACTATTTAGTGCTCCCAGTTTCTAAAATAGCTCACAACACAAAGGTGAGAAGAACATCTGTTACAGAAAAGAACCAAAGGAGGGGATTGTACGATATACTATTACCAAAAGGACCCCCCTTTATCCCCGGGGGTTCCCCCCTGTACTAGGTTCACTTTGCCTACCACCAGAGGAAAGACGTCTCTCAATGCCAGAGATCGGTGAAAAGGAAAGGAATTATTTATTTAAAAGTTATACAGGTTTAGAGTAATGACTTAATGTCTTCATTAAAATACGAAAGTCCTTTAGGATACCTACAGCTGCACACAGTCCTTCCTTCTTCCTCTGCCCTAGTCTGGGGTACTGTATCTCAGGAAAAGAAGTAGAAGTCCATGATTCAGGCTCCCGGCACCATCAGCTGTGTTGCCGCCACCACGATCTCCAGTTAATCCAAAGTCATGTGGCACCTTTTCCTGGCCCACCAGCAAGAGTCCTTTCACTCCTTTCCTTCCAGGCAAAGTCTCTTCTGCTGCCTAAGCCACGTGGCAAAAGGGAGTACCCCAAAGCCGCGTGGTCCTGACTCTCACCAAAGGCGTGTGGTTCTCCCCTCATATGGCTGCTGCACCTGGGTTTAAATCCCTGAGCCAGGCTTCCTCTGCAGCCCCACTTCTGACTCCTCCCACAATCGGTTACACCCACCATCATTCCTGTATTTTTCCAGCTTTTCTGGGCTGCCATCGTAAGTCTGGGCAGGTGAGGCCCCATGGCATGGAGCCAATCTTCTCCAAGCTCTCATGCAGGCACTGTTACCAGGGGGAGTTGACTCCCAGTTACATCTTGGGTGGAAGTCACTTCCATCTGCCTGGCTCAAAGCATGGCCACAGCTATTTAACATATCTATGAAACTAGTTAAAAGTCATAGATATGTTAAATGACCATGCCAGAGGTTAGCTGCAAAGCTGTTGCTATACAAAACAGCTCTCAGTGACCCTGCTTCATGTGTCCCATCCTCCAGCTCAGACCTGTGGGGGTAAGGACATTATATATATATATATATATATATATATATATATATATATATATATATCTTTTTTTTTTTTTAAATATTTCCTGGACACCTTGAGTTCTGGACTCCTTTACCAATACCTATTTGGGGCCCCCTTCTTGGCTGTACCGTTACATGTCTTTTGTTATTTATACCAAGACCCTTTCAACCACATCTGAGTTTATGTTAATAAGGTGACTTTTGAAAAGTACCTAAGGATGGGGACCTGAGAAACAACCATGCAATTAGAGGGTTGGCGTGTTCAGCCCCACCCTCACCCCCACTCTCCCAGTCCTGAGATGAAGGTGGCTAGAGATTGAGTTCAATGACCAATGGGTAACGAGGTAATGGACCATGCCTTTGTAAGGACGCCTAACCGAAGGGGTTTGGAGAGCTCCTGGGTTGGAGGAGCATGTGGAGGTACAGGAAGGGTGGTGCGTCTGGAGAAGGCCTGGACCTCAGTGCCCTTCCCACACACCTTGCCCTGTGCATCTCTTCCACCTGGCTCTTCCTGAGTTCTGTCTTTTTATAACAAGTTAACTGTTTTCCTGAGTTCTGTGAGCAACTGTAGCAAATTATCAAGCCCAAGGAGGAGGTTCTGAAATCTTCCAATTTATAGACCTGTGAGTTAGAAGCACAAGTGACTTGCAATTGGCATCTGAAGAGGGGGGGCAAATTTTATAGGACTGAGCCCTTAACCTGTGGCATCTAACACTGTCTCTAGCTAGATAGTGTCAGAATTATGTTAAATGGTCGGACACCCAACTGATGTTGAGAATTGATGGATGTGGAGAAAAATCCCCTCACACATTTGGTGACCAGAAGTGAAGTATTCTGTGAGTAGACTGTTGTAGAGAAAAAATTAGTTTTTCCTATACAATGTATTTTCTGGCACAGTGAGTTATGGAAAGTACAATTAATATTATAAAACATAATTTTATGATGCTACCAAAATCCCCACTACTTATTAGAAATAGAACACCGCACTGATAAATTCACTCTGTCATATCTGTAGAGATGGGGGTAATTGGTTTACTTCTTAGGTTACAAAATTGAGGATTAGACCCAGAATCAAGGATTCTTGTTTTTATTTCTCTCCTACTAGTCACTGGGCTGTGCCACTCTTATTCATAGTTTTGGTTGGAGACATAATATTTAATTCTTAAAGTTGAGAGGATGGAAATACCTTAGCATTGACTTTCTCAGGTTACATACTAATTCAGAGATGGAATAATTTAGAGTGATGTTTAATGATTACATGAAAAATTTCAGCCCATAAAAAATGACTAAGAGAACTACCCACCTGGGCACAGAGCAGAGATTTTTTTTTTTACTAGATTTTGGGAGGAATGAGGAAGTCCATTTATAAATAGGAGAACTTCACTTGCAACATGCAGTCCCCCAACAGGAGGCCTCAGTGAAACTGAGTCCAGGCTCATACTGCTCTCTGTCTGGCAGCCAGTAAATTGAGTGACAAGGTGCTGGGGCAAGAAAAAGTGACTTTATTTGGAAAACCAGCAAGCTGAGAAGATGGCAGACTAGCTTCCTAAAGAACCATCTTGAGAAAGTATAGAATTCAGGCTTCTTTTATATCAAAGGAAGGGGAAAATGGGAGGGGCAAGAAATGATTGAGGATGAAAGACATCTGGGCACCAGCAGGGGTCTGAGGCAGATTGTGAAACCTCTTTGTTCTTAGCCTCTTGACTCCAGCTCATGTGAGTTCCATCATGACGTTCCTGCAAATCTTTGATAAATAATTATTATCTTTGTACGTACTTCCCTTATCTCCTCTGGTAAGGCAATGTTTTTGTAAAGTTTGAGGTGCAAGTAAAATTCCTCTACTCTGGATACTGAGGTGGTATCCACTGAAGAGCTGAGCGCACTGATACTTCAGCTCTGCTAGTTGAGCCCTGGCATGGAGAGTTAAGGTTCTCTTCCAGTTGGCTTCCTCTCCTGTAAGAAGATGCTGGTTAATCAGAAGACCTGGGACCAAAGCCAGAGGCTGGTTTAGAAATGAAGGGCAGATGTTTCTTTCTGACAGTAATTTGCAGATGAGCCAGTACCATAGGGCTTTTTATTTTTTAATCAACTGGCAATTCAAATCATAAATGGGAAACAATCCCTTAATATAAGTCTTTCGTCTTTTGTTCAATTAATAGTTGTGATGGGCCCTGGTTGGTGTGGTTCGGTGGTTAAGTGCTGGCCTGCGAACCAAAGGGTCAGCTGTTTGAATCCCAGTCAGGGCACATGGCTGGGTTGTGAGCCAGCTCCCCAGTAGGGGGTGCATGAGAGGCAACCACACATTGATATTTCTCTCCCACTCTTTCTCTCTCCCTTCCCTCTCTAAAAAATAAATAAATAAAATATTTAAAATAGTTGTGATGGCCTACATTTGTTAATTACTTTATATCATAAAAAAGGATTATTTCTCAAGAAGAGACTTTTTCAAAATCAAAGTTTAAAACTCCCCCTTGTGCAGGAAAATGCTTTTGGATATTTCCTGGAGTATCTACTGGCTTCTAACACCTAGTGTCCTAGATGTAGCTAAATTCATGGGTATTTTTCTTATGAAGCTTTGTGTGTGTGTGTTTTAAAGCTTTATGAGTTCTGATTAAGTTGCTGGCAATGTGCTTCTTGGGCCATGAATACAGTGCTTAGTATTCAACTAGTTCCATATGCGCTAGTTGACTGGAGTGTTTTTCTCTGCTCCCAGGTTGGTTGTGAGGATGACTGTGCAGCTTCCACCTCCCCTCCCCCCCCATACTATGTTACAGTAGCTAAAATTTTATCTTGGGCTTCTTTTATTCTTTGGATTAATGAGCATGCTGGTGTTAATGTGGCATTTGACATCTTTCACAGATTAGCCGTAATCTCCTCTTTTATGCTGTCTCCTATTAACAAGTCACAAGTCTTCCTCAGCCTTTAAACCAGAGGTGTAGACTGAGGAAGATGTTTGAGGGTGGGAGGGAGGCTAGGATTACCTGGATGTGCTCCAGCAGCGTTACAGCCCTGGCTGAGCAGTAGGATTCTCAGGGAGGCTCAGGTCACACCCGAAACCAGTTAAATCTCCAGAGGATGGGATCCAGGTGGTTGTTGAAGTTTGGAATCAACTCTAGAAGTAGATACTGTCTACACCACAGAGAATGAAGTGTTGTTGGTTGCTTTCTCCAATGCTCTGCCTCTGATCTAAACCCCTACCCACATTTGGGCCTCCAAATCTTCACTCACCTCCTCAGAGCCATATCTGGAACATCTTCTACTTATCCTTCACTTAACTCAAATCCATTTCATCCTCCAGGCCTCATCTATTAACCAGATTTCCAAATAGACTTTCCAGTTTACAATGGTGTCCATGAATTTTTATGACCCAAAAGTTGCATCACTAATCTAGTAGAGACCACAGAGTGACATGCGGTAGATTGTTTTTCTCTGTACTCTCTCAATAGGACAACATTCAGCCCATTGACCTCCTTGAAAGATCAATATTTTTAATATGTTTATATTAAAATATTTTGGGGACTTTTGGCTAACAGTGTTTCTTATTTAAATGCAAGCTATTGTTTTTATTATTTAAAACTTATATTTTTTTCCCTTCAAACTGCTTTTGAAAGATTCATGGATTCCTTCAAATATTTGGTACAAACTATATACATTCCCAGAAAATGCTCATGAAAACACACACTCCATTTCATACACCACCAGTGGGTTTGGGTGCCCCTTTGAAGCTTATCCATGGACCTCTTTTACTTGTTTTTTGTCCTCTAAGAAAAGGAATTTTTTAAATGGAAGAGCAAGGAGAAGGAAAGTAATTTGGGAGAGATCTTTTCTTAGGAGCCACAGGGTGGGTATGTGAGTGAGATCTTCTGTCAGGAGGGTGGCACTTGTTCTGACAGGAAGAGGCCCTATGACAGATATAAGGACACCGGGATCCCTCCCCTCACATGCCCTGTCCTGAGCAAAGGCTGGCGACCACGTGGTGAACACCTGTGGCAGAGCAGGCAGAGCTAATTGCTGAACTGACCACTAGATGTCACCACAACACCAATAAGCTTTCTGGCTTTTGCCAGTAGTGTGCCTGAACCCAGAGGTAGAACAGCTAGAAAACTGTAGTGACGTCCCATCAGGGACCTAATATTGCCAAATGTCGGCAGGATTTGCTTTCATTATTATTATTTCTTTGATACAAGGAAGGCCAAAGGGTGAATCAAAATACATTCAGTATAAATAAGTGGAAAAGGAAAGGAAAGTTGAATGAGATAGGTCAAGTGGGAGTATGACGTGACTCCAGTGTTCAGATTTCCCCTGGAAGTGATACTTTCTCAGAAATAGTTTTTCGTCTGGGTGAGAAGGAATGTTGGCTGCTCTGGGCTTTCAGGCACTTAAAACGGAAAGTTATTATTATGTAACACACTTTACAGATACTTCAAAATCCATTTTGAACTAATTGTGACTACCCTTTTAATAAGAATTTGGATAATGTGCTCTTATTTAACATAAGGCCGCATTTCTTGATTGAAGCATACTTCATTTCTCCTTTTTGCTTGCAATATAGGCAAGTCTAGTACCACAGTAGGCATTAGCTCACTTTGTTTTACGGCCATACATGAACCCTTGGCCTCAGTCAAATTTTCATAATTGCATATTTTTGGCAAGAACACATGCATTATAAATTTATCTTTATTGATTTAAAAAATAATTTATGCCTGTATATCCTTCAACTTTAAAACAGATATTACTGCATTTAATTAAAAAATGAGCAAATGGATACATTCTTGCTTCAGGGTACAATTACTATATCAATAAGTCAAAGACCTAGATGGGATGCCAACTATTCTGTTCTGGAGTATTTTGACAACTGAATGTGAAACTAGTTCACTTCCTTTGGAAGTAAATAAGTTTGGTGGGAAATAAGCCCATTCCACATGCTCCAAATCTTATGAATATTCTCTGACTGAACATGTCACTATTGATACAACATGTGTGTTTAATGTAGGCAGATCTGCTTAGCCTTAACCCAGGGGAGTAATACCTGTTTGGGTAAAAGGAGGTAGGAGAGGCAGTGGGGAAGGCAAGACTCTTTAAGTCTCTCTATTTTTAGAATCCCTATTGGGATTAGATACCATTCTTTTTTTTTTAAAAGATTTTATTTTTATTTATTTTTAGAGAGGGAAGGGAGGGAGAGAGAGAGAGAGAGAAACATCAATGTGCGATTGCTGGGGGCTGTGGCCTGCAACCCAGGCATGTACCCTGGCTGGGAATCGAACCTGCAACACTTTGGTTTGCAGCCCAAGCTCAATCCACTGAGCTACGCCAGCCAGGGCTAGAATACCATTCTTTGTGGAAAGCATTCACTTGGAAATGGTGCTCTGTAAGAGCTGAGGAAGTAAGGGGGCCCAGTTTGCAGCAAGGCTTGGGTGTCCTCCCTGGTAGTTTGGCCAAAGGGGCTGACTACTCAAGTTTGCTGATGTTTTTGTCTCCTACAGGTGCATAGCTTTAAGAGCTACTGGGAAAAACTGAATGCCAATCTGGACTATGTTAAGTACTCCAAGACACACTTACATTATAACAACAACATGGTCAGGAGAGAGTGGCACAGCCTGATCTCGGAAGAGGTATGTGTGGGCTCAGGAGAACCAAGTAAGAAGCGAAAGCATAGTGGGTTAGATTCAGGTGTTGCCTGTAAGCCATAAGGCTGGCTTACGTTTGCAGCACTCTTCCCAGTTTCCAGGCGGTTTTACTCTGTTGCTATGGATCTCCCAATAGGCAGACAGAGGTGCTTCTCTGATGCTTCTTTGGGTGATGGAACCGTTTTGTATTTTGATTGTGGTGGAACATGAATCTACACATGTGATTAAGTGACAGAATTACACACATATTGTACCAGTGTCAGCTTCCTGATTGGGTAGTGTACATGTATAGTCATTTATATAAGATGGAAACATCGGGGAGACCTCAGGTGAAGAGTACCTGAGATCTCTCTGTAGTATTGTTGCATGTAGTTGTAGTATTTTTGCATGTCATGCATAACTGACTTGCAACTTCCTGTAAATCTAGAATAGTTTTAGAAAATATTTTTCTAAAACTTTTTAATAATCTAGGTATTTTACCTGTTTACCTGGAAAGTATATTTCTGGGGAGAGTGGAAGCCAGGGAGGGAGGTGGGCTTGGCTGGGGTGGGAGGGAGTGGTGGGGGGAAATGCAGACAACTGTAATTGAACAATAAACTAATTTAAAAACAAATAAATAAAACTTATGAGTAAGTAATAAAGAAAAGAAAGTGTATATTTTTTTTCTGAAATTCTTAATTGTATTATGTTATGTCTTTGGTGTGAAAATGTCACCCACAAGACCTTCACCTTTCACACCTCTGACATGTTCTCACTCCTAGAAAACAGGAAAAAGAAGATCCAAGGTGTATGTGAGGAATATTCTTGATAATGCAGTAAGGTAAGTACAGTTCGGGATTATTGTACCTGTGAGATGGTTGTCATTTGCAGTTATTTTGCTGGCTACCTTTCAAGGAAGTGGCTTACTTTCTTTGTGAGTGATGCTGTCAGCCTAGTGAATGCAGCCACTTGGGCCCTCTTCTAGAGTTCGAGCCTGGGGTTTCTAGTGGGCAAAGTTTATCCGTTAAGCCTTACAGGTTTGCATCCTATGGATGGATGATTTATAAGGAAATAGTAAAGAAAGCGCTTATTAATTGAGCACTTTTTGGGGAGTGTACAGATAATAGGCTAATTTTAAAAAGTGTTAGTGGGCCAGTGAGCTCGCTCTTATTTTGAAAACAGATTTTCTGGGTAGTGAGTCATCTCAGAGTGCTGCAAGTGTGGGCCCCGTTCCACCCTCTGGTCTATTTTCTGTTCCCATTATTTCCAATAACTGAGAGCTGTAATTGTTCTGAATTATTGTTGTTTGCACTGAAAGGCTTTGAGTTTTGTAATTGCCCGATGCAGCTTTTGCCAAGCTGATTAAAGTTTTTGGAGGTTTTCACCAGCCTGAGAACAGTTTCTGCAGTAGTATTATGGGTTTTTAAAGGATGATATCTTTGTATGGTATTGTGGCTTTCATTTTAAAAAAATGCTTCCTGTGTAAATAACATTGGCTAATTTCTTTGCAGGGTGATTTCAAACCTAGAAGCAAGGAATTTGGGTAAGAAAAGACCTGTAAACAGCCTTTCAGATTTCAGTCAGTGTCTCGTTTGCAACACTGGTCATCTTTCCTCTGTGGGTTGGCAAGAAAATCACTTCCCACAGTGTGATGGAGGTAGCACCCTTTAAGATCTTCCTGTCAGAGTGGCTGCCCAGCTCCTTCCGGGTCTGTCCTGGCACCAGGACCTTCAGGGACAGCTGCTGAATATGTTTTTGCTGGAGGGGTCCCTGAGTGTTGGCCTTCTGGTTTTCATTATTTTTCCTCAGAGTTGATTTAATTAATGTGCCCTCTGGCTGTACCCACAGAACACGCTTTGGAAATTCCCTTGGCTGAGGGCTGCTTTCTCTCCAGCGGTCTGACCACACAAGCGCTTTTGACTTGTATGCTCCTTGCATTTTGGTTGACACTTGCGCACCCTCTGGGCTAGGTCCTAGGGATGCAAAGATGAGGAGCCTCTAGGTAAGCACTGTGACTATGGGGGAAGAGCACGGGCTGGAGCCAGACAGAACTGGACTCAATTCCAGCTTGGCCACATACTCACTGTGCACTCTTAGGCAAGCCCTTTACCCATTTTGTGTGGCCCTTCCTGGGGCCAAGGGTGAGAAGGAAAGGAGGGTATGTGGGGTAATGTTTATGGCACCCAAAACAGTGCTTGGCACCTGTGGGATACCCAGGGTGGCTGGTCGATCATTAGTGTGGAGGAAGAAAGGCTAACACATAATTTCTAAACCAGGTGACAGGTATTATGTAAGTGCAGGTGCAGGGGCCAGGGGCTAGGTCAGAAGAGTCTTGACAAACAAGGGGGACTTGGCTGGATAGAACTGGGGGAGGCGAATGCTAAGCATATTTGGGTAAAGGCCCCTTTGTGGTTTTGTCAGTGGAACTCTTTTGTGGCTCATAAAAGTCAGTCTCTATTTAAAAAGCTGTTGTTTTTATATCTCTCTTCTGTTTTATGGGCCTGGATATTTAGCTATATGTTGGGTTACCTTAATGGAAATTATTGTATACAGTGTGTTGCTGGTTGCACATCTGCAGCTATGCACATAACTGACACTTGTCAGGCAGCCCAGGCAGTCAGAGCTTGGGTTCACTGAACAGCCCTGAGGGAACCAGCCTCTGCCTGTTACCAGGTCATCCATGTCTGAAGCCAGAGGTTCTGTCACCAGCACCAGGCAGCAGCTGTCAGCAGGAGTCCTGCCCAGTGCACGGGGGTGTGAGTGTGTGTGTGATTCAGGGGTTTGCAATGTGGGAAATATTGCTGGTCTGGTGTCCCACTTCTGTTGTGCCCACTCCCTCCCCCACCCCCATTAGAGCCCCTCCTGTTCCTGTCCTTCAGGCCTGCTTGCATCCTGTTACTAGTCATTCCTTCTTGACATACTTTTGGGAGCTTGCCCTTCCTCTCACATGCTTTGCTTGTGCTAGTTTCCTAGGAAGAATGATGACACTGCCAGGGTCAGAACACTTGTGTGAAATTTGGGGCTGCTGAGCTCAAGTCCTGAATTGTTTCATCTTAACCATGAAGGTTGTGTAGGATCCAGGTAGGATTTCTCCTGAGGTGTCAGGAGGCATCCATGCCCTCCCACTGGAGTTGTCAGGCCATGGGCTTGTGTAGATCGGTCCTCCTGACTGGCACTATGCATCAGGTGCTCTGGGACAGGAAGAGTGGGTCATGAGGTACTGTTAGAGGAGTGTTAGGGACCTGCCCCTCCAGTCTTGCTAGTGAAGTGTAAGTCATTGTGAAGAAAGTGCCATTCAGTTTGGCCTTACATATCACTTTTCCATCTTGATCTAATTATCTTGCAGTCTGATAACTTATGCCAATTAGTGTTATTGCTACAGTAATTGACTGGTTCCTTCAGCTTAGTAATTCCCAGAGACACTGAACTATGGGAGGTCAGAAAGAAGGGAATCAGATGATCCTTCCATCACCTCCCTTTCCCTGGGTTTATGTCCCCCTTAGAGTTAAGAGACAGTCCAATTACTCTGTTTCCAGTGGAGCGGAAGTTCTTAGGCGGTGGTGAGTTTTTGTGTTGAAGAGCAGTCAAAGCCAGAGTTCGTTGGTGTTGGAGTGTGTTCCTTCTCCCTCCCTCCATCCTTCCCTCCCTTCTTTCTTCCTTTTCTCCTTCCTTCCCTGTCTCTACCTCTCTCTGTTGCCCAGAGCTCTCTGCGAGTCACCTGAGTGATAAGTTCAGCTTGAAGGACTAGGTCACACTTACCAAGTGAAAAATTTGTATTGTGTCAGGAAACTGTTATGTTTTACCAATGACTCAGAGAAGGGAAACCAGGCTGATACCTTTTTCTTCTAGCCCATTTCCAATAAACCACCCTGGTTGACAATTGCTCTGTTTAGTTTCAGAGCCAAGATCGACACCCCTCTTCCAGGAGGAGGACAACCACCAGAGGCTGCTCGTGGGGCTGGTAAGTGGTCTGTGGTGGCAAACAATGGGCTCCAAGAAAAGAGGGAAGGGCTGGATTGAACGTCTTGTTCTGATCTTGTTTTTCATTCTTTTAACATGAAGTTATGTCCAGCACCTGTAGGCTCTGTATGTTCAGTGGCAAGGAACAATATGATTTCTGCCCTCTTGGATTATAGTTTAGTGGGGAAGACACACATTAATCAACTACCCCAATAAATATATACCTATAAAACATCATAAGGAAATT
Organism: Phyllostomus discolor; assembly: GCF_004126475.2. Lineage (NCBI taxonomy): Eukaryota > Metazoa > Chordata > Mammalia > Chiroptera > Phyllostomidae > Phyllostomus > Phyllostomus discolor. Next base: position 44,504,201 of record NC_040912.2, read on the forward strand.
GAGGGTATTTAAAATGAGGAAAAAGCAATGTTTCTGTGGCATTTGTATTACAGGTTTAAAATATTACAGAATAAAACATTCTTTCTGAAGAAGTCCTACTACTAGGAAAGCCAAAGAAATATAAATAAAAATAAATTAATTAAAGAGCAGAATTGGTAAATAACTCCAAAAATCTTTAAAAGTCTGATTAGAGACATCACAAAAGTCTAATAAAATATTTAGATATTTTAGATCCTCATCCAGCGCAGCTGATGCTAAATAGCCAGGTATTGCCTGTTTCAGAAATTCATGCAACACACCGGTTGAAAATTGCTGCCATAAACCAACAGAAATATCAGATAGATAAAGCAGTCTAATATAAAATCTGAACTGCACACAAGAATTTGAATAAAATAAGTGAGTAGTTAAATAGTACTGAATTAGAGAAGGCCTTTTATTCAACATAGTGTATTATTGAACATAGACATATAGGGAAAGATAGGTTGAAACCTTAAAACATAAACGGAAAAACAAAAGGCAAACTATAAATTTGGAAAAACATTTGATATGTATGATAAATAATTAACATTTGGTGTATAAGTAAACTTTATAAATCAGTAAAAGAACAGCACACCAGGAAATGAATAAATGAATAAAGGGTGTAATCAATGACTTTTCCAAAGTAAATTTAGGCCCAAAAGTTCAAGTTGGGGGAGAAGAGAAAGAATGTTTACCACTACTATAACCAAATGACAAATAGAACACGCGTTTTTTCCTTATTTTTCATTGCCTATCAAATTGACAACAATTTACAAGTCATGCTAGCAAGTTCAGGGCACAGGGGATTGGAGAGCCTCATACAGTGCAGCTGAGAATTAGTGCAAGCACAATGGAAGGCGTTTTGGTGCTGTCTCCACAGGCTCTAAGTGTGCAACCCAACAATTCCATTTCTAGGAGCTTAATCTGACAGACATAATAATTAGGGATATGGCAAAAACTTCTGTTTGAGAATTCTTTGGAGAATTCTCATCAGGGCTTGGAGCTTGACAGTCAGCAGCTCCCTGGGCTTTTGGCGAATCAGAAATGGTTCCTCTAGGCAGGGGTGTCCAGCCTGCAGCCTGCAGGCTGCATGCCGCCCAGGGTGGCTGTGAATGCAGCCCAACACAAAATTGTAAATTTACTTGAAACATTATGAGGTTTACTTGTGATTATGTGTAACAATGTATTTAATGGATAGCCCAAGACAACTCTTCTTCCAGTGTGGTGCAGAGACACTCAAAGTTTGGACACCCCTGGTCTAGGGGAAGACATTGGCACCTGAACTGTGCTCATTAAAGAAAGATTGGGGGTCATGCATTTCTGCTGGTGGGATCTTCAGACCCAATGTTTTCACACTGATGAGGAATGTTAATAAATGGATCTAATTCAAACCAGTTGCAGGTGTGAGTGGGTGGGTTGTGACTTATCTAACTTATATCTTGTTTTCAGATGGTGTCTGAACTCAAAGACCATCTTTTGAGACACCTACAGGGTGTAGAAAAGAAGAAAATTGAACAGATGGTTCTGGACTACTGTTCAAAACTGGTTGGTTTGCTTTTTGTTTTTCAGCCCCAGTATGCAGTTCAATATGTTTTTCAAATTAGGTTTTAGGAGGTCTCCCATTCTCAAACCAGTATATTTGATGCTATAGATTGAGGAAATGAGAAAAGAACCTCAAACAAAGAGAACTTGGTTTTGAAAGTGCTTTATTGCACTCCTTTCAAATAATGATTATATGCTCATGAAGCATAGAACAGTTATGGATTTAGCATGGTTGCCTAATGTTCGCATCTCACCTTGGCATCTTCCAGTTTCTTATTAAAGAGTAGGTAATGTGTGTACATGGAGGTTTATGCAGACATGAGAAAACTTGAATTTCAATTCTTAATTAGCTCCAACAGCTCAATTAGGAATGATTCTAGCCAGTCATATGCACACTACCACATTCAAATCCTCTGATGAAATTGGCAGCTCACCTATGGGGTAGCCACTTACTGAAATTGTGTAATCCAAATTAATAATACTAATGCATACTAGTAAATAGAAGTGACATTGTTAAATTGAATTTTGAAGCTGTCTTGGATCCTTCAAAAAGTATATGGAGTTGAAGCCTGACCCTGCTTGGGATCTAGAAATAATATGCTGGAGAAAAAATTAAAGTATTTAAATACACAAAGAGAAAGAACACTCTCCAGGTTTGGGTAAGACCAGTATGCAAATGAGCCAGTGTGCAAATACATACTTTTTGAACTCTGGAAGATTAGTTTATTGGATAGGACCCTCATTTAATTTCATGTTTAATTTTATTTATTTAAAGTTTTTTAAATAAACTTTTTATTGTTGTTCAGGTAGTTTTCTGTCTCCCCTCCCACCCCTCCTTCATGTTTAATTTTAGAGTGTTTGCCTTTATTGCAGTCATTAGTATCTGTTTTTATTTTATTTTTTAAAAGATTTGATTTATTTATTTTTAGAGAGGGAAGAGAGGGAGAAAGAGAGAGAGAGAAACATCAATGTGCGGTTGCTAGGGGTCATGGCCTGCAACCCAGGCATGTACCCTGACTGGGAATTGAACCTGCGACACTTTGGTTTGCAGCCCGAGCTCAATCCACTGAGCTACGCCAGCCAGGCTAGTGTCTGTTTTTAAATAATATCTTTGAATTTAATAGTTTTTAGTATATTGGGAGAGTTTGGTATTGTCATATACTGATATTTATAATCAGAGCACTAAAACTTTCCTAAATAATTTTCTCTTGCAGTAGAACTGTACGGAGGAGCTCACTTTTATAAATGTGTTACTGATCTTCCCCATGTTGGTATTAACTTGCTTTCTTAGTCCTTTAACATACAACTATTTAACACATTTACCTATCACCTTTATTTCTGTTGACTTTAAATTTCACCTTCCAAATTACTAAGAGTTTTGGTTCAAGCATCATTCTTCCCCAAGGTTAATCACATAAAAGTTTTAATATAAGTTTGTGTAAACCACTCCTAGAACCAATAGGACCAGAAATGATATAGACGTAGTCTCAGAAAACTCAGCAGTTACTGATGGAAGCCAAATCGGCTCACCCCTGCCCAGCAGCAAACAGTCATGCCTGCCAGGCCCCTCTCTGGAGGGTGATTAGACAGCCTTTCTAAAACAAATTCTCCTAAGTTGCTGTGGAACCTGATTATATTACTCACATGCTATTTCACCTGATTTCAGCCAAAGAGAAATTTGTGGCTGCAAGCTGCTCAGCGGAGACTGTCCCACTACTGATAAACTAGCAAAGTGTTGAATTTGGGGACCTGAAGCCAGTTTTACTCCACAGGCCATGCTTAGGACTGTTGTGCTATTCAGTATCACCTTTCTTCTCACTGTCAGCTCTTGCCACATAATAGGCCTAAAGCAAACCCAGTTGCACTTGACCTTCACTGATGGACAAGGGCCTGTTAGCCAGGCTGGGGGAGCTCAGCTGGGGCACTGCCTGCACAGAGGGTGCTCTGTTGGAGTGTGGGGTGCATTTTCAGTTTTTCCATTTTGGGTTCCAGTGCTACAGAACTGACCTCAGAAAGGCTGGCTCTGTTGTCTGGGAACAGCTTGAATGTCAGCCACCCTGAACATGCCCATCAGAGCCTAGAGGGGTAGCTGTGGGGCCTCTGAGGGACGGGGGATGAACAGAGGTCAACAGGCTGTCTTTCCCCTCCAGCTGGATCTCATTTGCCGAATACTGGAAACCAGCTGGAGGAAACACAACCTTCATCCCTGGGTTCTCCACTTGTACGCAAGTATTTTTTGCTCTTTTGTTGCGATGCATCAAGAGCCAAAGCAACTGATTGCTGCCTGTTTCAGCAAAGGCATTTTGAAACCTACCAGTTGAAAGCAATTCTCGCCAGTGCTGACACCATCTATCTTAGTTCTGTACTCAGCACTTAAAGTTATGCCCCTGCCACTTCACTCATCCCCTTTCTGGGCATATGGTTGGTGAGGAGGGAGGGGTGCATGAGCTCAGTACTGCTGAGCAGGGCAATTGAAGTTCATATGACTCATTACTTATGTGCCAACTGACTAGTTAGATTCTAGGGATTGGGCTGATGGTCACCATCATAATTCTGAAGCTTTCTCCAGGGCAAAGCCTTTCATGATAAGCATGGATTCCATCTGTCTATGGCACTCAGAGCCATTGCTTACACAGTGGAGTTTCAGAGATGAGCACCTTGGCTGACACACTGCCTTGGTATTTTCCCAGCAATAGGCGGGCTAGTGCTGCTGAATTTGCAGTCTTCCACATCATGACCAGGATTTTGGAAGCTACTAGAAGTTTGTTCTTACCTCTGCCTCCTGGTAAGTCTTGGCTCTTTTGTCCTTTGTTGTAATAAATGTGTTCTTTTTTCTTCACATGGTCCCTGGACTTGGGCATGTTATGAGTTTAAGGATGAGAACTGCTGCATCTGAGAAATTGTGTGCCTATTGTGTGCCTGGTGTCACTGTGAGAGTTGGGCCTGTGGTTGGTCTCTGATGGCCAGATCTCCCCCAGTTATTAAACTGGGTTGTAGTTTGTCACTCACTTTAGGGAGCCGCCTAGGTCTGCCCTCGAGTTAACTTTCTAGGATACTTTGTGGATACTTTAGGTAGCATACTCAGTGGAGCTGATTCAGGGAGAGCTTTCTTTGATGTCTGTACACCTAGTTTATCTGATCAAGAGAGTTAACACAGAAGGAAATGAGTCTGGCTGGGTGCCAAAATTGACTTGATTATTACATGCTTGGAAACTAAAAATTTCCCTTAGCATTTTGAAATAGGACCAAATCAGGCCTCAAAACAGCCTTAGCACATGTGTATGCAGTCATTAATTTAATTGGTCATTTGTTCATTCAATTAACAAACATTTGTTGAGCAATTATTACATGCCAGGTACTGCACTAGAAATTAGAGCAATTACAAAAATTAGCAAAAGTCTAGTTGGGAAGACATCATGTAAATCAACAACCATTATAAGAAACAAATAAGCTCCTGATTGATATAAACTATGTGCCTTATGTTCATTGTATATCAGTTCTGATGTAAGCTTTACAATAGCTATTACTATGTAAAATATATCAGCCAGTTTTTAATATTTTTAGATAATTCTTTAATTCTTATTCTTTTTTCAGTTACAGTAGAATACAATATTATATTAGTTTCAGGTATACAGCATAGTGATTAGACATTTGTATAACTTACAGAGTATTCACCCCAGTAAATCCAGTACCCATTGTACACCACACATAGTTACTACAGTGTTACTGACTATATTCCCTATGCTGTACTTTATAGTCCTGTGACTATTTTTTTTGTAACTGGCATTTTGTACTTCTTGATCCCTTCACCTTTTTGACCTATCCTTTGCCTCCCCTTCCCATCTAACAACAATCAGTTTGTTCTCTGTATCTATGAGCTTATTTCTGTTTTGTCTGATAGATAATTTTGGTTTTTAGATTCCACATATAAGTGGAATCATATGCTATTTGTCTTTATCTGACTTCTTTCCCTTAATATAATACCCTCTAGGTTTATCCATGTTGTTGCAAATGGCAACAATTCATTCTTTTTTATGGCTGAGTAATACTCCTTTGCATACATGGACCATATCTTCTTTATCCGTTTGTCAACTGATGCACACTTAGGTTACTTTCTTTTTTTTTTTTTTAATTTTTTTTTTAAGATTTTATTTATTTATTTTTAGAGAGGGAAAGGAGGGAGATAGAGAGAGAGAGAGAGAGAAACATCAATGTGCGGTTGCTGGGGGTTATGGCCTGCAACTCAGGCATGTACTCTGGCTGGGAATCGAACCTGCGACACTTTGGTTCGCAGCCCACGCTCTATCCACTGAGCTACGCCAGCCAGGGCAGGTTACTTTCATATCCTAGCATAGGGGTACAAATTAGTGTACCCCCTTTTCAAATTAGTGTTTAGGATTTCTTTGAATAAATACCCAGAAGTGGAATTGCTGGGTCATAAGGCAGTTCTACTTTTAATTTTTTCAGGTAATACTGTTTTCCATAGTGGCCACACAAATCTGCATTCCCATCAACAGTGCATGGGAGTTCCATTTTCCCTGCCTCCCCACCAACACTTGTTGTTTATTGATTTATTGATAATATATCAACTAGTTTTATTTATTTATTCACATACATCTATTCCTTCATCCAGCATTAATTCATTTCTTTATTCATTTTAAGCCAACATGTGTTTAGTGCCTATTTTGTGTCAGGTACTGTTCCAAATACTGTACATAAATTAACACATTTAATTTTCACAACAATCTTGAGTAGTAGGAACTTAAATTGAACTACATTAAATTTCTGGTCAACTTTCATATGGTTTCACTGCACATTGTTCCCATTCAAAGATGGTAAAATTGAGGCACAGAAAATTTAAAAGTAACTTGCCAAAGTCACACAGCTATGAAATAACAAGAGCCAGTATTCACATCCAGCAGCCTGGCTCCAAAATCTGTTCTGCCTTTTGCATTTTTTATTCCAATTGTATTAGTTGATGCTCAAACTTTGGGCCCCCAACCCCTTTAGCATTCCTGAACTCCTCTGCATGTGTGATATATCTGATATAGTTTGGAATCCTTCATGCTTTCTCTAGCCACACAACTTATCTTATAGGGTCTGTGTGTAGTGGAAGTACAAAATAGGTTTCTTTTAACTTTGTAGGAATCTGAAAGTGGCCATTTTTATGAGAAGAAAGAATGGCTTTAAATAATCCCAGTGGAATATGAATTGTGAGGTGCCCTCTAGAAAGAGTGAAGGGATTTCATGAAAACTATGTATGGCTTTATGGCTGAAATTCTTTTCATGTTAATCATTATTCTTTTTTTAATGCATTTTTTAAAAGATTTTATTTTTAAGCCCTGGCTGGAGCAGCTCAGTGGATTGAGTGCGGGCTGCGAACCACAGTGTTGCAGGTTCGATTCCTAGCCAGGGTACATGCCTGGGTTGCAGGCCATGACCCCCAGCAACCGCACATTGATGTTTCTCTCTCTCTCTCTCTCTTTCTCCCTCCCTTCCTTCTCTAAAAAATAAATAAATAAAATCTTAAAAAAAAGATTTTATTTTTATTTATTTTTAGAGAGAGGAGAAGGGAAGGAGAAAGGGAGGGAGAGAAACATCAGTGCTTCTTATGCACCCCCTACTGGGGACCTGGCCTGCAGCCCAGGTATGTGCCCTGACTGGGAATTGAACCAGCAACCCTTTGGTTTGTAGGCCAGCACTTAATCCATTGAGCCACACGAGCCAGAGCAATCATTATTCATAATGATTAACACAAAAAGACTTGGTAGAGGAATGAATTAACATTTTCATATTTGTTCACCATGGATGTTCAACCTCCTTTTGTAAATAAATGAAACTGACTTGCTGGGAACAATATTATTCTTGGGAAGTCATAAAAATTCACTTTCTGCAGAATGTTGCATTCTTTCACAGGAATGGATAAGAAAGGAGAACATAAGAAAATGTTATCTGTAGTGACTGAGAATTATTTTGAATAGACTTAATGGCTTGTGTCCATGGATCAAGCTAGGAAGAGCAGTTTCTATCCCTTTTTTTTGTAAATGTTTGTTTCTCATGTGATATGGAAATAGAGGTGAAGTAATGCTGGACTGGGTGCGTGCACACATGTGCATGTAAATACAAGGACGTTTTTTATGTACGTGGGTCAGTGTGCATGCTTTCCAGGCCTCCCACAGTAGCAAGAAACTGAGTTTCAAGTCTCAGAAATGTCTGACCTGGATTGCTTAAAGACAAAAGATAATGAGGACCATGGAAAGACAGTCATGGTTTAGAGCTGGAGCACTTGCAGTTTAAAAGAAACCTGTTTTCCCTTGCTGGCTAGAGTGGGCAAGGACCCCTGAAGGATGAGGACAAGAGTTGGCTGGGAAAGCTCTCTTTTGGAACTGCTGTCCACTTTTAGCTGATTTTTCTGTGCTTAGAGCTGACATGCAGAGAGGAGGCCAGGAACAGATTGTTGAATTTGGGACTGTGCCCTGGAGACAGAGGATGAAGGGTCATCAGGGATCTTTAGGACATGGACACAGGGTGGAGAGGAATTTTGAAAATCTATAGGATTTACGAACTTGTATTCAGAAAAAAATTTCATACATGTTTTAATCTTGGGAAGAATGTTTAAATCCATTAAAAATCTTATGTTAATTAGGTAGTAAAATCACTATGTTTTTCTTCAAACATTTATTTATTTTTAGAGAGAGGGGAAGGGAGGGCAAGAAAGAGAGGAAGAGAAACATCAGTGTGGGAGAGAAACATCTGAACCCGCAACCCAGGCACATGCCCTGACTGGGAATTGGACCAGAGAACCTGAACCTTCTCTTTGCAGTACGATGACCAACCAACTGAGCAACAGTGGTCAGAGCTAAAATTACTGTTTTGGGGTGGATTCAGGGAAGCTAGTGGACACATTCATTATTAGCCTATTAACATCTGCGTGTGGGCAGAGTCTGCATTTTATCTGACCCTTGATGTTTCCAGGGTGGGGAACTCAAGTCCCTCACTGTTTATGATCCATGTGCTCAGAGAGAGAGGGAGGGAGAGAGAGAGGGAAAGAGGGGGGAAGGAGAGAGAGTGAGAGAGAGGGAGGGAGAGGGAGAGAACCCCATGATTTGTCTGAATTCAGGTTCCTGCTCTTTGGGTGTCATTTCTTTGTCATGTAAGCTCCCAGGACTAGGATGTGATTCTTTGTCATATCTTTCCCACTTCCAGTGAGTTTCCAAGCCTGTACACATGGCCATGTGTCTCCTGTCCCTCCCCTCCTCTCTCACTTCCGGTGCCCTCATTACCCCTCGCCCAGGTTCAGGCTGTAGCCTCCCAACCTCTTCTAGCAATCAGTCCCTTCTTTGCCTGTTGCCATTTATTCCAAAAGTAAAGCCCAAATCCTCTTTCCATCCTGCTTAAAAACTTTCAGTGCTTGCCCCAAGTTTACTAAATAACAAATTCCTTGCTGTCATTCAGCATTCAACCCCTGTCACATGCACTCAGAGCTCCCTGCACTTTTCTTTCATAGAACTGGTCGCATTAAAAAATATACATGGATTTTTTGTGATTATTTGATTTTCTCTCTCCCCGTCATGCTGGAAGGTAGATGGGAGCAGCTGTTGTACTTCTTTTGCTCATTGTTGTACACCCAGCCCCTTGCCTGGTGTATGGAAGGCATTTGTTAAATCAACCCTTCCAACCTTACCTCCTGGTGTTCCTCTCATACTCCTGACTCCAGTTCAGCCATCTCACTTAATGTTTTCTGAGAGTGCTCCATGCTTTCTCACCTTTGGTCCCCTGTTGTTATTCTGTTAACACAGCTACCAATTATTGGGGCAGGATAGCAGAAGCTGAGGCTGAAGTTCCACAGCCTGTGCTCAAATTTCAGCTCAGCCACTTATGGGCAAGTTTCTTAGCTCCTGTGATCTTGGCTTCCCCATTTATAAACTGGCTCCCACTTTGTGGGGTTGTGTGAGGATCAAGTGAGCCAGCATGTAGGTTGAAGGATCAGAATGTTTGGTATTAGTCACTGTTGTTATACCATGGGCTAGCCCCCACCCTGCCCAGTGAACCAGCTCTGGTTCTCAGAGCAGCCCTGTGAGAAAGGTGCTGAGGGTTCCATGTGAAGGATGAAGAAATGGACGCTCACAATGGCTGAGTTGTCTGCAGCTAGTAAGTGCCCTGGGGGGATCCCACCCTCGGTCTGTTCATATAAACCTGGCTTTTTCTGTTGTCACCACTCTGTATGCCTCCCCGACACCACCCCGCCTCATTTCTACCCCCCAGAAATTGCATTTACCCATCACAGTGCCCCTCACATGCCATCTTTTCCAAGAGGGCTCTTCTGATTCTCTCCTGGTCTGATATCTACTCCTCCCATGGGTGTTTTTATCACTTATTATTAATAGAGCACTCAGAGTGCTAGGTTTCTGTGTGTTGGAGGAGCCTTCCTTCCCATGATGCTCTGGTTTGGCAGAGCTTTCCCCTCTATTGAATTCCTATGGATTTACTATCTGAGCGTATTTTAATTCTTCTTGCATATAATTTAGTCCAAGTAGACACCACAAACCTACCTAGAAATCAAGCATGTAAGCTGTCTCCTTCTGGTTCAGATTTTTGCCTCTTTAGCAAAATGGTCCCTATCCATTAGCCTTTTAGCCTGAGCATGTGGAGTTGAAAGTCTTCTGTTACCTGTTCTCTTTTGTCATCTTACCACAGAATTGCCAACCTGTTAAACCATAAAGTCATTTTTCATACAGCAGGACTTTCACTCATTTTCTCTTTCTGCCTGGGAAGAGACAATGTGAAGGAAATGCAGACTTGAGGGAACTTCAATACCCAGCACAATGCTTAGTCTTCATACTGCTAAGAAGGAAATTTGGACCTTGATTTCAAGCAGCATTTAGTTGACTCTAGGCACCAAGTACTGAGCTAAGTGTTTTATTAACACCATTGATTTATTCTGTCTGAAAGGCTGGAGGTGCTGGCTGACCGTGTTTACCCTCCCGTATCTCTCATCCTAGGTTTTCACACTCTGCACACGATCCTTGGCGTCCACTGTCTCCCTTTGCATAACCTGCTACATTACATCGATAACGGGGTATTGCTTCTCACAGAAACAGCTGTCACAAGGCTCATGAAAGGTAAGAGGCTCTGAGGCTCTGAGTTTGCCAGAGTACTAGTTCCAGTCTGAGCACTGCCACAGCTGTCACACAGGGCCCAGCAGCACTAAGGAGGGCCCCATGCTTAGTTTAATGGTTTGCATTAAATCTTGAAATCTTAATAGTTGAACAAAGGGCTCCTCTTATTATTTATTTTTTTGTGTGTTGGATGCCATAAATTATGCAGCTGATCCTTCTGAGTAGTATATTTCCTGTAACCAACCATCCTATGGGCTAATTTAAAGTGTCTTTGCCCTCAGAAGACCCCTAATGGTTTCCTAATCCACGCAAAACTATTAGAGTCCTTTTCCGTACACGAGGGCATTTGAGGATAGGAGGCTGTGAAGGCGTGTTTCTCAGGGAAATGTCATGAAATGGCTTGATTTCAGCTGATTAACTCTGCCATTGCAAAGTTAGACTTGAAATGCAAGAAAAATTAATGAGAAATGCTGTGATTATGTAAATTTGAACTTTAAATATGTTCTGGAGTATAATCACTCTCACTTAAATGATTTGGCTTTGGTATTTTATGATGAGTTTTGTTAATAGATAGTAAAGTTTCTCTCATTCCTTAAGGCGCCCTCTGTTTCATATTAGTCAATAAACTGTTTTGTGACTAGCATCCTGTTAAAGAACCATGTTCCATGATAACAGAAACAGCTTATTTTCAAAATTCCTTTATTTTGAAAATAAAGGAATGAACAAACTAAAAATTCTAAAGCGGTGTTAGCTTGAGAATACAAGGTTGGGCTATGTGTTACCAGGATGAAGCGCTGAATGAAGCATTATTAGCTCGCTCAGACACTAAATGGAGATGTCTGTTTTGTTTGCCAATCTATTTTCTTGTAGATCTGGACAACACAGAGAAAAATGAAAAACTAAAATTCAGCATCATTGTGCGGCTTCCTCCGGTAATCCTGAATTATATTTCATTTTCTCCCTAAGCCTTGGCATGAACTTCCTTCAGTTTCTTCTTGCAAAAAGAGGACTTACTTGATTTGGGCTAAAGTCAGTTGAATTGTTTCACTTTCAGCTCTTTCCAAGAAATCCCATCCCTCCCCACCCTCTGCCTGCGGCTCCCACTAGGTCCACAAAGTGCTTGCTCCTCTGGCTGTGCTGCCTTGGCACCGCCCACCTAAAATGTTTGGCCATTTTCTTCTCTTAGGAAACCACACTAATATTTACATCTGTGTGTCTGAGGGGAGGGAGAGGGGAAACATGTGCTTTTGGCTTTTAAACTGATAAGACATTTAGGTACAGGTGAGGTCAGAAGGTTCTGGAACTGCATTTCCTCCCACTGTCATTTCCACCAGGGTTGGACAACATCCCAGGTCAAAGGAAGAATGAGAAACATGAGGGAGAGGGTTGTATAGGCACTCCTTGTTTTGTGGGGAATATTAGCTCTCAGAGTTAAAAACACTATGAAAATATGACATTCCACAGCAAGGTCTTCAGAGCCTCTGACTGTGAACTTCCTGACCCCGAGAGCGGTGGCCAGCTCTGTGTGCTATTTACCTATCTTGAACACTTGTGTGTCTGGCACGATCCTCCCACGAAGGGATGTCCGTTGCCTTTCTGGATCTAATCGGCTTGCTTTGTAACACCCTCTCCCCCTCTCGGGCTTACTGAAGGAAAGACAAGAATAGATAACAAAGCATGTTTTCCATGGCTAGATTTCTCTGGGGATTGTCTCTGAACATTTAGTTTGCTCTCTACATTTGACTTTTTATTTTTGCCTCATGCTCTTAGGGAATTAAATTTTTCTGGGCAAGGCCTTGGCAGAGAACATGCCTATAACCTTTAGTTTCCTATCAAAACATCACTTAGAGTTGGCATGCAGAACCCCCATTTTGAAGAGTAGCAGATGAACTCCGTTTCAGAAAAAAAATTGGGCAACATCAGTATATAAACTGCTTTCTCAGGGTTGCATCTAAGAGAGTACTTATTCAAAATTCAGAGGCATACCTCCTAGGAAATGGCCTTTTCCCATGGGTCATTAAGCATAAAGGGCCTTTTAGACTAACTAGCAAATTTGGAATAATATTTTAAAATTTGTGAATAGCTATAATAGCTATTTGTGAATTTACTTAATTCAGTGTGAGCTATATTCTCCTATGTTTTTCCATCCTTTTGTTTTTATTATTGACTTTATTTTTAAGGGTAGTTCAGGGTTTACAGCAAAATTGCAGTGAAGACACAGAGATTTCCCAAATACCTGCTACCCTACACATTGTGTGTGGCCTCCCCCATTATCAACATTCCTCACCAGACTGGTCCATTTGCTAGAATTAATGAACCTACATCACAATCATCTGAAATCCATCCTTAACATTAGGGTTCATTCACTCTTGGTGGTGGTTATTCAGTGAATTTGATCATCTTTACAGTATTGTACTTCCACTACCCTAAAAATCCTCCTTGACCTATTTTTCAACTTGCATAATAGCTTATTGGTCAGAAGATCTGTCGACTTTGGGATCATCCTATGAGTTCTAACATTATTTCCCGGAACCATGTGAAGCAACTGCTTCAGAACTATAAGAAACAGGTGAGTCAGTGTGAAAGCACAGTTCCACTAAACTTTTTTCTTGGAACCTATTTGCCTATTTCAGCATTTCCCTATGAGCAGCAATTCTATAGTTCTCACCACCTTTTTAGAAAATCTGTGTTTGTTTTGGATAATGACCTAATACCAGACATGGTTTCCTTTTTAGCCTCAGAGTTCTGTGATTGACAAGTCATCATTCAGTGTGGAATTTTTGCCTCTGAACTACTTCATTGAAACACTGACAGATATAGAATCCTCCAATCGAGGTAATTCGCTCTTCTGCTCTCAAGAGTTGTCCTGCTTTTCCCTTGACATGTCAGTCAGTCCCTATTTACTTCTTTGTGCCCTTTTCTTTCCAAAATGCCCCTTACTTTTAAGTAGGTCCTTAGTGCAGCTGGTTTTAATTAGCAATATACAATTTACCTAGAGTAAATTACCAAAGGAACAATCAATCACCTCTGAAGTTTTAGAAGGGTTTGAGACACAGGTGGCAAACACAAGGCCCACAGGCCAAATCTGGCCTTCTACCTTGTTGTATCCGGCCCAGTGCCTTGATTTTACCCAGTGGCAGCACCAAGCTCCTTGTCCCTAGTTAAAGAGCAGTTACATGTATGCAGTCCTAAAATTACATTCAGCCCTTTGAAGGCAACCTCGAGGCCAATGTGGCCCTCGGTGAAAATGAGTTGGACACCCCTGGTTTAAGATGTTATAAACCCAGTTGGTTGATACAAATGGCCTTTCTTGGTTCTGAGGTTTAATAAATTTTAACATATTCTCAGAACAATGTGTTTTACTAAAATTTAAAATAATTATGATTTCAAAGAGCTGTGTGCACAACATTATAAACGTTGCACGGCTTCATAGTAACTCTTTCTTGCTCTCTCTTTCCAGCTCTGTATGGTTTTGAAGGACATGACAACGTGGATGCAAAATTTGTGGAGGAAGCAGCTCTGAAACATACCACAATGCTTTTAGGCTTATAGAAAAGATATAGTAATATTAAATTCCAATTTTTAATCTTGCTCAGTAGTTCTACTTCTACTGAGAATTCTCTAGCAAGATTTAAAACTGGTTACCAAAATCAGAATGCATTGTTGAGCCATCTGAATTTCAGTTTGGTACTTGTTGAGACAGAAGTAAACTGCAGTACCTCATCCCAGTTTTGAACAGCAGGTGAGCTGTCAAGTATGGAGAAGGGACGGGACAAACAGTCCAAGGAGGCAGGCAGCAGCATAAATGATGCTCTTCCTAGTGGCTTCCTAGGCCAAAAGCCAGTTCTATTGCATTCTGAAATAAATATGCTTTAAAAATGGTAGGGACTAGTGCTTAGAAAAACAAAAACTAGATGTGTCATTGAAAATAACATGACAAGTGGAAAAGTTAAATGTTGCATAAAAACTGTATTTGTAAAAAGAATAGTTTAAACAAATGAATTTGGACCAAGTCAAACCTGCTATTTCCAGAGTAGAATAATTTGTAACATATGGCAATTTATTCATACAGTCTATTTAGAGTAGGAGTTGTAGCTTTGCACAGTGGCAATACTGTAGTCAGTGAGGTTTACCTGAGGCACAATTATTGCTAATAGAGTGGGATTTTTCTTGTAATAGTTCCGATGGAATTGCACTTAATGTTTAAGTTTTTTATATTTATAAAAGTTTGATTTAGAAATACCTTATTAAAATCACTGAAAATTTTGGCCTGATTCTTGCCCTTTCTACACAGAATTTTTATTCCAGCTAGGAATCACGAGTCTGTGAACATGTTCTCCCAAAGACCCCCACATGTCTCACTAGTTCTCCCACTCTCCCCTCTCTTCTACAGTGACTTCATTCTGACCCATAACTCCAGTTGCTTCCTGTGGTCAGCCCATGACACTTTGCTTTTCTCTTTTCACATTATTTTCTTCAGTGAATTTGTGAAACTTTTATCATTATAAATATCACTAGCTGGTACAATACTTCAGCTTCTTTTCTAAAGTGATCATTGTGTTCTAAAAATTGTCCTCTCCTGCAGAATTCCCATTTTTGGTCCAATACTTCATGGTCATTGAGGCCCAAAATCTTGGAGCCATATGAACAAGGCAGTGCTGATTTTTTCTCTTGATGTAATTATTTTTCATTCCTTATGCTCTTTTCACACCTGGATGGTTTTGGTTACTTTCTAAGGTCTAATTCATCAGACTTAATCTTCTGTTCATAATCCTTCATTAACTTGCCACTCATTACAGGATAAAATTCAACCTCACATTCAAAATCACAGGATAAAATCCAAACTCACCCTAATCCTGGCCTTGTACAGTTCCCCAATATGAACTTTCTGTTCCCACAAGCTCAGTTCACTGAACCTTGAACACAGCTTTTGTCCCTTTACTTCTTAGCCTTGCTCAGGCTGTTTCCCCTACCTGGAATCCCCTCTCTACCTATTAGCTTCTTATTATGCTTAAGGGCCAGTTAAAGTTTCCACCTTTCATTGAGTAGCACACATTGTTACATTTAGTATATCCCTTTGTGATTTTCAAAATTATGATTCCATTCTTAGGTTGTTAAGCTTCCTATGTATATATATTTTGAGTCCCTAATGTTATTATTAATCCTACAACACAGGAACTGTGATTTTGCATTTCTTTGTTGTTAACCACAATTTATACAGTGTTACTTATAGGTACTCCTAAGGCATTGCTCTTCAATAATTTCACTTAAACAATCAGGTCAGAATCAAGACTCTGTAGATTGAGAATGAGATTTAATTTCCCTCCAATATGGCAGGATGGGGGTTTGGAACAAATTTTGTTTGATTTAGTAAAATAAAGGAATGTGGTATTTCTCATGCCCAGAGTTGTGAAATAAAAGTCATAACTAATACCAGTATGAAATACAGATTGAGCATACTAATGAATGTAAAAATTATAGGTTTGAAATCTTGTGTATATGCATACATAAGAAAATATAAAAAGAGAATTAGGAATATACCTGGATGAAATGCAGTAAAATTGGAGTAATAAAATAGTGGAATTGACCTAATTTTCAACTTTTAACATACCAACTAGAAATATTTTCATTGAAGTTTTGAAGAATCTTGTACCAAAACTTGAAATAATCACAATTTTATTTGCATACAACAGCTGAATAAATCTAGGTTTATAAGACAGATAAATTAGGCTTTGACTGGTGTGGCTCAATGGATTGGGTACTGGCCTGCAAACTGAAAAGTGACCAGTTTGGTTTCTGGCTGGGGCACATGCCTGGATTGTGGGCCAGGTCCCCAGTGGGGGGTGCACAGGAGGAGCCACACGTTGATGTTTCTCTCCCTCTCTTTCTCCCTCCCTTCCCCTCTCTCTAAAAATAAGTAAATTTAAAAAAAGATAAATTAAGATGGAGATCGAAAATGGTAAAGGAGAAAGTGGAAGCTACACTAACTTCCTCCCAGGACCAATCTGGAATTACAACTAAACTGTAGAGAAATCATCCTGAATAACCAATTGAATACTTTCTGGAGGAAGTCTTATAACCAAGGACAGACGAAAGAAACCATTTCACTGCAATGTGACTGGTAGGGAGTATGGAGATGTGAGAGGACTGGCCAGGTTCCCCACAGGCAGCAGCTGAAGATATAGAGGGATATTTCAGAAGCTGAGGGCATTCCCCTGAGAAGGCTGGGGTCTAAACCCCAAGAAGGGCTCCCCAGCCTATAGCACCAGAGCCAGAAAACAACCCAGATAACATCCAGCTAAGAAAAGCAGCAGGTTTTTTGTCTGTTAGAGACTTAGAGAGCCTCTTAAAGGGCCAGTGCACAAAATTTCGTCTGCAGCCACTTACCCTGGGCTCTGGCAAAGGGAGGGCAGATTGGACTAGAGATGCTTGAGGAGAGACTGGGGATGGTGGCTCTTGGTAGAGAACTGAAGGAGCAGCCATCAGGATCCTTGTGCTGAGTCATTCCCTGTACTTGAGGAGCCATCTTCTCAGGCAAAACACTCCCGTCCAAGGGAGAAATAAGGAGCATCAGCCTCAGGGGGAGAAATAGCCCTGCAGCAGGAATTACTCTGCCACACCCTGTCAAGCTTAGGATGCTGATCATAGACTGATTAGTTTAACAGCTGATGGTTTAAAGCTGATTAGTTTAATTACTAAGGCAGAAAATACAAAGAAGCAGTCAAAATGGGAAGAAAAAGGAACAGACCCCAAATGAAAGAACAAGAGAATTCTCCTGAAGAAGAACAAGATGAAATGGAGACAAGCAGTTTATCAAATAGATGAGTAATGATTATAAGGATACGCAAAAGCATGAAAAAGGACTGAGAAACCATTAAAAAGGACCGGTCAGAAACAAAGAGTGCAATATCTGATATAAATAATACACTGGAAGAAATAAACAGGAGGTTAGGTGAAGCAGAGGATCGCATCAGTAATTTGGAAGACAAGATAGAAAATAAACACCCAGGCAGAGCAGCAAAAAGAAAAAATAATAAAAATAAGATTCAGAAACATTTTGGGAAACATGGAGTATAACAACACCTGCACCGTGGGAATACCAGAAGGAGAAGAGCGTGAGTAAGGGACTGAGAACTTATTAGAAGAAATAATGATGAAAACTTCCCCAATCTGGTGAAGGAGAAAGACACACAAGTTCAGGAACCTCAGAGAATCTCAAACAAGTTGGACCCAAAGGGCCCTACACCAAGAAACATCATAATTAAAATGACAAGGCTTAAAGACAAGGGGAGAATCCTAAAAGCTGAAAGAGAAAAGCAGGTAGTTACATAAAGGTAGTACCAATTAGACTGGCATTTGATTACCCATGGGAAACATTTCAGGGCAGAAGGGAGTGGTGTGAAATATTCAAGGTGATGAAATGCAAGACTTACAAACAAGGCTACTTTATGCAGCAAGGCTATCATTTAAAACTGAAGGAGAAATAAGGAGCTTCTCAGACAAGAAAAAGCTAAAGGATTTTGTTAATACCAAACCAGCACTGCAACAAATGTTGAAGGGCTTGGTTGAAGAAAAGAAGAAGGAGAAGAAGAAAATAAAAAGGAAAATAGTCTAACAATAAAATGGCTCTACATACATATCTATCAATAATCACATAAAATGTAAATGGCTTAAATGCTCAAACCAAAAGACATAGGTTAGCAGAATGGACAAGAAAACAAGACCTATATATATGCTGCCTCCAAGGGACCCATCTCAGATTGAAAGATACACACAGACTAGAAGTAAAGGGATGGAAAGAGATATTTCATGCAAATGGGAAAGAAGAAAAACCTGGTGCAAAGTACTTATATCTGACAAAATAGACTTTAAAACCAAAGGTATAGTAGAGATGAAGAAGGACACTACATAAGAATAAATGGAACAATCCAAGAAGAGAATATAACCCTAATAAGCATTTATGCATCCAACACAGTAGCACCTAAATATATGAAGCAAATCCTAATGGTCATAAGGGAGAAATCAATAGAAATACAGTCATGGTTGGGATTTTTAACACCCCCCCTGACTTCAATGGATAGATCTTGCAAGCAGGAAATCAACAAGGAGACAGAGGCCTTAAATGACACACTAGATCAAATTAATTTAATTGATATTTTCAGATTATTTCACCCCAAAGCAGCAGAATATATATACTTTTGGTGCATGTGAAATGTTTCCTAGGATAGACTACATGCTAGGACACAAAAGAGGTCTCAATAAGTTTAGAAATATTGAAATCCTATCAAGCATCTTCTATGACCACAAAGCTATGAAACTAGAAATCAATCATAAGAAGAACACTGAAAAACATGCAAAGATGTGGAAGCTAAATAACATGTTATTAAATAATGAATGGGTTAACAACAAGATCAAGGAAGAAGCCAAAAGATATCTTGAAACAAATGAAAATGAGGACACAACAACCCAAAGTCTGTGGGACACTGGGAACGCAATATGAGGGAAATTCATAGCATTATAGTCCTATCTCAAAAAAACAAGAAAAAGCTCAAATAAACAATCTTCACACTTAAGAGGAACTTGAAAAAGAACAAACAAAGCCCAAAGTAAGTAGAAGAAAGGAAATAATAAAGATTGGAACAGAAATAAGTGAAATAGTGTCTAAAAAAATATACAAAAGATCAATGAATCCAAGAGCTGGTTCTTTGAAAAGATAAACAAGATCAACAAACCTTTAACTAGACTCATCAAGGAAAAAAGAGAAAAGACCCAAATAAATAAAATCAGAAATGAAAGAGGATAAATAACAACTGACACCAAAGAAACACAAAGGATTGTAAGAAAATATTATGAACAAACCATATGCCAACAAACTGGACAACCTGAACAAAATGGACAAATACCTAGAAACACACAATCTTCCAAAACGAAATCAAGAAGAATCAGAGAATCTGAATAGACAGATTACACCTAGTGAAATTGAAGCAGTAACCAAAAAATTCCCAACAAACAAAAGCCCTGGATCGGATGTCTTCACAGGTGAATTTTACCAAACATTCTGAGAACAACAGCTCTTCTCAAACTATTTCATAAAATTCAAGAGAAAGAAGGTTTCCAAATCCAGTTTACAAGACTGGCATTATCCTAATTCCAAAACCAAATAAAGACACTACGAAGGAAGTAAATTATAGGCCAATATCTCTCATGAACATAGATGCTAAAATCCTTAACAAAGTGTTAGCAAACTGAACATATCAATGCATCAAAAAGATCATACACCATGATCAAGTGGGATTGATTCCAGGAATATAAAGTTAGCACAACATTCACAAATCAATAGATATGATTCACTACACCATATAAACAAGATGAAGAATAAAAAGCACATGATCATATCAATAGATGCAGAAAAAGCATTTGATAAAATCCAGCGCCCATTTATGATAAAAACTCTCAGCAAACTGGGAACAGAGGGAACATACCTGAACACAATAAAGGCCATATATGACAAACCCACTGTCAGCATCATACTCAAATGGGCAAAAACTACTAGTGTTCCCCTTATGATTGGGAACAAGACAGGGATGTCTACTTTCACCTCTCATTCAACACAGTACTGGAAGTTCTAGCTACAACAATCAGACCAGAAGAAGAAATAAAAGGCATCCAAATTGGAAAGGAAGTAATATAACTGTCTTATTTGCAGATGATATGATACTATACATAGAGAACCCCAAAGATTCCACCAAGAAACTACTAGGACTGATAAATGAATTCAGTAAAGTAGACAGATACAAAATTAATATCCAGAAATCAGTTGCATTTTTATATGCCAATAACAAAGTAACAGAAAGGGAAATAAAAAAATCTCATTAACAATTGCTTCAAAAAGAATAAAGTACCTAGTAATAAACCTAACCAAGAATGTAAAACACCTGTACTCAGAAAATGATAAGACACCAAAGAAAGAAATTGGAAAAGATACAAATCAGTGGAAGCATATACTGTGTTCATGGACAGGAAGAATTAACATCATTAAAATGTCTACACTATACAAAGCAATCTGTAGGTTCAGTGCAATTCCTATCAAGATACCAGTGATATATTTCACAGAACTAAAACAAATATTCCAAAAATTTATATAGAACCACAAAAGGCCACACATAGCACAAGTGATCCTGAGAAAGAACAAAGTTGGAGGAATCATGCTACCTGATATTAAATGTACTCTAAGGCCATAGTAATCAAAACAGCATGGTACTGGCATAAAAACAGGCACACAGATAAATGGAACAGAATAGAGAACCCAGAAATAAACCCACATCTTTATAGTCAATTAATATTTGACAGAGGAAGCAAGCACAGACAATTGGCTAAAAATAGTTTATTCAATAAATGGTGTGGGAAAATTGGACAGATACATGTAGAAAAATGAAACTAGATCACCTTCTTACACCACACACAAGAATAAACTCAAAATGGATAAAAGGTTTAAATGTTAGACCCTAAACCATAAAAATCATAGAAGAAGACATAGGCAGCAGAATCTTGGATATTGCCTGTAGCAATATTTTATTGGATATATCTCCCCAGGCAAGGGAAATTAAAGAAAAAATAAACAAATGGGACTTCTGCAAATTAAAAAGTTTTTGCACAGCAAAGCAAATCATCAACAAAATAAAAAGACAACCCACAAAATGGGAGAACATATTCTCCAATACATCTGCTAAGGGGCTAACATCCAAAATTTACAAAGTATTTAACAAAACAACACCAACAACAACAACAACAAACAACCCATAAAAATTGGTAAATGATCTGAATAGATACTTTTCAAAGAGGACATACAGATGGCCAATATATGAATGAAAAGGTGCTCAATGTCACTAATCATCAGAGAAACGCAAATTAAAACCACAATGAGATATCACCTACACCTGTCAGAATGACTATCATCAATAAGTCAACAAACAAGTGCTGGTGAGGATGTGGAGAAAGGGGATCACTTTCGCATCGTTGGTAGGAATGCAGGTTGGGACAGCCACTGTGCAAAGCAGTAGGGTGTTACCTCAAAAAATTAAAAATGAATTTGCCTTTTGACCCAATGATCCCACTTCTGGGAATATATCCAAAGGAATCTAAAACACTAATTCGAAAGAACATAAGCACCCCTATGTGTGTTGTGGCATTATTTACAATCACCAAGATATGAAAGCAGCCCAAGTGTCCATCAGTAGATGAGTGAATAAAACAACTGTGGGACATTTACACAATGGAATACTGTTCGGCCATAAAAAGAAAACTTTACCCTTTGCAAAAGTATGGATGGATGTGGAGAACATTATGCTAAGTGAAATAAGCCAGTCAGAGAAAGACAAGTACCATATGATTTCACTCATATGTGGAATCTAAATGAACAAACTGAACTAATGAGGAAAATGGGAACAGACTCATATATGGAGAGCAGGATGACAGCTAGACTGGGTGCGGGGAGGTTAGCAGGTGGAGGGACTGAACAAAAAAGAAAAAGGACTCATGGATGGACAGCAGTGTGGTGATGGCTGGGGAGAATGTGGTATACAGGGACTAAGAGGTAATGTAATAAAAAATACAATAAAGAATCACCACAACATTATTTTGAAAATGACAGTTTTCCCTATGGCTTTTTTAGTTGATTTAGATTTAACAACATTAACTTCAAATGCAACTAATTATTTAACAAACTCCATTAAGCCCTTGTGATACTTGGCCGTTCTCTCTTTTTCTTTAAAGTCAGTATATTGAACAGTATTTCCTTTATTTCTTTAATAAATAAGAACCACTCTGTTAATTTCTGTACTTCATTGAATATTGATTTATTTTTATCACATTTTTATAGCACCTGGCCTACTATATATTTCTGAAAGGTTTCAATATATAGAGTGAAAAAGAAAGAAATGAGCAATGCAAATAGATGCTTTGACATAATTATAGAACAATTCTCCATCTTACTCAACATCATGTAAACTATAGTATTTGGTGAGCAGAAAAAGAAACTGCTGTTTTGTTGTTGATTAATTGTGGATGGCACATTTGTCTGTAATTTGAGCTATTGTGCAGACATGTTCCAGCTGTGGATATGAGGAAGTCTGGCTTAAGTGTCTCCTTGAGAAGCCTGGATCAAGTTACACATTCAGATTTCGATTGGCTTTATAACAGGTTTCCTTATGTGCCTCATATTGGCCCCAGGTTCACTGGGCTTAAAAGGAGCCAAAGCACCATATGGTTTTGGCAAAGGAAGAGTAGCTTCTGCCTCTGGGATATAGGCATTTGGACGCAGCTCTGCAGTCGTGCGAACACCATTGGGCAGCTGGCGACGATCTGTTTCCAAGAGCTCCTGCAAAGAATGATTTTTCCTTTTCAGTTTTATGAAAACTCTGGTGAAGTCATTTCTCCCCAGGGTCTGCCAGACACAGCTGTGCTTGAGCAGTCTTAGGCTGTGCTGGCTGATATTCCCCAACAGGACAAGAGAGTATGAGGGTGAAGTCACTACATGTGCACACACACACATTGCATCTCATTGGAATGACCCATGTTGTTCAATCATTACTCTCTTCCTGGGATTTATGGCTTACCATAAACTGGTTGGTGGCTTCTAAATTTCACTGTGTTACAATCTCAGTATCTTTCTTCAAATACTAATTATTTCCATGGTTTTGTTTTTGACAGAAGTAGGACAATCTATTACCTTTGGTAAGTCATGGATTGGTGAACAAAATGTTAGTACAAATGTTAGATAAGGAGGGTAGAACCAGAGGAAAGAAGTGGCCCTCAGCATGCTTTGAGCCTCAAGGTCCTCAAGATTGTGCCTGTGCCTCTGGGAAACAAAGGAATCTCTCATAGTGTTAGAAAGAATTCTACATAAGGGAGGTGGGTAAATGATTGCTGGGATAGCATAGGCATTTGGAGGCATCTCTGTAGTCATGTAAGCACCAGTCTGAATGCCCGAGAAAATATAGTCCCAGAAACTACAAATCAGACCTTGTTTTCAGATATCCCTAATATGTGTGTGAAATGCACATTTTTCTTGGGCTAAGGGGTAAACAGTCATCTTTTTGAGGATGTCTACTGGATAGTCTGAGAGTAAGTTATATGTCCCCAAGATGCAGTCCCTTTAAGAACAGATGCCTAATTCCATTCAAAGAATATTAAAAAGTCATGGGTTTAGGTAGAGGAACTGGGCATCTAACTTATGGGTGGAATCAGTGATAGACCTAGACTTAGGCCAGTGGCAGGGGAAAAAAGGGGTGACGTTGAGTCCTATGATGCACCTCAAGTGTACTTCATCTGCTGGAGGCCTCACAACATGCTTTGGTGGCTATAGTTGATGGAGATGGAAGGGTGAGGTGTGGTTTGAGCAGGGGTGCAAGGACAGAGATCAGAGACCTGTGGATAAAACCAAAGCCAGCCAGATCACTGCCAAGGTAGTGGGGGTACGTGGTGTTCAGCCACACCAGCCCAGGTTGTAAGATTGTGGAGTGGAACTTGGTGCTTGCTAAATGTTCTCCAGAAAATATTATAGTGCTTTGGACTATTGTACTTTGAATTGTCCACATAATATCTTTAAAAACTCCAAAACTTTTTTCTGACTGTTTGGACTAGGTATGATAGAGTGGGAAATTTTTCATATATTTTGGGAGAATTGAAATCCCTAAAAATATCCCTTCCTGGCCACTTTTACAATTGCAGTATAGAAGCCTAAATGTACCTCATGCTTTTCAGTGATGGCCAAGGCATACATTTCTTCATCTCGAAGTACCTTCAACCATTCTCTCTCAATCTCTTTATTGAGTGGCAGACCCTTTTCTATCCTGGAATTGCAAGAGAGGATGAAGTCTTCTTTCTCTTTGACTTCCTTTTGGAGTTCAATGGCCAGAGCTTGTTTCATGGATAGCTCAGCAACAAGAGCCATCATTTTTTCAGTAGCATCTTTGATCTTTTTCTGGTAGCCATTCATCTAGAATTAAAGAGCCCAAGGCTTAGCCCATGTATACACTCCATGAAGAATTGAAGAAAATGGCAGGCTGCTAGCTGTATACAATGTGGGGGACATTCTTGCCTGAATGAAGGAGAGTTTAAATGGGAATTTCTAGAAAAAAAGAATTGGAGGAGCTCCCAGAGATTGAGCCCTACACCCTAGTTGTGTAAATAAGGACAAGGCAGGAAAGAAAGACATATGCTCATTGAGTTACCATATGTCCAGGTGGATAGCATTGAGGGGAATAGTTGAGTCTCTTTATTTCTAGGAGGTGATAAGGGGAGTGGAATAGAATGTTCTTGATGTCCAAGTTCTGGCCTAATTTTTCCATGTTATTCATATATCACTTATCCAGTGGAAAAAAGTCTGGCAGGACAAAAACTATCTTTAATAGTTATGTTCTACTTATATAAGGTAACTAGCAGAAGTCCTGCATCTGAAATTATTTTTAACAGGAGCTATAATATCTCAACATGTTTGTATTATTTATCATAATTTCTGGGATCATAAGCAAGCATGAGCTGAACTGGGGAAAATGTGGCCAATAATTTGAATGGAATGTTTCGGTTGTGTGTGTGTGTTCACCATTTCACATCAGCAACTTATCATCAAAGAATTAAAAGATAGGACCAAGTAGAATAATTGATTTTAAAAGGCAAAAAAGAAGAAAAGTTATAACTGGTGTTCCTTCCAAGCTTTCTAGCCCATAGCACTGCCTTTTAGTGTGGCCATAACCATGGTGGAGAGCTGAGTGGTGACTTCTCCCACATGCCAACACTGTCAGATGACTGTGCTTTATTTTAAACTTATGTCCTGTATCACTACTGACATTGTATTAGATATGTATGTATTTGACTATTTGGTTATAATCTGACATCCCACAAGAATGTACTCTTTATGAGGACAAGGATTATTTGTTTTATTCATCATATTCCCACTCTCCAGAATGGTGCTTGGAACACAGGAGGCACCAATCCAAATCATTTATTTATTTGTTTGTTTTTTTATTATTAAATTTATTGGGGTGACATTGGTTCATAGGGCCATATAGATTTCAGGTATACATTTCTATGCTACATGATCTGTATATTGCATTGAACCAAACAAAGTTGAAATCGAACATTTGCTAAATGAACAAATTACTAAATTCTTAGTCTATTTTAATCCTTCAGTCCTTTGAACCAGGGTAAATTGAGACATGAATAGGAACTCCCCAAAACTATGTCCAACCTTGAAATATTTCCTCCTCCTAATAGATAGAGAACACACTGGTCTATGTGCACATTTGCTTAGAGGAATGTTGCTGCCAGTGACTTACCTGCCTTTGAAAAGAAAATGACTGATTACTATGGAAGCACTTTAGCTCCTTAAGGGAATATAAAATTTTTAAACTCTTCTACACTGCAGTAATTTTTAGGAAGCACAAACTGAATGAAAGACTGACATTAAAGCTCCATGGGTAAGTCATTATCTAATTTCATTAGTTAATCAGTCTCTGCATATGTGAGTGTTGTATGTATGCATGTGTAGCTGGTCAACCTCCCTTCTCTACATATCAAAAAAAGGATGATATTAAGTTTTTGCTGAGATTTTTCACTTTCTGTTCATGTGGGAATGTTGGAAGATAAGCCATAAGTTGTCTAGGAAAGATGCATTCTTTTTGAGTTCCCACAAAAAGCTAGGGTTCTTCTGTTTGACTGTGCAATGTTTGCAACAACTTTAGCTGATATGACACCCATTTCACAGATCAGAAAAGTCAGTTTTAAGGTCATTTATGTATCTTTCTCAAGGTCACTTGCTAGCATTGGTAAATCACAGATTTGAGATCTGAACATCTTTCTACCTTTGAGTTCTGGGTACTATGAAGATATTATAATTCAAATGAAAAGAAGTATCCAGATAGAGAACATGGAAGGTGGAGAAAGGAGAGGGAAGCTAAATCACTGGCTAGAACTCAGTTATACCAGAACCTTCCTGACCACATGTATGGTTGCAGCAGCCACTCTCAGCATTTCTCCAGCATTAATGTTGACTTCAGGAGATTCTCTGCCCTCAGCTTTGACAAACCAGCCCTCAGCAAAAACTAACTTTCTCAAAAAAAGGGAAATTCATTTTGCAAAAGGAAGGAAGGCAACATTTAAAGAAACATCAGACATGCTAAGTTCAATTAAAGTTCATGAGCCTAACAAGTCTTGACATTCTTATTTTATGAGGTAAAGTTTGAACTGTACAAGTGCCACTGCACTGATCATCCTCTGGTGTAGTCATCAGAGCCAAGTGTAAAAGCCAGGTCAGAAAGGCACAGGAGGCTCGAGATACACAGCACTTTCCTCTATTTAGTGAGCCAGAACTGTCTTTAGAACAGGACTGACTGTTTACTTATGCAATAAATATTGTTCTAGAGTTTAGTACACACTAGGCACTGGGGAAACAGAGAAGAATGAGGAGTGGTCACTGACCTCTGGAGCCCACAGTCAGGTGTGGGCATTAGCATGATCTATTTTCCTACCTGTCTCCCACACTCCACAGTGTGAACAATGTGCCCCTTTCTCTCTGTTTCTGCTGCCATGCCTAGCATGAGGAGAGCACATGGCATGTAAGTATTGCCGACTAACTAAGATCCCTGTGCTGTCACAGCAGGATGCTCCAGGATGGGCCATGTAGGCGATCCTCTGACCATGCTATGGTGAAGGCCCCTCTGCATTATAATTACCAACCTCTCACCTGCTGGCTGTTCCTTTCAAGGTACCTTCTAGCAGTCCCAGTCTGACCCTGTAGCTTTGAATCAGCAGTCTTGTTATAGTATTTTAAGTTTATGAAATTAGGAAGCTCTGTGTTACTGGCCTCTCATTACTAGTGGGTCCTGGTGGTGACCCACTATTACCTATTACCCCATTGTGTAATAGGCCCATGTTTATGTGACTGTTGTGGTCTTCAATGGTCTTTTTTCACTTTTGGGTTCTAGCCGAGTTTCCATGAGGTTCCCATGCAGACTGCTGTTTAAGTAAAGTCTTCAATTCACAAGGAACTAAAACAGATTTAACTTGGCACAAGTAATACAAAGATAATAATTGTCATAACTGAGTAGGTGCCCAGTTAAGTGAAATTTGTATACTGTCATTTAAAAACTTAAGTTTTCCCACTATAATGTCAATCAATCAAAGAACAAGATTAAAACTTACTTTGAACAATTCTCTAAGACTCATCTTTACATTTTTAATTCTACATCTTTATGTTTCTCTAGTCATAAAGCCTAATTTCTCCAGTGCTCCACTCAGTAAATAAAGCAGACTATGGAAAATGAACCATAGTAAAGTGTTAAGGGCAGAAGAGAGAAGGCAGGGTCTCAGACAGACCTTCTTGGCCAAGAGCAGTGTGTCCTCCTTGCTGGCCTGAGTTTTGCTGTGGAGCCTTTCTGAGAGCTGGGACACCTGTTCATAGATGAAATCCTTTTCCAGTAGCTGTTCCTCCTTCTTGGCCAGATGCAGTTCCAGCTACAGTCAAAAACAATTGCAACAGGAAGAGGGTAAAAGGTCATGCAAGTAAAAAATTAGAGCACTATTTTCCCTCTTCAACAAGAAATACGCTTTTGTAGTTGTCAAGATATCTTTAGAAAGTCTTTAGAGCTGGACCGTCATGACTGTCCCTGTCACAATCCCCTCAAAATAGTTCTAGAAATTCTTCCTCCTCAGGGCAGAAAATGGCTCCCTTACTTCCACTTAGCTTCCATTTCCCTTCCTCTGATGTGCTACTATCAGAAAGACAAATTAATACCTTCAAAATGCCAAAATTTCTCCTTTGGGCTATGATACAAAGGTGGGCATCTGGAAGCCACTTAATTTTCACTTTTTTTGGCAAGTATTTAAGGCCCACCTTAGGTTTTGTTACTAGATTACAATGAAAGGACTATATTAGTGGCTAGAATAATGAGGGATAAATCTGTTCACATAACATGAAACACTAGTACAGGTATCTGTGACACTGAACAACAAGGGGAAAATAGATACTACTTTAAGAAGGAGTGGGCATCCAAGATGGTGGTGTAATAGGTGGAAGACTACACTCACCTCCTCCCAGGAATAAACTAGAATTACAACTAAATTATAGTACAATCAACCTGAATAGCCAAGTAAAGACTAGCTGAAGAGAAGCCTTATAAGGAAGGATTTATGGAAGTTACTGCATTGAGATTGGTAGGAAGGGCAGAGATGTAAAAGTGCTGGCTCTGCTCCCAAAGGTGGTAGCTAACATTCTGGAGGAATATCTCAGCTGATGGGGTTCATCCTGAGAAGTGTGGGGTTTCAGCCCCACACTGGACTTCCCAACTAAGAATGCCAGAGCCAGGAAGAGGAACCCATATAACATCTGGCTGTGAAAATCAGTGGGGATTCTGGTCATCAGGGAGAGATGGAGTCTCCTAGAAACCCAGGTGCCCTCTTAAAGGGCCAGCATACAAAATCTTGTTCACAGCCACTCATCCTGGGCTCTAGTAGAGAAGGGCAGAGCAGATTAGAGTTGTGTAGGGAGAGACTGGAGTTTGTGACTTGGGAGAGAGCTGAAGGGACAGCCATGAGGATTTCTGAGCCAAGTCCCTCTCTCACACCACAGACACCATCTTTCTTGGGTGGAGCACTCCCCTCCATAAGGTATCAGCCTAGCAGAATGCAATAGCCACACTTCCTGGTCTACCTGCTGCCCCACCCTGAAGAACCCTGCTGAGGAGTTGGAGTCAGTTGCCTGGGATCTTAGAGTTCCTTGGGACTTTTGCTGACCTTTCTTCAGACCTGGTGTTCATAAAAGCCAGCTTTCATATGCAACTTGGTCCTTCCTGTGCACATGCAGGCACAGCAGAGGGAGCCACAAAGTATGGCTTGCTTAGCAACACCAAACATGTTTCCCAGGGCCAGTCATGGGCAGCGTCTGACATTTTTCTGACCCAGAGTCCTTCCCAGGAGGCCTCAGAACCAACACATTGAAAGGCCAGATGCAGGTAACATCAAAGCAAGATCCATTTAGTTTCACAGTGGAATGTACAAAAGGAGATCTTGACAGGCACCAGACCCTGCTGAGGTGAATTCCACTTCATGTGGTCAGCACCTGCACAGCAGCTTATACACTGTGATTGAGGTTGATCCTCATAGTCACCCAGCCTGAGGGTTGACCCCACACATGAACGGACAAACAGCATCACACTCAATTACAATAGGAGGACCCATATAACACACAAAAAGGACATTCCTAGAACAATCACTCAAGTGATCAAGGAGATAGTGCCACTGGGTCCCACAGAACATTATGACATAAGGCCACACTATACGAGTAGGAGTCATAGCATATCTACCTAATAAATAGAAACGAACAAGAAGAGGCAGCCAAAATGGAGAGACAAAGAAATATGCCCCAATGAAAGAAGAGGAGATATCTCCAGGAAAAGATCTAAATGAAATAGAAGTAAGCAATTTGTTAGATATAGAGTTAAAAAAATGGTTATAAGGAAGCTCAAGGAACTTAGTCAGAACAAGGAACTTAGTAAGAACTACAAAAGAAACCATAAATAATAGCCAGTCAGATAAAGAATACAATATCTGAGATGAAGAATATACAAGAAGAAATAAACAGTAAGTTTGATAAAGCAGAGGATCAAATCATCAATTAAGAAGACAAGATAGAAGAAATACCCAATCAGAGCAGCAAAAAAATAAAAAATAAATAATAATTTTAAAAAATGAGGATAGTTTAAGGGACCTTTAGGACAACATAAAGCATTACAACAGCCACATAAGGGTACCAGAAGGAGAGAAGCATGAGCAAGGGATCAAAATCTTATTTGAAGAAATAATGACTGATAACTTGCCTTACTTCATGAAGGGAAAAGGACACACAAGTCCAGGAAGCACAGAGTCCCAAACATGGTGAACCCAAAGAGGCTGACACCAAGGCACAGCACAACTAAAATGGCAAAAGGTAAAGAAAAAAAAAAGAATCTTAAATCAGCAAGAGAAAAACAGCTTGTTACCTACAAGGGAGCTTCCATAAGACTGACAACTGATTTCTCAACAGAAACATTTTAAGCTAGAAGGAATTGGCATAAAATATTCAAAGTGATGAAAAAGCCAAGGTCCTACAACCAAGATTACTTTACCCAATAAGGTCATCAGTTAAAATTGAAGAAGAAATAAAGAGCTTCCCAGACAAGAAAAAGCTAAAGGAGTTTATTACCACCAGACCAGTAGTACAAGAAACGTTAAATAGCCTTCCTGAAGAAGAGTGAGAAGGAGGAGGAGGAGGAAAAGAATCATCATCATCATCATCAGAAGAGGAAGAAGAAGAAGGGAGACATAGTTAAAAAATTAAATGGCAATAAATGTGCACCTATCAATAATTACTCTATATGGAAATGGCTTAAATGCTCCAATCAGAAGACATAGGATAGCTGACAGGATAAGAAAATAAGACTCATATATATGCTATCTACAAGAGACCCACCTCAGAAAAAAAGATACACACAGACTAAAAGTAAAGGGATGGAGAAAGATATTTAATGCAAATGAAAACATGAAAAAAATTACAGGGTAGCAATACTTATATCTGATAAAATAGACTTAAAAACAAATGCTATAATAAGAGACAAAGAAGGGTACTTTATAATGATAAATGGAGCAATTCAACAAAAGGACATAAGACTTGTAAATATTTATGCATTCAATGTAGCAAAACCTAAATATGTAAAGCAAATCTCGATGAACAAAAAGGGACAGGTAATAATATAGTCTTAGTAGGAGATTGTAATAGCCCATTCTCATCAACAGACAGATTTTCCAGACAGAAAATCAACAAGAAAACAGCAGTCTTAAATAACACACTAAATCAGATGGATTTAGTTGATATCTTCAGGGCATTTCATCCCAAAGCAGCAGAATATACATTCTTTTCAAGTGCACATGGAACATTTTCTAGCATAGACCACATGTTAGGACACAAAACAAGTTTCAATAAATTTAAAAAGTTAGAAATCATATCAAGCATCTTCTCTGGCCATAATGGTATGAAACTAGACATAAATCACAGCAAAAAACTGAAAAATCTATGAGACACAAGAGCAGTTCTAAGAAGGGAATTCATAGCATTACAAGCCTACCTCAAGAAACAAGAAAAATCTCATATAAACAATCTAAGTTTACATTTAAATGAACTTGAAAAAGAACAACAAACAAAGCCCAAAGCAAATAGAAGTAATAATAAAGACTAGAGCAAAAATAAATAAAATAGAGTCTAAAAAAATAATACAAAAGATCGATGAAATCAAGAGCTTGTCCTCTAAAAAAATAAACAAGATTGACAAACCTTTAACCAGACTCATCAAGAAAAAAGACAGAGATCTCAAATAAATAAAATCAGAAATGAAAGAGGAGAAATAACAACCAACACCAAAGAAACACAAAGAATTGTAATAAAATATTACAAACAACTACATGCTAACAAATTGGACAATCTGGACAGAATGGATAAATTCCTAGAAACATAACAATGTTATGCTATGTTTCTTCCAAAACCAAATCAGGAGGAATCAGAAAATCTGAATAGACAGATTATAACTAGTGAAATTTAAGCAGTAACCAAACAATTTCCAACGTTCAAAAGTCCTGGACTGGATGACTTCCCAGGTGAATTTTATTGAACATTCAAAGAAGAACTAACATCTATTCCTCTCTTACTTCTCAAAAAATTCAAGAGGAGTAAAGACTCCCAAGCTCATTTTATGAGACCAGCATTATCCTAATTCTAAAACCAGATAAAGACACTACAAAGAAAGAAAATCATAGGCCATTGTTCCTGATAAACATAGATGCTAAAATCCTTAACAAAAATATTAGCAAACCAAATCCAGTAATATGTTAAAAAGAACATACAAGGAAAGCAAAACAAAAAACAAACAACCAGAAAGAACATACACCATGATCAAGTGGAATTTATTCTGGGATGCAAGTTGTGACATACCACATAAACAAAATGATGGGTAAAAAACACAATCTTTTTTTTTTAATACAACACATTTCTTTTTTTAACTTTTTAAAAAAAGATTTTATTTATTTATTTTTAGAGAGGGAAGGGAGGGAGATAGAGAGGGAGAGAAACATCAATGTGCAGTTGCTGGGGGTTATGGCCTGCAACCCAGGCAATGTCCCTGGCTGGGAATTGAACCTGCGATGCTTTGGTTCGCAGCCCGTGCTCAATCCACTGAGCTACACCAGCCAGGGCTTAAAAAACACAATCTTATCAATAGATGCAAGAAAGCATTTGATAAAATTGAGCACCCATTTATGATAAAAACTCTCAACAAACTGGGAATAGAGAGAAAATGCCTCAATGTAACAAAGTCCATTTATGACATACCCACTGCCAATATCATACACAAAGGGCAAAAGCTACAAGCATTTCCATTAAGATTAGGAACAAGACAAGGATGTCACTTTCACTACTCTTATTTAACATAGTACTGGAAGTTGTAGCCACAGCAATCAGATAAGAAGAAATAAAAGGCATCCAAATTGGAAAGGAAGAAGTAAAACTCGTTATTTGCAGAAGATAAGATACTGTATATAGAGAAACCTAAAGATTTGCAAAAAAAAATATTAGAACTGATCAATGAATTTAATAAAGTAGCAGGACTCAAAGAAATGTCCAGAAATCAGTTGCATTTTAATATACTAATAACAGGCTATCTGAAAGACAAACTAAGAAAACAATTCTATTTACAACTACATCAAAAAAAGTACCTAGCAATAAATTTAACCAAGGATGTAAAGGATCTGTACTTGGAAAATCATTAAGAT
The DNA here is from genome assembly GCF_004126475.2 of Phyllostomus discolor. Lineage (NCBI taxonomy): Eukaryota > Metazoa > Chordata > Mammalia > Chiroptera > Phyllostomidae > Phyllostomus > Phyllostomus discolor. The sequence goes on from NC_040912.2 coordinate 44,537,731, forward strand.
GCTGAAGAAAGAAACTGAAGAAGATACAAACACATGGAAGCATAGACCATGTTCATGGATTGGAAGAATTAACATTATTAAAATGTCCTTACTACCCAAAGCAATGTATAGATTCAACAAATTCCTATCAAGATACCAATGGCACATTTCCCAAAACTAAAACAAATATTGCAAAAAATTATATGGAATTACAAAATGCCCTGAATAGCCACAGCAATCTTGAGAAAGAACAAAGTTATAGGAATTGTATCACCTGATATCAAACTATATTATAAGACCACAGTAATCAAAACAGCATGGTACTGACATAGAAACAGACATATAAATCAATGGAACAGAATAGAGAGCCCCAAAACAAATTATGCCTTTATGGTCAATTAATATTTGACAAAGTAAGCAAGAACATACAATGGTGCAAATAGAGTCTATTCAATAAATGGTGTTGGGAAAATCAGACTTGTACATGCTAATAATGATACCAGACACCTTTTTACACCACGCACAAGAATAAACTTAAAATTAATTAAAGATTTATATGTTAGCCTTGAAACCATAAAATTCTAGATGAAAACATAGCCAGTAAAATCTCTGACATTTCTTGTAGCAATATTTTTTCCTCATATATCTCTTTGGGCAAGGGAAACAAAAGAAAAAATAAACAAAGTAGACTACCTCAAACTATATAGTTTTTGCACAGCAAAGAAAACCATCAACAAAATGAAAACACAACTTACTGAATGGGAGAACATATTTGCCAATGATACATCTAATAAGTGGTTAATATGCAAAATCTAATGAACAATATAAACTAACAAACAAAATAGAAATAAGATTCATGGATAGAGAACTGACTGAGAGTGTCAGAGAGGAGAGGGTTTAGGGGGCTGGGTAAAAAGGTAAAGGATTAAGCAAAAAAAAAGTCATAGACACAGATAGTAGTAAGGTTGTTCCCAGAGGCAAAGCAGTTTGCAGGGAGGTAGAAGAGAGTGGAGGCAGAGATAAATGGTGATGATGGGGGACTTGATCTGATGTGGTGAATACACAATACAATATATAGATGATGCATTTTATAAGTGTATACCTGAAACCTATATAATTTTATTAATCAATTTCACCCCATTAAATTCAATAAATAAAAAAATTAAAAAAGAAAGAATATTTACCCCATCTATTTTTTTGATCATTTCTTCTTTAGTCATATCTTTGCCTGGAATAAAGCGGGTTCTGTTCTTACCCTCAGGATTTATAAAGTGTTTCTCCAGTTCTTTTATTCTGTCTGTACACTGTGAAAACTATTAAACGAGAAAAAAACATTAACTTTAAATGCAACTCCCTTGTTCATAAATCTTAAAATTACAAAGCCCAGAGTCTTTAGCATCTTTCAGTAGGACTGACACAGGCAGAGGTGGAAGACAATTCTTAAAGCCCTATCAGCTAGGACTTGACGTTAGGCAATGTTTCTGCTCACTCATAGTACGGTGAGGATGATGTCTGCAACTAACCCTAAAAGAAGGCAGTTAACAGAAGTTCACAACAGGTTAACAGGCAGTCTGATTATATGTGACTGCCAATTATTAACAAACAAAAATCTCCAGAGGGCAAGAGTACTAAAAATAAGAGAGCTAGATTTTTCCAGGAAGCACCAAAAACAGAATTATGCTGGTGGTAGTAAAATTATTGAAGTTCGGAGCTGTGAGAAAGTTGAGATAGGGTTGAGATTTGGGAGGGCGTGCATTCCGGGAGAGGCAGAAAATGCTTCATGGGAGAAGAAGACATCTGTAGCTCAGCTGCTCAAAGCACAGATTCCACCCTGCAGCAGTGCTCACGGCCTTTTGAAACAAGTCCTGTAACTCATGGGTTCTTACAGGTTCCAGGAGTAGCCTGGCTTGGTTTATGTGTAAGAACTTACACTACGTACAGACAAATAATGGAGGAAAAATGAAAAGCAAATGGTCTCAAGAAGTGTCTCTGAACACTTTCCCACCTGAATCTCGAGCACTGCTAAGTCGGCATCCAGGGACCTCTTGGCGGGCAGTAATTTCTGAGTCACATGAATCTGTCTTTGCTTCTCAGCAATCTTCAATTTAAGGAATCGGATCTTTTCATCCAGGACATGTATTTCGATTTCTGCATTTAGTTTCATCTTCTCTTGGATATTTATTTTTTCATAAAAAATGCACACTTCTTCTTCCCGCTCTATCAGCTGAACACCACTACAGTCAAATTGAGAGGCAGAGGTTGAGAGGACATTGAGGCCACAGCTTCATCTGCTATTGTGGTTCCTCTGAATTTGGGTGCAAAATACACATGAACATTGCGTAATTCTAGAAGACAATAGATATTTACCAGTGGCTGTCTAGTTAAACTCCACACTTCGAATTTTGAGGCATAGGAGAGGGACAGTTTTTAGCATCTCAACTCTGAGCTGACCATGTGGTTGGCTGGCACAATATCTCTGCAAGTCCCCAAGGTTTCCTGGGGTGGGAGAGAATGTCATTCCCCACACATGAACAAAGGTGATCCCATAGCCCGATTTTCTGCAGACCTTTTTCTTGGACCACACTTGCCAACCGAGGGCTGGCCAGATGTACCCAGGCCAGGGAATGCATTTCTGCAGTGATTTTGTTCTAAGTTACTTGCCAAGACCATTAGGTTCTTTTAAACTTGACTGTTTCCAACACAAATTTCCTAATAAACAGGCAAAATTCTATCGTTTATAATAATGCCAGGGGAAAGACCCTTTCTTCTTGAGGAGAATAGGGAGAAGAAACAAAGTAAGAAATTTCTAATTCCAGCCCCACAGATCTGACCGGGGCCTGGCAGTGCACTGCCTAAATGCTTTGGTCTGTGCCAGGAGACAAATAAGAAGACTGCCCCACACGCCCCAGAGAAAACACCTGCCAACCCTTTGAAAAATGGTATTCTTCACCACCCTGGAGTTCTTCCCACACACTGTGCATATCCATCATCCTAGAGTTCATACCTAATTCTCTCTCTCTTCCTCAAAACATGTGTTCACATAGTTGTATTTGGCTAATCTTAGCTCTATATTTTGTTTCATTTGCCATTTATTGGTTCTCATGATCTCAGTTCTCTTGAAAATATAAACCAGGAGCAATGCTTTACCGTCTTTTTGTACCTTCAGGGTCCAGCACTTTACACAGAAGACAACCAAGGGATGATGGAAAACAATCTGATACCACATATAATTGCTATGGGGCTCTGCAATGTTACATGCCAGATTTCTCAAAGCACAAGAAATTTGGAAAAACTGCTAAAGCAGCAATTGAGTAATGATATAATTGTAGCCTGGAAGAAACAATGCTACTCCTAAAGGTCTTACTTACTTGCTGAGAAAATGAACTGGGAGAATGGCTGAATAAATATCATAAAATGAAAAAAACTGTCACAAAAATGGGTACATAATCCTAAGATTTATGTCAATTTGACTGAAGTAATTTGATGTTATCAGAGCATCCTGACTGGTAATCTGGGAAAGGACTTTGATCTTCAAGTAAGTAACTTCTCAAACTCTACTCTTGCCTGTCTCTCTTACAAGGGCAGTTTCTTATTTCCAGGCAAAACATACAGCTACCCTTCTCCACCAAATGAATAAAACCTGAATGTCAAATGTCCTTTACTAGTCCCTGTCAAGTCAAGATAGAAAAAGGGGAAACAGGCCCTGGCTGGCGTAGCTCAGTGGATTGAGCGCGAGCTGCGAACCAAAGTGTCACAGGTTCAATTCCCAGTCAGGGTACATGCCTGGGTTGCAGGCCATGACCCCCAGCAACTGCACATTAATGTTTCTCTCCCTCCTTCCCTTTCCCTCTCTAAAAATAAATAAATAAATCTTTAAAAAAAAGAAAATGGGGAAATATTCCTAAACAGGATCTCTGGGTGCTTTGTTCTCACAGTAGGTTCCTGATTTTTACCTTTCATTTCGAGACTGAACAGCTTGTTCGTATTTTTTGCGAAGCTGCACCATCTCCTCTTCAATCATTGTGATCATATGGACAAGTCTGTCAATGTTATTCAACTGGGCTTCCTTCTTCTCTTTCATTTCCTGAAGTTTTGCTACAATTTTGCAAACATCATTTTGCATGCTTTCTCTGATGGTAACATTGTTGGCATGTTTCAGCATGGAATTTTGTAGCTTTCTTTATGGGAAATGAATAAGATTATAGTTTTTCTTAGTTTCTTTAGAAACGATGAAGACTTCAAAACACAGAATCAAGTAGCTCTTACTTTAAGTACATCCCTTGAAATGACAATAGTAGTAGTAATGATATTCATCATGTGATACTCTCAGGAATTCCTGTAATCTTCCCAGGTCTCAGATTCCCCCTCTGTCAGATTAGGACATGTTTCTTTTGTGCCCCCAGACCCTCCTGCCCTGCTTTGTCAGAGCTAGAGTCTATAGTAGTTTATTTACTGCTCTGTTGTCCTCAGGAGGCTGTGCTCTCTTAAGGGCAGAGATGGTTATATCTGATAATTGTCTCTGGACTTAGCTGGTACCTGTCTCAATATAGCTTCACAATAAATGCTAAATGAATGCATGGCTTCTAGAAATGATATTTTGCTTTCGTGTAGGATTAGAACCTGACTAAGAAATTAGATTTTCCTTTTCATACAGATTCCTTCCTCCCCTCTACCCCCATTCCTCCACTACATACACACAAGGGCCCATTTTGCAATAACTTTTTAAAAGGAAACTGGACAATAATGGCCACCAGAAAGATTTCAAATTAAATAGACTCAGTAGACTAAATATTGAAATATAAGTAGAAGAGTCAAATAGATCTTGGCACACAATCAGTGATAAATTAAAAAAAAAATTTGCCAGGCATTTCTGAGTATTTTTACATGGTTTAACTTGTTTAATAATAAAAAGTTCTGTAAAATAAGGACAATTTTTATGGGTAAGGAATGTGAGCCCAGAAAGGTATTTTGCCTGAGGTCACATGGCAGGAGAAGTAGCAGGGCTGGGAGTTGAATCTAGAAGCCACCTGTCTTAACCAAGGCACTGCCTCTCACAAGCATATTAGATGCTTCAAGTCTACAGCCAGGTTAATAAATCTACAGCTGGTTAATAAACATTTTGATTGTCTTCTAACTTTAAATGCAAATTGTCAAATTGGTGCTTTTTTTCTAATTAAATAAATGAAAATTAGCATAGCAAACATAGTTATATATTATCAATTTTCATTTACTTAAATAGATGGCTCCCAAAGAGTAGAAGCATAAGGAATCACATTCAGATGAGTAAGGGCTTTTCTAGCTTTGTAAAAGACTATTGTTTTCTCTTTTACAATCTCCACAGTATTTTTTAGTTCAATGAATCAGAAGAGAACACTTCAAAAGTACAATAATGATAACACTTACCTTTCTTGAGTAACTGCACTATTCCTTAAAATTTCCAATTCATTTAATGACATTTTATGTCTTTCTTTTATTTCATTTACTTGCTGATGAGATTTGTGAAGTAAGTTAACAAATTTGTTTCTTTCATTTCGAACAGTGTCATACAGTTTAGCAAACTCTCTGAGTCTGTGAAAAATGCAAGTGTTTTTGAAATTTGTGAAATTAGGATCTGTTTTTCCCTCCACCTAACTAGATAAATTATCATGTAATTCTTTTACCTCCTATGAATTTCACGTTTTTTCTTCTTGTATATCCTGATTTCAAGATCCTTTGCTTTGATATCCTTCACGATGTTGTTATACTTTTGCTAAAATATAAAAACTATGTGTGAAATAATAATTTTAAAAAGTCCACCACCACCAACATATGAATACTCGCAGTCTCACCCCATCTCTTTCCTATCCATTAAGAAAAATCCTTTGTGCAGATCTGGGGAGATTGGGAAATTGCCTTACCAACTGAACTAAATCACACTAGCTAGGACAAAGGGTTAATTAAGGAAGTGGAAGAACGAGATAGGAGGAAAAGAAAAGAGCCTGGCAGGATGGGTTTGAGGAGAAGTTCTGGGAAATTTTGAGGGAGCCAAAAAGGGGCTGGGTGAGTGAGGAGTTTGTGGAATGTAGATGAGGGAAGGGGCTTTGTAATAGGTTTTGGGAAACATTATGAATTGAATCCTCTGTGGTATTTTGTAAGAGACAAGGCATGATTTTAAAGTATCTTTACATATGTTTGTACATTGAGTGTGTTTTCCTACACAATACATCACTATACTGAGATCAGCCATAAGAAGATGTTACAGATTACACATGAATATTGTGTCAGCACTTACAGTTTTAAAATCCTAAGAATATACCAAGTCTAAACACACTATGTTCTTCAAATGTCAAGATGCTAGGTCCTTCACCTAGTGTAAGACATACATTCGAAGATGAAGTATTTGCTGATAGAAACCAGAGAAAATGGTTTTTGTTGGCCTTCTGTTGAGGACTGTGAGAGCAAAACCCATTTGCCACGGGTGATTAAAAAGAAATTAGGCATTAGAGCCACGATTGACATGCAGCAATTCTATGTTGCTCTCAGTGAGAACAGGAGTCAGGAAGAAGCTAATATTATTTAAGTGACTCCAGGTGTGAAGAGTTAAACATATGTAAAAATCGAGTATCATCATCTCCATCTTGGAGGTAATAGCAGCATTGGATTTTTCCTCCACCTTTTGTCTATTTTTAGGATGTAGATGACATGTGAAATAAAAGGATAAGATTGACTGTTGTCTCATGACAATTACAGTTTATTACAGCTAATGTTTAACAGACCAATTCCCCACACTAAGAATACTTAAGAAAAACAGTATCTTTCCTTTCTCAATTTCCCTATTTCAAGAGAAAGAATTGTGTGTTTTTATAAGAATGAGTACATTTAGTAATGAGTTTTGGTTTGGCGCATAAATAATATATGTATCATTTTTGAGATTAATTTAAAAATTGTCTAATTCGTAAAACAGGCCATTGTTCCTCATAACAAGGATCCCACTGCTCTCTCCTTTCCTCATTTTGTTCCTGCTCCTCCTCTTCTCTGCCACATGTTCTCTCAGGTTACCTTCTCTCCTCCTCCTCCCTTCCTCCCCTGCCACCGCCTTTCCTTCATTTACTCTAGGAAACCCAGCTACCCCATGAATTCTACTGGGCCAACCATGCTAAACTTCTATTAGTTTCTCAAATCTCCTGAGGTAGAAAAAAAGAAACAGTGAGGAGTTGGAAGGGTTTGCTGTGGGTTGTGTGGTGTAGGTATTTCCCTCAGTCTTCTTTGCAAAACCTTCATTTAACCTCATAATTTGCTAATGCTTTGATGTGAGTTCTTTCTGGGGGACAAGAATTGCTAGTCTGTGTAAATACTTGCTCAGAATTAGAACAATGGTTGTATTTAGAAACCACCAACATCTGGACCACATGGTAAATTCAGGTTTTCTAATTTAGCAATAAGTTATATCATATTCATTTTTAACAGGGAACCTCCGGATATAATCTTTAAGTGAAATAAATGGTTCTAATATTAGAGTTTTAGCTAGCAGGGCAGGAGGGTTGATTTTGCTATTGGTTTTATTTTTGTTTTGGTTTTGGGATGTTGCACTGGGTCTGCTCTTGTACTTTGTCCAGAGTCCAGGAAAGTTACCAGGGGAAGCAGAAACTAAGGGTATCATAACATTGGTTTAAATGAGGATGGCTTGCTGACGTTGGAGGGACAGCAGTCTAATACTACCTGCTCTTGAGTTGTTCCATGGCAAATCACAGTTGGATGTGAGATACCTGTGGCCTGGGCAGCTGTCTGCCATGTCCACCACATTCTTAATGATTGTCATCTGTTCAAGTCTTCTGCTCACTGTGATTGATCTAGCTCTGTGTCTTTCTAGATTATTGACTACTGCTAATTAAACGATGGGACTAATTTTCAGGGCATGATTGAGTCTTACTTTGGGAAGCTGTATCATCAGCGGAATTTGAAGGAGACTTAACAATTGCAGCTTTCTAATGAACATTGTGTTAAAATGAGGTTACCCTGAGCTCTTGTAGTAATTTGTGAATGCTTACAAAAATGCATTACCTGAGCTTTCAGGAAATCCTTGGATTTTTGCTCCTTCTCATCAATTTTGACTTGAGTCACACGAACAAGGTTGAGTACCATGTCTCGCACGTTTTCTTGCTCCTTTAAAAGCTTGCTTTGTTCCTCAAGTTGTTGCTCTATTAATTTACACTCAACTTCTGATAAAATTTTCTTTTGAAAAACACAATATATTATGATTTATTTCTTTGGAAGAACACAATAAGGTCATTATCTTAGACTATGTTTTTTATTTCCCATGTAGAATTTCTTTTATTAAAACATAAAACTAAGTAATTCTACTTCCTTAGCTCCAATTATTGTTTAATCTTATAAAAGAATGTGCAAATATGATAACATGTTTAACATGATAGAACTTTTTCTTATCAGATTGTATTTTCAAGTAAACTTAAGAAAGACATATAAAAGCATGTTTTAAAATACTTTCACAGTGGCTTAAATAAACAAAATTTGAAAAATTTAAATTAGACATTGGCAAAATAAAACATTTATTGTTTATTTTTGATAATTTTATTTAAATACTTTATTTAAATACTTTTATATTTAAAACATCACATGAACGTGTATAATTTTTAATGGTTCAAACACAATCCTTTCCCCCCCAAATTTAATGTGGGGTTAGAGTGGACTTTGAGATGAAGAAACAGGCCCATGTTAAGCAAGATCAGGCGCTCTTTGCTGATTCTCCTATTGAGGTTTTGTGGAGCACTGTTAAACACCCAACAGCATATCAACAGTTCTTAGATAGAAGCTTAAATGAGAGGTAATATTAACCTGTTGGGTTAAATTCCTCTTAGCAACTTCAACTTCCTTATGGAGCTCTCTCCTCCTCTCAGATAATGTAGAATCATCTTTAGGGATAGCTTCGATCTGGAAATCAAAATGTAAAACGGACATTTATACAAAAAAGAAATCTTCAGAGTCATGTAGTGAACCCCAACATGTTCCTTTTGAAAATGGGAGGCAAATTATGATTCACAATCTTACAGAAACTGCCTATTTTGCTGAATATTCTTTATAAAGTCATTGCAAACTAAAATATAAAGACCTGCCCCAAATCTATAATTCACTAGAGGCAAATATGCTATTTCTTATTCATTTAGAAATAAAATAAATCTTACTAAAATAGCTGCTAACATTTATAGAGCATGAACTATGTGTCAGGCAAAGCTCTAAGTGCTTATATGTATGGTCTTACTTGGTCTTCACAATAACTCCGTGAAGCAGGTAATATTATTATCTCCAATTGTACAGATGAGGAGAATGAGGGACAAAGACATTTAGGTAACTTGCCTCAATGGTGTAGGTGCAAATCCAGGAAGTTAGACTTAGAATCCGTGATCATAACACTGAATTTTACTGCTTCTCTAACTCATCACTCAGCACTTTGGAAACATGTATATGTAAATGAATTTATTAAGCTTATAAAGGTGAATTCATTTATTAAATTCTATAGATTAAAGAAAAACAGGGACTATTTATTAATAACAGTGAGAATAGTTGGCTACTCTTATGTTATAATTTGATGAGTGGCTGGAAAGTTCTCACATGAAAGAAAATCCTCTTAACCTTTTTTGTTGATACCAGAAATTCCACCATTACATTTCTATTGTATTGGCTTGTGCTTCTGTCCTCTGTTAAAGAACTCTGGGGAAAAGGCAACATCTCACTCCATCAGTCTTTGTTGCCTTATTGGGAATGAATTCGTCAGATTCTTCGTGATGGAGAAGAGAGGAGGAGGCACATGGCAGCTGCTGAGGAAATACCACTCAAGGGTATAGGAAGAGTTATTGTGGGGGGCTGACAGCATTCTTTATTAAGGCGTGTTTAGAGTTGGACCCTTATACTGAAAGCACATGACTCCAATCTGATGTAGTTTATCCTCTAACATGAAATCACACACTTCCAGGCACCAGGTTAGGATATTGACTAAAATTTGTCCCAAGAAGGGAACATCATACTGTTTAGTGATTTAAAGATCATCTAACAGGATCCTTCTGAGGTTCATACTACTTTTTAAAACTAGCTAAGGGGTGTCTTTAGACTCCCCAACATCATGAACCTGTGCATCTTTGGTAGCACCTTTTTTATCCCAGACTCTCAAGGACATCCTGTTTTCCAGGGCCCCTCCTGTCCTACAGTGCTAGCTGTTGAGGAGCACACACTGGACTTAGGGGGATAAGGCATTGTCTTGTGAAGTCTATATAACAATATACAGAATTTGTGTTTTTGATTTGCAGATAATTGCTATAGCAGTTCAGAAAAGGGAGAGCACAATGTAGACTTGAATAATCAGGGAGGATTTCATGGAAGAGTTAAGAAATCAGCAAAGAAGAGTTTGATTTCTCCTTCTGGAAAGTGGAGTTAATTCTTCCAGGACAGAACAAGTCCAGTAGGCATCCCGGTGCCTGTCTGGTTCTCTGCCACACGTGCCCAGGAGTGGGCTGCTCCAAATGCTTTGCACCCAAAGGTAGGCATGTCTGTGCATGAACAATAACTGCAACCAGGGATGTTTCTAAAGCTTTTCTTCTTTAATTTTTAAAAATAATTTTCACTGTATTTTTACATTACCATTTAGTCCCCTTATACCTTCCTCCCTGAATTCACCACACTGTTGTCCATGTTCATGAGTCCTTTTTCCTTTTCACTCAATCCCTCCCCTCCATACCCTCCTCCTCCTTAGCTGCTAACATCAATTTTTTTTTATTTTACCCCCACCACTCCCCTCCACTGAGAACACACTCACTAGCTACTCAGTCAACTAAAGGCTCTTGACAAATTTTCCTGATTTCAGGTTTCAAACATTTAGTTATTTCCAATGTTATGAATTACAAATAATACTGCAATGTGTATTCATTTTTGAACTTGGGCTAGCTGCTTCTCTGGCACCTTTCTCAGTTCTCCATAAATATAACCCTCTTGTTTGAGGTAGGAATTAAATATTCTTGCTTTGTGGAAGAGGTAACAGGTGAGCCATCCACAGCAGAGCCTGCTGGTTGCTTAGACAATACCCACCCTCCACTTTGACCTTACTAACAGAACTTCAGTTTTGTTCAGTGCTGCAATGTATCTAGGAGTTCTCAGGTTCCTTTGCAGCTGAAGGCTGACTGTATGAGTCAGGGTAAGCCAATAAAATGTAAGTGAAAGTCTGCTGGATAGAACTCTGGGGAAACTCAGCAACCATATGCTTTTTCTTTCTGCCTTTCCCCCACTTCAATATGATCTACCACCTAAAGGTGAGATGGCCATATGAGCTTAGAGAAAATATATACATGTTAAGGACGACAGATGAAGAAGCTAAGAGGATCCTGGACTTTTCATTATATGAAATTACCTGCTGTGTCTACCTCTGATTATCTAATATTTTTATTATGTAAATAAAATAACCCTCTATGGAGGTAAGCCACTATAATTGAGTTTCTATTACTTCTTGTAGCCAACTTGCAAACTTAATTGATTCTAGTTATATTCCAGCTAGTTATAGCACTGTATATAGCTGTGCTATAATACTGGAGTGACTTGCGATATTTACCTTTATATTTGAGTCCCAAATTGCATATAACAGCAGGTTTTATAAGCTTATTTATTTTAGTTCTTTGGTTTTTATAGAATAGAATTTCATACTTAGAAAAAATTGTGTTTATTGCAACCAAGCAAATAATTTAAAAATACGTCAAATAAGAAATTAAACATCTCTGCATCCCACCTCTACTTCAAATGCTCCTTCTCGAGTCACTGTTAAGTTTTGTGTCTGTTCTTCAGACATTTTCAATGAATGAACAAATATCAGTAGTTTTCACAAAAGAAACTAGACATTATTCTGTTGCTGTAACAATAATGAGAACAGAATTGAGAACAGATGTTTCTCAATTACTTGATATTAGTGAACCTTGGTTTCTTTAAGACTTTGATAATTTTCTGAAATGTCTCAAATGTTCATGAGGTTTGTGGCTTGAATTTCTGGGGCACTTTCTACAATCAAAGGCCATAGGAGAATCAACAACTGGCTCTAGGGTAAAAAAAAAAAAGAAAACCCTGAAAAATAGCCACAGCCTTTACCTTTTATCTCTTTCCTTTTTGGATTGTACACAAGTCAGAAATGTTTATTCAGGATGGGAGTAACTGACCTGACCCACTCCTGTTTTCAAGTAGTGCCAACCACTGAAGGTCAATGGCTGGGATAATTGTAAGTCACAAGGTTGAAAGGGAAGTTAGTCTCTCACTGAGACTGTACTAGGGCAAAAACATAGGTATTTCTTAAAATCAATGATGGAAGAGGATTTCAATACATTTTCATGTCTGTTAGTTTTATGTTGTATGAGTGCTATTTTATGAACTTAATTACTCGAAGTTTCCTAATATAAGTAGCATTTATTTATTAAAATATGAAAAACTTGTGAGCATTTTACTGCAATCTCCTCTTTGGTCAGGGGCTATTCCTTATATATTGGTGTCCAGTTAGATCAACCTATAGTAAGCAAGCTTCATCACCAGAAACAGCATTCAATTACCTTTATAGTATCCCTTTCTTAAAAAGAAGCTGATATGTAAGGACCGCAAGATATTTGAGGAAAGTTTCTAAAAAGAAAGAGGCAAACAACAACAACAACAACAACAACAACAAAAAACCCCCAAAAACCCACATAAATAAAACACTAAAAACAGGAAATGTAATTTGTGAAAATAAGGTCTATATGGAGAAAAGAAAGAAACTATCATTAATATCCCTAGGGAAATAAAAGGAGATATGAAGTAAGATAAGGATACTATAAAAAAGAAATATTCAAGCCCTGGCTGGTGTAGCTCAGTGGATTGAGTGCAGGCTGCGAACCAAAGTGTTGCAGGTTCGATTCCCAGTCAGGCCACATACCTGGGTTGCAGGCCACACCCCCCAGCAACTGCACATTGATGTCTCTCTCTCTCTCACTCTTTCTCCTTCTCTAAAAATAAATAAATAAAATCTAAAAAAAAAGAGAAATATTCAGAGAAGAAATAGCTCCTGGAAATTTAAAATATGGCAACAGAATGAAAGATTACACAGGATTAGAAGGAAAAGTTGAGGAAATCTCCCCTTGTAGCAAGTCCAAAAGACAAAGGAATGGAAAAAGTAAGAAAAAAGACAAGTAAATTAAAAGACTGTTTTAAAAGACCCAACATTTGGATAATAGGAGTCCCAGAAAGAAAGAGTGGATAAAATTAAAGAAACTATTCAAGACAGAGTCTTACAACTGATTCACATACATTTTTGTATACAATAATCCCATTCAGTGTCCAGCACAATGGATAAAAATAGAAGACCCACAAGTAAGAACATCATTGTGAAATTTAAAAATTCTAGAGGAATGTAAAAATTCCTATAAGCTTCTAACATGAAAAATAAAACCAAACTGGCTTTAAACAAAAGATAAAACATTAGAATGACACCTAGTTTCTTAATAGTGACCCCAGAAGTGAAAAGATAATTGATCAATGTTTTCATAATGAGAGAAATGATTTCTAAGCAAAAATTCCATATCCAGCTAAATTACTAATTGTTAGGAACCGCCCTGCCTGGTTTCAGAAACTGTAACCTCTCATGGCTAAGGCTGAGTGGAGAGACCTTGGGACCCCAAGCCTCTAAGGAGACAAAGCTTATCCCTGCCCCCTTTACTTCACCCTGCTTGGCCCTGAGTGGATGACTGGTTAGCCAATGATGGGTGGGTAAAATTCTTCAAAGGAGGGATGGCCTAAGACAGGCATGGTCATGAGAGGGCCCTCAGAGAAGGACTTGGGGGGGCTATAGAAAAAGGGGGTGATGGACACTCACCCCTCGGCTTTGACGTAGCCTGAGTCCTCATTGTGTCTGCAAGAAGTCTCCTAATCTCTTGGCTGCCTTACTTCCCCTGCCTGACTTAGGCCTGAAACAATATCTTAAGCCTAAAACAATGCTGGAAGTGGGTTCAGCCCTGTGCTGGAAAGGCTGGGTTCCTTGGGGGATCAGGCCTAAGAAAGAATGCATAAAATCCTGTGAAACCTACTTTGCTAATACCCTCAATTTAAATGATAAGGGTCCAAGCATGAAGTGAGTTTGTTCCCCAAAGTTTTATGGTCCTTTAACTACCTGACCATGACTAAGAATAAGTCCTCAGAGTTCTTTGAATGTTATCTATTGTTTAATCATTTCTGTCTGACAATGACTGATGAGCTTTATGTATACACCCTGTATTCCCATGCAAATTAAACCCAATAAAAGCCCATTGAGGAACAGGTTCCTGGTTCTTCTCCTTCAAGAGATTGGCCACCTTTCCTCCGCAAGTGATCACACCTTGGTAGACTTATTCTCATCTGGGGAGACCAGGGGGGCCTTGTGGGCAGAGCCCCCCCATAACTAATTTTCTGTAAGTCTAGTGAGAAGTTAAAATCTGACATGCACTTTATGACACACAAGATCTTAAAAAATCACTTTCTGTTTACCTTTTCACAGGAAGTTATTAGAAGGCATGTTCCTCCCACCAGAAGAGAGTAAGTCAAGAGAGAGAAATAGAAGAGGTCCATGGAATAGGTGATCCAGCAAAGAAGGGGTGTGAATGGAGTTACCAAGATGATGGAGTAAGTCTCCTAAGATATGAGAAATGAGATTAGTAACAGATCAGAATGCTGAAAAAGAGAAAAGCACCCCTGATATCCAGGAGCTGACCTAGCACTCACAGTTAGGCCTTGGTGTTCTCCTCTTGAACCCAAAGAATTTCATGGAAAATAACCATCAGACAAGACTATTCTATGATCATAGACAAAAACAAGGCCACACTATATTTTTGTTTTATCCAGACAAAAACATGAACATTATCTAATCCACAAAATATCACAATTCCCATCCCACAGTCTTCCTTTCTAATTACAGCTTTAGCCTCAATCTAGTCTTTCTCTTTTTAGCTAAGATTTATTTATTAAGATACTCAACCACAGAATTATTCTCACTTTCTGACAATGTCGAAATCCCAGACAAAGCCTTCTTTTCTTAAACCATCCCCCAAATCCTGTAAGTCCTTTCTAATACCCTCTACTGAGATGCCCTGCTATATCCCATGTTGTGTGTTCTCCCTTGCTGCAATGAATAATAAATTCAGTTCATTCTACTACAGATGTGTTCCTAGTGGTCTTTGGTTACAGGTCATTAACATGTCTCAGAAGTGATTACTTCAAAGTGAAATGAATAGACTACCAAAAAGATTTTAACCTATTAAGAGGAAATTTTTACTGTTAGAGAAGTGTTTGGTTTTGAACTACGGATAAGTATACAGAAAACCACAAATTAAAAATAAACAGGTTATTTATAAATTTATTTCTTACAAAATTTTGTAAGGAAGGAGAAAATAATTGTCTAATATTATATGACTCAGGTGTGAATAGCCTTTACATATTCATAATAATGTAAACATCAAATTTTGAACTAGCCAAGTGATGATATGAGTCCATTCAGTGTATGGAGGGATAAGATGCATGCGTTGAGCAGAATTATAGAGAAAGCTTAATCCTCATCTTTTATAGTTAGAAGTAAACAAGCAAAAAATCAAGAAGTAGCATATAAGCATATTACTTAGAGTATGAAGGTATACAATAAGAGTCAGCTAAAGGAATAGGGCTTGATTAGGAATAGGAAATACACAGAGTATGTGCTATTATCTACCTTTCCATACTAGAGGAAGATATCACTAATCAACCATAGGGCTGATAAGCTAGTGCTTATCAACATGGTGCTTTGCAACATGGTTACTACAAGGAGCTACCATCTATGAATAGAACTGGTACTTGAGATGAAAACTATTTGCCTTCCTTTGACTATATGATCTTTAGGATTATTCTCAGTTCTTTCATTCTATGATTATGTAATATAAGGAACGCTAACTTTCTTGAGTAGATGAGTGACACATGAAAGTGCCACTCAAGGAGGTTAATTAGGTAGCAATATGGGAGATTGATTGAATGTGGAAGGAAGAGAACCAGGGGAGAAGAACAGCTGGTGGGCAGCTGCAGTCGTTCAGACGATGCAGCATGGGTACTGGGAGATACTTTCGAGATTGATCAAAAGGCCCTGATAGCACAGTCATCTCCATAGGAATGAAATAGCCATATTTATAGTCTTATCCTAACTATAAGTTTTTTTTAGCCTTAGAAAAAGTTCGTATATAAAAAGAAAGGAAAGCATTTACTTCTTGGTACCATCTTCTTGGTACTCCACAGTTTCACATTTGTAATCACATTTGTTCTTTGCAATATTCCCAGCTGAAAAGTTTGGAAATGCCTAACATCAGAAGGAGTTCAGTGGATCTAGGAATTAAACCTGACTCTGCCAAGACTCGCTGCTGGTATTCTCTGGAATAGTATGTTGACACAATTGCCTTGAACACTGCAAATGGGTCAGGAAGAGAGAAAAGTGCAGATCACTTCTGAATGAGAACAAAGAAAGATAAAACTGCTAGAAAACTACAAACAAAGGAAAATTGTGCTGTTGGGAAAGTCAGTCTTCTGTGTGCAGTCTTTCCACCCCCACTTGGCTCGTAAAAATGGGCTTCGGGCCTGGAGCACTTCCTTACCAAGAGATCAAATCCACACACCTGTGCCTCCCGTGGAACTATCTTGCTGTTTCAGGCAAAATGTCTTCCTTTGTTCTGCTTAAGCCTGTATGTGCATGGCCCTCAGGCTCACCCCAGCTTTCAGTATTCTGGACTCCAGAAGAGAAGGATCAGGGTTCCTTCCACTGCAGCCTGACATGAGAAAGCATAGGCCAATCACACTGAACTGGTTGTCAGGAGGGGCCTGCAAGTCAGGGACCAAAGTCTACTACTGAAATTGATCTTGCTCTGTCTCTTTTCTATGTAAGTAAAGTGTTGTTCCATCTAGTGCTTGGCTGTCTTGTTTTCCTTGGGGGCTCTGATACCAAGATACAGTGGGCCTCCTTTCCTGGGATTGGTAAGTGGTACATGGTATTTTGCTTTCTTGGTATTGATAACCTGCACAGTACTCTACTAGCATGTACCACATGGAAGGTGCCATATTTACTTTGTTAGAAGCTGTTTTGTTATGTTTAGATAGAGAATAACATTAAAGACTTAGAATATTCCAATCCCTAAAACACAATGGTGAATATCAGAGCAAAACCCACAGAGTCACTGAGGGGAATATGTTGAAGTGTAGATATGGGGTTTCATTTCTCTTCAGTACCAAATGGAAGTCACAGAGGCATGATTAAATGCAGAGGTGTACTGCAATGTATAATATTATTACATGAGGATATGATGTCTTTGATTAAGAAATCCTTCACATTCCAATTTGTCATGCTAACCCACATAGTCATTAAAAGCTGCTAGCCCTGGCTGGTGTGGCCTAGTGGATTGAGCGTCGGCTTGTGAACAAAAAGGTCACTGGTTTGATTCCCAGTCAGGGCACATGCCTGGGTTGCGGGCCAGGTCCCCAGTTGGGGGTATGAGAGATGCAACCAATCAATGTTTCTCTCTCACATTGATGTTTCTTTCCTTTTCTTTCTCCCTCCCTTCCTCTCTTTCTAAAATAAATAAATAATATAACATTTTAAAAAAGAATCAATCAACCTGCTAGAACTGTGGTTATAATGTTAGAAGTATACGAGAAACAGAAATAACTATTCTATTTGTTTTTCAAAAGTGTAAAAACCACATCTCTCCTTACTAAGATAGAAAAGTAGAGTCTATGAGAGCCATCAGCAAGGCCAAGACCTAGTCATTTGTAATAATCATAACCCTAACCAATTATTTTCACACCTTCCTAAAGGTTGGTTTTTCAGCAGGGATGGGCTAGGTTATGCCATAGAAATAAACAACCCCCAGACATCATGGCTCAAAACCAAGACAGCTTATTTCTTGCTCTGGCAATGCCTGTAGCCAATCAAGACAATTTCCTGAGACTACTGTTAGCTCAGCATTCCTGGCTGCCTCCATTTTGCAACACTTCCACATCACCATGTACTTTCATAAGTGCCACGGAAAGTGGAAAATGAGCTAGAGGGTCTCACACTGGCAATTAGATGTCCCAGGCTGGAAGTGACATGTGTCACCTCTGCCCATGGTCCATCAGCCATAACTAGTCATTTGATCCTGCTCAACTTCAAAGGGTGCAAGGAACTATAAGCTTCCTACGTGTGTAAAAGGAGAGGAGCCCTAGGTTTAGGTTAGGGTCAGAAGTGTCTACCACAGTTGGAAACTTTTGCTTACATTTCTGAGGTCATGAATCTCCGTAAGTCAAGGAGCATGACAATACTCAAGAGAATGAATATGGCTTCTATATACCCCACTGCTTTGTTTTGGAGATTGACGATCTCTCTCTCATTTTGTTTTTTAACCAAAGGAAGCACAGGACAAGGTCCAACACAAGGATGAAGCCTTTCAGCAGTGCTTAGCCAATTAGCACAGGTAGTACCACCTGAGAGAGGAGAGAATCAGACGCAACAGAAACAAAACCACTCACTTGGGAGCACAGAGTAACATCTGTCTTGGTCATTCTCTAACTGGAGTGCTCTCTGATACTGCACAGAATTAGCCTGGTAGCCTAAACACTGGATTTCTGTTGTTGGAGGTGCAGGCCAACTGACCAGTCACATTGACATGATTTGATCTAGTCCTTGACTGTGATAGTCTACAGTGACACCATGCTGGACCTCTTTCAACTGGTAAAGATGGTGGTTTACTTGGTCTTACCCTGTAGTGACTAGATGGCCCACTGCTTCCCCCCACTAGGCTGAAGACAGATCCAAATAAGATATTTCTGTAGTCTTGGGATAGCAAACAGAGATGGAAAAGCACTATAGGACTGGAGACTGTATTATAGGTTTGATGCATTTTAAAATGACCTTTTCTCTGTTCTTTCTCTTTTCCTCTTCTTTTTCTATTGATAATAAAAACAACTTCTTAAAATATTTTTACTTCAAAAAGACAGCACTGAATAGTGTGTAGCACCCACCTCTAATAGAAGCCTTTGATGCAGTGCTTGAGTTTGAGTTAGGGCATCCCAGGACACTTTCAAGAGTAGCTCCATCTTTTTCAAATTTCGAACATCTCGTTCTTTCTCTCTTTGCTTCCGAGAAAGTTCCTCGTGGTAGTTCTGTTTGTCGATAACACAGTTTCGTAAATTGAGATCCAAGATCCCTCTGTTTGGTAAAGATACAAAATGAAAGTGGTTAGTCATCAGCTGCCCTTCATGTCTTTAAAGACAGGATGCTCAGCATATATGCAGAAAACTATTCTTGTGTTAGAATCAAGTTGTGTATAATGCCCAAAGCAACTTTGCTTGCAAGTTGGTATCTTTTAATGCCACAGTTTATAAAAACCCCAAATGGTATTGGCAGATTGGCAGAGTCAGAGCTCACAATTTCCCTGAAATTTTACTTAAAATTAGGAAGTAACACTCTCTCAGGAAACCATATCACTAAATTGCTCCCCTTTGGAAAAAAACATAATTACCTCAGAAATACCATTCATTTGTAGAAAAAAGTTCCTCAACCATAGTATTCTTCAGTGATATAATTTTCTGGAGGCATATTTCAGGAACTTAAAAAATATAACAGATAGTGTCCTTAAGATTTGGTCACAGGAAATTGAGGAAAACAATGAATAAAGGTTGGAAAAAATACTTCTAAATGCTTTATTTAATATATGTTTTATTAATGTCAAAATTGATTTAAAATTCTATAAAAATGTTTAGTGAAAAATTCTATAAAAGACAAATCTGTTTGAGATTATGTTTTGAATCCTCATATACAGGGTCTGGCAGAAGTAATGCCTGCTTGAGTGTGGCTGGTAGGGTAATAATATGGGTGTAATAATTTATAGTTTTAATTTTAACATTTCACCTAAGCTGTCATATCGTATGCTTGAGTGATATTGTTATGTTACAGAAGTGCATGCTTATGATTTTGTCATAAAAAGGGGTATTATTTGTGCCAGACCCTGTATAAAGTGAAAAAAATTTAGATGACAGACAAACACATAACTAACTTTTCAGTTAGTGAAGTTGCTTCATTCTCTCTGGTTAATTCCAACAGCTTGAACAGTTGGTTATATTCTCGTTCTTTGACTTCAAGTAAGGCTCGTTTGCTTTCAACTTCTTTTATCACATCTTCCTTCTCTTCCATTATAGCATTAATTTTGGTTTCGACTTTCTTTAGGGAGTCATTTATTTCTTTGAGTTCACAATCCAAGACAACTTTTTTCTTTTCCATTTCTCTGTAAGGGATACATACATACATACATATATATGTGTGTACCAATAGATACATACATACACATGCACACACACACACACATACATTTGCCTTATTTTGAGCCCATGTTGTCTTGACCTATTTTTACTTCCTCACCAGGCAACAGAAGAGCTTGTCATAAATTCAGTGATCTCAGAAGTTGAGTGAAGACCACTGAGAAGTGGGGCCAGAGGGTATCTCCACTGAGAGCCACTGAGGGCAGAGATTTGTCCAGCCCACCCTTTCTTCCCAGATCCTGGGGTTCTAGCCTCATTCTGACCTGAAGTGACCTGAATTTATCAACTTTGGTGCTGGTGGGCTTGTCTTGTAGAAGCACTACTAATGCCTACTTTTTGCATTCTTCTTTTGAGATCAGTTACCAGAGCAATCATATTATTTCTCCAGAATTTTTGTGTCTTCGCTTATCTTTATCTTTTTTAGTTCCTCTAAATCCTGAGAATTTCCTCAGTGATTTCTGCCTCCAGATCTATCCTGAATGCTGCATGTATGGGTGTGTGGGGGAGGGTGGAGCTTACACATGTGAGTAGGTGGCAAAGAGTTCCTATTATTTGGGCTTCAGGATTCTGGCTGGTGGACATACTTCCAAACCATGAAATTCTACACAGTTCAAATAATTTATCCCTTGAATACCTCTGTTAAAGACAATTGGACTTCTCCATAAAGATGTGATTTATAAATTGGAAAAAGAATATTGTCCCAAAATTAAGACATAAATGAGTGTTATAAATGAGAGTAATATGCTGCACTTCTTTATTTTTTAATGAATTTATATATACAGAAACAAATGAAAATATTTCTGAAATTATAACAGTAATCTGATGTGGTCAATGGTTAATATTCTTGTTTTAGTGTGTACACAAAACTTGGGGGAAGAGTATGCAGGGAAGGATTAAAAATAAAGAAGTATTAAATCATACACTTTTTTGCGTGTTGTTTTTTCTATCTCTTTTCCAATTTGCACAGGAAGGGATTGATGGTGAACCACTTCATCCTAGTAAAGAAATAGAACCGTGTTAAATTATGTAGTCTTGGGCCAGAAGCAGTTAAGATAACCAAGTTAAACAGGAGAGAAGAAGGAACTACTATATGTAGAACTCTATCTGTTCTGTTCTTTGCAGAGTGCTTTACTTATTCTTATCCTCACAGTGACTTTACACTCTAGTTATGGTTGCTACCATTTCAAAGAGGAGGTAACTGAGTCAAAGAAATACAGCTGGTGGTTGGCCCAGATTCCCTTTATGGAGGTATACCCGTCCATCAGAGGTTGCAGGACTCAGCCTCTCACAGTTCATGCTTGTTGTCTTCTCAATAGCTGAGCAGAGTTGACTTGTTGGGGCAGAGGGGGTGGAAGGAGGTGGGAAATGGGCTGTTAAATCACTAACTGATGTGGTGATGTCATAGCCCATCCCCCCGCCTCCAGGTGGAACAACGTCTGTGGTGCAATTCATGGTCAAGAATTAACTCCCAGCCCTGGCTGGTGTAGCTCAGTGGATTGAGCGCGGGCTGTGAACCAAAGCATTGCAGGTTCGATTCCCAGTCAGGGCACATGCCTGGGTTGCAGGCCACGGCCTCCAGCAACTGCACATTGATGTCTCTCTCTCACTCTCCCCTCTAAAAATAAACAAATAAAATCTTTAAAAAATTCTTTAAAAAAAAGAATTAACTTCCCATGGGATTGGGTTGATATTAAGTTTCTCCTGAAACCATATTTTGGCCCAGTTTCTCTCCCAGCTCTATTCTGTTTCCCTTACTCCCTTATCAGGGAGTAAGCTCCTTAAAGGCCTCCCTCCATGAATGCTTGTCTTAAGCTCTGCTTCTAGGGAACCCTGCCTAAGACTCATGCTCAGAGAACCTAAGTAATTTTCCCAAGGTCACACAGCTAGCAAGTGTCAAGGCCAAGATTAGAAGCTAATTTTGCCTAACACCACTTTCCACTATGCTCTGTAGGTTCATAGAAGTTTCAGTTTTAGCCTCAAGAGTCTCGTGTACATGGCATGGTTACAGTAGGGACTGTTCCTGCATGAGGATCACAGTGGACTTTGGAGCCTGCGGTAAAACATGCATGGAGGTTGAACATACTACTGCCATGTGTGCATTTCTCTCTGGGATCTTGCTCAGTCCTGAAGCAGATCCAAGTTTCACGGGGCTGAAACATGTACAATTTGGGGGGGAGGTGGCTCTTTAAGAAAAAGAGTGGAAAATTACAAATGCTGAATTAGTTACAGGGCTTTGGAAGAGGTTCATGCAAGTGAGGGCCCTGTAGCTTTAACTTCACTGGGTTCCTAATAAATCTATCACTGTTCAGTTCCCAAGTTCCAGGTAGCAGCTGGGTACATCTTGGCCAAATGCTCCAAGACTCATAAGGAAAAAGAAGTCAAAGTGTATCATAATTGTCCTGTGAGCCAAAGAGTGTCAGATGTTATTTTAAAAATAACCCTAGGTTATTTAAATTTTTGAGAGTTATTACACATTTTTCAAAGTAAAAGGAATTTAAACGATCTCCTAAAACATGAATACAGGCCCCTTGTCATTTGCATGGTGAAAGGGAAGTAGAGTGGAATCAAACAGACAAGAATAAGGTGATGAAAATATACATAAGAGGTTAGGAAATTTGGGTCCTGTTCACGGAAGAGATTGTGTTTGTAACACACATTTCTAACATTGAAATATGCTTGGTGGAGTCTAGAGAGGCCTTCCCTTGGGTTGGGCCTCTAAATTAAAATGATACCTCTAAAGACTTTTGTGAATTCCTAGAGTCCTGGTTGAATTTGATAGGCTCACTCACAATGCTGAACATTTCAGTTTGTGTGATGATGCTCCTCTTTGTCAAATCTATGCAGTCAAACTTGATACTCATGAATTTTTATGTCAGCGCAGGCACAATGTCTGACTATGAAGGAACTATAAGTAGCATACCTTTAGGTTGACCTGATATTCCAACAATTCTTCTAGTTCCTTCTGCTCCTTTAGTAATTGCTTCTGCTTAGATGTGAAATCTTCCCGTAAATTTTTAATTTCTAATTTCTTCTGCATTATTTCTTTACGTAATTCTTCAGTGCTTTCTTTCAATATTCTCATCTTCTTCTCCATCTCCTTTAAAAGTTATGAAAATGATCAGGTTATTTAGAGTCTGAACAAACATTTGTCTATTTAAATATCAACTTAAAAACAATTTTACTTACTGCTTTGATTATATTTGTTCTGAGCTTCATGAATGATTTCTTACCAGGTTAAATACAAAATACGATTTCTGACATTTTTCAGTAAAGGCATCAAAACTGTACTGCATATATTAAACATTTTACATTAGATTCATACTCTTTATTTTTAAATATATTTTATTGATTATGCTATTACAGTTGTGCCATTTTCCTCCCTTCGCTCACCTCCACCTTGCATACCTGCTCCCACCCACATTCCCCCCCTTTAGTTCATGTCCATGTGTCATACATATAAGTTCTTTAGCTTCTACATTTCCCATACTATTCTTAGCCCTCTCCCTACTTTCTACCCACCATCTATGCTACTTATTCTCTGTACCTTTTCCCCCTCTCCTCCTCCCACACCCCTGTTGATAACCCACCATGTGATCTCCATTTCTGTAGTTCTGTTCCTCTTGTAGTTGTTTGCTTAGTTTGTTTTTGTTTTTGTTTTAGGTGTGCTTGTTAATAATTGTGAGTTTGCTGTCATTTTACTGTACATGTTTTTTTATCTTCTTTTTCTTAGATAAATCCCTTTAACATTTCATATAATAAGGGCTGGGTGATGATGGACTCCTTTAACTTGACCTTATCTGAGAAGCACTTCATCTGCCCTTCCATTCTAAATGAAAGCTTTGCTGGATAGAACAATCTTGGATGTAGGTCCTTGCCTTTCATGACTTGGAATACATCTTTCCATCCCCTTCTTTCCTGCAAGGTTTCTTTTGAGAAATCAGCTCATAATCTCATGGGAACTCCCTTGTAGGTAACTGCCTCCTTATCTCTTGCTGCCTCTAGGATTATCTCCATCATTTTAATCTTGGCTAATGTAATTATGACATGCCTTGGTGCATTCCTCCTTGGGTCCAACTTCTTTGGGATTCTCTGAGCTTCCTAGACTTCCTGGAAGTCTTTTTCCCTTGCCAGATTGGGGAAGCTTCCCTTCATTATTTGTTCAGATAAGATTTGCACTTGTTGCTCTTCCTCTTCCCCTTCTGGTACCCCTATAATTCAGATGTTGGAACATTTAAAGATGTCCTGGAGGTTCCTAAGCCTCTTCTCATTTTTTGAATTCTCATTTATTCATTCTTTACTGATTGGATGTTTTTTCCTTCTGGTCCACACCATTGATTTGAGTCCCAGTTTCCTTCCCATCACTATTGGTTCCTTGTACATTTTCCTGTATTTGACTTAGCATAGCCTTCATTTTTTCATCTAATGTGTGACCAAATTCAACCAATTCTGTGAGCATCCTGATCACCAGTGCTTTGAACTGTGCATCTGATAGGTTGGCTACCTCTTCGTCGCTTAGTTGTATTTTTTTCTGGAGCTTTGATTTGTTCTTTCATTTGGGCGATTTTTTTTTTTGTCTTGACATGCCTGTTTTGTAGTGAGGGGTGGAGCCTTCGGTGTTCACCTGGGCGGGGTAACCCATGTTGCTGGGTTGTGATGCTGTATGTGGGAAAGGGGTCTGAGAGGGAACAATGGTGCTTGCTTTGCTCTCTGCCGGATTTCAGTCACTTCCGCCCCCTTCCCACAAGCAAATTGAGCCCTTCTGGTGCTGATTCCCATTGGGTGGGTTTGTGTACATTCTAAGACCCTTTGGGTCTCTCCAACAAACTCTCCTGTGAAGCTGAGAATTTCTCCTAATGGCACCTCAACCCCCACAGATGTTTTCAATCAGTGTTTTGAGGCTTTATTTCCCCGTGCTGGGACCCTGGATTTGCGGTTTGTCCTGCTCCCCAGTTTTGTCTGGTTTATCTGCATGCAAATATGGGACCTGCTGCTCCACCAGCCACTGTCTTGCTCACGCTGGTCTGCCAGCCACTGTTTTGCTGCGAGTCCTCTCTGCCCCGGCTGCCCTACTCTGCCCTTCCTACCATTCTGGATGAATGAGTCTTCTTTAACTCCTTGGTTGTCGAACTTCCATACAGTTTAATTTTCTGTCAGTTCTGGTTGTTTTTTGTTTTTAAATTGTTGTTGTCCTTCTTTTGGTTGTACAAGGAGGCACAGTGTGTCTACCTACTCCTCCACCTTGGCCAGAAGTCCATACTCTTTTTTTTTTAATTTTATTTTAATCATTGTTCAAGTACAATTTTCTCTCATTTACTCCCATTCCAGCCCACCCACCCAACCATCCCCTCTTCCCCCCCATTACCCCCCAACCCTAATTTTTGTCCATGTGTCCTCCAAATATGTTCCTGTAAACCTTACCCATTCCCCCCTGAAATTCCCTCTTCTCTCCCTTCTGGTCACCGTCAGCCTGTCCCCTATTTCAGTGTCTTTGCTTATATTTTCCTTGTTTCTTTGTTTTGTTGTTTAGGTTCCTGTTAAAGGTGATATCATGTGGTATTTGTCTTTCACTGACTGGCTTGTTTCACTAAACATAATGCTTTCCAGCTCCATCCATGCTGTTGCAAAGGGTAGGAGCTCCTTCTTTCTTTCTGCTGCATAGAATTCCATTGTGTAAATGTACCATAGTTTTTTGATCCATTCATTTACTGATGGGCATCTAGGTTGCTTCCAGCACCTAGCTATTGTAAATTGTGCTGCTATGAACATTGGGATGCATAGGTTCTTTTGAATTGGTGTTTCAGTGTTCTTAGGATATAGTCCCAGCAGTGGAATTGCAGTGTCAAAAGGCAGATCCATTTTTAGTTTTCTGAGGAAGTTCCATACTACTTTCCATAGTGGTTGTACCAGTCTGCAGTCCCACCAAGAGTGCACTAGGGTCCCCTTTTCTCCACAACCTCTCCAACACTTGTTTGTTGCTTTGTTTATGATGGCCATTCTGTCTGGTGTGAAGTGGTATCTCATTGTGGTTTTAATATGCATCTCTCTGATAGCTAGCGATATTGAGCATCGTTTCATGTGTCTTTGGATTTTCCGTATGTCCTCCTTGGACAAGTGTCTGTTCAAGTCCTTTGCCCATTTTTTAATTGGGTTACTTGTCTTCTTAGAGTGGAGTCGTGTAAGCTCTTTATATATTTTGGAAATCAAACCCTTGTCAGAGGTATCATTGGCAAATATGTCTTCCCATACAGTTGGTTCTCTTTTTATTTTGATACTGTTTTCTTTAGCTGTGCAGAAGCTTTTTATTTTGATGAGGTCCCATTTGTTTATTCTCTCCTTTATGTCCCTTGCTCTAGGAGACATGTCAGTAAAAAAGTTTCTGTGTGAAATATCTGAGATTTTCCTACCTACGTTCTCTTCTAGGACTTTAATGGTGTCACGGTTTATATTTAAGTCTTTTATCCACCTTGAATCTATTTTGTATAAGGTGTAAGTTGGTGCTTGAGTTTCATTTTCTTGCACGTAGCTGTCCAGTTCTCCCAATACCATTTGTTGAAGAGGCTATTTTTATTCCATTTTTTATTGCTGCTTCCTTTGTCAAATATTAATTGACCGTAGAGGCTTGGGTTTATTTCTGGGTTCTCTGTTCTGTTCCATTGGTCCATGTGCCTGTTTTTATGCCAGTATCAGGCAGTTTTGATTACAGTGGCCTTGTAGTATAGTTTAGTGTCAGGTATTGTGATCCCTCCTACTTTACTCTTCTTTCTCAAAATTGCAGCAGCTATTCGGGGTCATTTATGGTTCCATATAAATTTTTGAAGTGTTTGTTCTATGTCTGTGAAATATGCCATTGGTACTTTAATAGGTATTGCATTGAATGTGTAAATTGCTTTTGGTAGTATGGACATTTTGATGATATTAATTCTTCCAATCCATGAACATGGTATATGTTTCCATTTGTTTGTGTCTTCCTTGATTTCTTTCTTCAGTGTTGTGTAGTTTTCTGAATACAGGTCTTTTACCTCTTTGGTTAGGTTTATTCCTAGATATTTTATTTTTCTTTTTGCTATTTCAAATGGGATTTTTTTTCTTGATTTCTGCTTCTGCTGTTTCATTGTTGGTGTACAGAAATGCCTTTGATTTCTGGATATTGACTTTGTATCCCGCTGTTTTGCCAAATTCATTTATTAGGTCAAGCAGTTTTTTGGTGGAGTCTATAGGATTTTCTATGTACACTATCATGTCATCTGCGAACAGTGACAGTTTTGTTTCCTCCTTTCCGATTTGGATGCCTTTTATTTCTTTTTCTTGTCTGATTGCTGTGGCTAAAACTTCCAGTACTATATTGAATAGAAGTGGTGAAAGTGGACATCCTTGTCTTGTTCCTGTTCTTAGTGGAAAAGATTTTAATTTTTGCCCATTGAGTATGATGTTGGCTGTAGGTCTCTCATATATGGCCTTTATTATGTTGAGGAATGCTCCCTCTATTCCCACTTTGCCGAGTGTTTTTATCATGAATGGGTGCTGTACCTTATCAAATGCTTTTTCTGCATCAATTGATATGATCATGTGGTTTTTGTCTTTGCTTTTGTTTATGTGATGTATTACATTTACTGATTTGCGAATATTGTACCATCCTTGCATCCCTGGAATGAATCCCACTTGGTCATGGTGTATGATCTTCCTAATGTATTGTTGGATGCGGTTTGCCAGTATCTTGTTGAGGATTTTAGCGTCAATGTTCATCAGCGATATTGGCCTGTAGTTTTCTTTCTTTGTTGTGTCTTTATCTGGCTTTGGAATTAAGATGATGTTGGCCTCATAAAAGGAGTTTGGGAGTCTTCCATCTTTTTGGATTTTTTGAAATAGTCTGTGAAGGATAGGTGTTAGCTCTTCCTTAAATGCTTTGTAGAATTCTCCTGTGAAACCATCTGGTCCAGGGCTTTTGTGTGTTGGGAGTTTTTTGATTACTGCTTCAATTTCTTTTGCTATTATTGGTTTGTTCAGGCTTTCTGCTTCTTTTTCATTGAGATTTGGAAGATTATATTTTTCTAGAAATTTGTCCATTTTATCTAAGTTTTCAAATTTCTTGGCATACAGTTCTTCGTAGTAATTTCTTACAATCCTTTGTATTTCTGTGGTATCTGTTGTAATCTCTCTTCTTTCATTTCTGATTGTGTTTATTTAGGTTTTCTCTCTTTTTTTCTTGATGAGTCTGCTTAAAGGCTTGTCAATTTTGTTTATCTTTTCAAAGAACCAACTCTTGGATTCATTGATCTTTAGAATTGTGCCTTTAGTCTCTATGTCATTTAATTCTGCTCTGATCTTCGTTATTTCTTTCCTTCTGCTTGCTCTGGGCTGTCTTTGTTGTTGTTCCTCGAGTTCTTGTAGACGTAGGGTTAGGTTGTTTGGAATGTTTCTAACCTTTTTAGGTGGGCCTGTATCGCTATGAACTTCCCTCTCAGGACTGCCTTGGCTGTGTCCCATAAGTTTTGAGTTGTTGTGAGTTCGTTTTCATTTGTTTCCAGAAACCTTTTGATTTCTCCCCTAATTTCATTCTTGACCCATTCATTGTTTAATAGCATGCTATTTAATCTCCATGAATTTGAGTGTTTTGGTTTTTTTTCCTTGGGGTTGATTTCTAGTTTCAGTCCCTTGTGATCCGAGAAATTGCTTGGTATGATTTCAATTTTTTTGAAATTCTTGAGGCTTGTTTTGTGTCCTATCATGTGGTCAATCTTTGAAAATGTTCCATGTACATTTGAAAAAAATGTGTATTTAGCTTCTTTGGGATGGAGGGTTCTGTAAATATCAGTAAAGCCCATTTCATCTAGGACATTGTTCAATGCCACAATATCTTTGTTGATATTTTGTTTGGAAGATCTGTCCATTTTTGATAGTGGGGTGTTAAAATCCCCCACAATAATTGTGTTGCTGTCAATATCTTTCTTGAAGTCCTCTAAGATTTTCTTTATGTGTTTGGGTGCTCCTATGTTGGGTGCATATACATTTACAATATTTATGTCTTCTTGGTGAATTCTTCCCTTAAGTATTATGAAATGACCTTCTGGGTCTCTCTTTATGGTCCTTCTTTGGAAGTCTAGTTTGTCAGATATGAGTATTGCTACCCCGGCTTTTTTTTCCTGTCCAGTTGCTTGGAAAATTTGTTTCCAGCCCTTCACTTTCAACCTGTGCAGATCTTTTATCCTGAGGTGGGTCTCTTGTAGACAGCATATGTGTGGGTCATGTTTTCTTATCCATTCAGCTATACTGTCTTTTGATTGGAGCATTTAATCCATTTATGTTTAAGTTTATTATTGATAGGTACTTATTCATTGCCTTTTATGTATGTGTGTTCGTCTCTCACTCTCTCTTTTCCTTTCTTTCCTTAAACCAGTCCCTTTAGCATCTCTTGCAGAGCTGGTTTAGTGGAGGTGTATTCTTTTAGACTTCTTTTGTCTGAGAAGCTTCTTATTTGGTCTTCTATCTTGATTGAGAGCCTTGCTGGGTAAAGTAGTCGTGGTTGCAGGCCTCTGGTTCTCATTACTTGGATTATTTCTTGCCATTCTCTTCTGGCTTGGAGTATTTCCATTGAGAAGTCAGCTGTTAGCCTTATTGGGGCTCCCTTGTATGTTACTTCCTGTTTCTCCCTTGCTGCCTTGAAGATTTTCTCTTTGTCTTGAAGTTTTGCCATTTTAATTATGATGTGTCTTGAGGTGGGCCTCTTTGGGTTCCTCTTGATTGGGACTCTCTTTGTTTCCTGGATTTGTGTGACTTTTTCTCTCATCAAATTAGGGAAGTTTTCCATCATTACTTTTTCAAATAGGTTTTCTATCCCTTGTTCTTCTTCTTCTCCTTCTGGTATCCCTATGATACAGATATTATTACGTTTCATATTATCTTGCATTTCTCTTAATCCCTCTTCATTCTTTCTGAGCCTCTTTTCCTTTTCTTGCTCTTTCTGGGTGTTTTCTTCTACTTTGTTCTCTAGTTTGCTGATCCGATCTTCTGCTTCATCGATCCTGCTTTTCATTCCTTCTACTGTGTTCTTCAGTTCAGAAATTGTATTCTTCATTTCCTCTTGGCCCTTGTTGAGAGTTTCTATTTCCTTTTTCATGCTGATGTAGTTTTCAGTGAGTTCATTGTAGCTTCCCTGTAGTTTCTGGTAGCTCATTGTGAGCTCATTGAGCTTCCTGACAATCATTGCTTTGAACTCAATATCTGATCATTGAATTGCCTCTATTTCATTTAGCATTCTTTCTGAGGCTTCCTCCTTTCCTTTCATTTGGGGATTATTTCTTTGTCTTCCCATTGTTTGTGAGACTCTTCTTGTTCGCCTCAGCTTCTTATATTGATCTGTTCTGGCTCCCTGGGTTTATGTTGTGAACTTCTTTAGTAGAATAGCAGTGAGTTTCAGTGGTGCTGTTTCCTTGATCTCCCAAGTTCACTGGTCTTGGGCTGTCGTTTAAGTTGGCTTTGTGTTTGCCTTTGGGTTTTGGTTGTTGTTGAGTCCTTCTTTGGTGGTTCTTTCCCACCAGCTGGTTAAATGTGGGTCACTCTGTCCACCACCTCCTGTATTTTGTTGTGCTGGTGAGGGCAGGTTGTGTTGAAGCTGGTTCTTCTGTGTGTATAAGGTTTAAAGAATTCTTGTTCAGTTGTTTGTATTGGGTACTGTCTCTACTGTTTAGTTGTATTTCCAGATAGGTCCTGGATTGAGGTTTGTGTGGTTACTACTCCCTCCTTCACCTTCTTCTGCTGTTATCTGTTAGTGGTTCCTTTGTTGTTGGGTTTCATCTTCCAGTGGGTATCCTGGTGTTCACCTCCTCCACCTATTCTTTTTTGTCCTCAGTTGGAGGGGGAAGGCAAAATGGTTTAAGACAGCAACAGAGAATTCTATGCTATTTACAGTAGTAGCAAGTAGGGAAGAGATAGGAGATCCTTTGACTATGTATAGTGTTAACCGTGATCTTCCACCCAGCTAGCTGATCTTTAGAAAGGATGGAAAGAAGATAAGACTCTTGTTGGGGAAGAAAGGATTGTGAGTTGGATCTATAAAGCAGGGAGGTTGTGGGAGGTCAGATTCTGGGGTAAGGTGAGAGTAAATAGATGTAGTGTGTGAGAGAATAGAGTTAACCACTACAGTAATAGAGTTCAGGAAACTTTGAAATGGGCTAAGATCTGGGGGGGGGGGGGGGGGGTGTGAAGTAATTACAATTGCATGGAATAGCAGTTATTTACAATAATAGTATAGCAACATTCATATGACAGAGTCTATGAGATCTAGGTAACAAGAATAGGGAGTACAGAACATCGAGTAGGGTGCTAATGGGACACAGGTGAGTTCAAGGACAGTAGATTAGTAATACAGTATAGAAAGAGATATCAGGAGAAAGCTGTCAGGTCATAAAATATATCCAGCCTCACAAAGTAGACTATACAAAAAGAAGAGGAATATAAAAATACTATTAAAAAAAGATGTAGGAATACTGGAAAAATAATAATAATACAAATATGCAGTAACTTGCAGGTTCTCTGGAATAGCAGAGTGACATTTATCTCACTGTCCCAGCTGTTGTGATGCCCCTTCTTTGGGTTCCACTTTGGTCTTTTCACAGATCCAGGATTTTGTCTCACTTGTAGGTATTCAGAAAAAAAAATTTAAAAAAGTAAAAAATAGGAAAGGCAGATGAAGGAAGGAAGAAGAGATAAAATTGGAGGACAGGAAGGAGGAGGGAATATAACAAGAAATCAGGTAAGAGAGGAAAAAGAAATCAAAAGAGAATAAAAACAATAAAAATTAAAAAATTAAAAATTGTTAAAAAAATAGAATCAAATGAAAAAGTCTCTTGATTTCAAAGTGGCCAAACCGGTTTTTCTGCTCTTGCTGTTTGAGGCAGGCTGAAGGGTGATTTGTTTGGCATTTCTTCCTTGGCCAGTGGAGTTTGCACTGGCTCCTCAGCTTTGGGCCCTGGGTGTGGGAATCAGGTCTTTCCCCAGGGTTACTGCTGTGGGCTGGGGTGTGGGGATGCTCTCCCTGCAGGTGCGCCTGTGTGCCAGTGCACCTGTGTGCCGGTGCGCCCAAGCGCTGGCGCACCCACAGCTGGGTAGTGGGGAGGCTGGCGCCACTGATCACTTTAGGAGAATTCCCCAAACAGTGTCTGTGTCTATTCACTCCTTCCTCTTGAGACATTCCTCCTGTTCAAGCCTGCTGCTCCCCACAGTGGCCTGGCCTCTCCCACCGTGGCCTGGCTTCTCCCACCATCAAACGCTCCAGCCAGACCGGTGACTGTGGGGGTCGGGTCTGCTGCGCGGCTCAGCCCCTCCGGTGTCCACTGCCTCCAAAGGTGCTCACAGCCCCCTTGTGTTTGCCAGCACCTGGATTCCTCCCAGAGCCGCTCAGACCTTGTTTGGCTGGGGAGGGAGCAGTTGACCTGGCTCTCTCCCAAGGACCCTATGGCAAACCCAGCAGTGGCCCTGGGCCTGGGGCTGCAGCCCCAGGACCACAGGCTGGTCTTGGGACCCTACCTTGTCGCAGCACTCCCCTTAGGGTCCGTTCTTTGGTCTTTCGGTTCTGCCACAATCCTTGGTCCTCTATTTTCAAAAATTCTGAAGTATGTTGGTTGCTTGCCTCTCTACTCCATAGATTGGTCAGGATTTTCTCCCCTGAGCAGATGAAAGCCGAATCTGCTCCTTCCTACTCCGACGCCATCTTAGATCTCCCATACTCTTTAATTTTCACTAGCACTCTTTTCTATCCTCTTATATTTTAAATGTTCCCTTTTATTTTAAGTTATTTTTTTTCATTTATTGATGAGAGAGAGAGAGGTCAATTTGTTATTCCACTTATTTATGCATTCATTGGTTGATTCTCATCTGTGCCCTGACTGGGTATTGAAACTCACAACCTTGGAGTATCAGGAACAATGCCACAACCAACTGAGTTGCCCGGCCAGGGCTATATGTTTCCTTCTTCTGAGTTAATTTTTATTTTATACCAAAAATTGTTAGTGAAAATTTCCAGGCTGTTTTCTAATAGCTTAGAGATTTGACAAAATTAGATCCAAATACTCTTTGAATATCTGACTTCTGGTTAACCTGAGTCCCACATGAGTTTAGGGAGTTGGTATTTGGAATTTGGAAACCCTTGTACTCCTAATCTCCCACTTTCTTAATTGATATTACTTCTCTCATTTCATGTACATTCTCCCCAAATACCCTCCCCGCAAGACTCATACCACATCTTTGTTTCCCATGACCATTTGGGGAGTATTTGACTTTGGGAAGAGAAGCCTTTTTAGAAAGTCTGCTCCCTATTACTAAAATGAATGGATAGATCCATGCAGCCTTCTTTGGGTTTTCTGCATACCTCCCTCCTCCACTACTGCTGGTAGAGGGTAAAACTGGTGATCCTGTAATCTGGAACTAAAATTCAGAATGTTTTCTTCTGCCCTGGCTGGTGTGGCTCAGTGGATTGAGCGCCAGCCTATGAACCAAAAGGTTACTAGTTCGATTCCAGTTAGGGCACATGCTTGGGTTGTGGGCCAGGTCCTCAACTGGAGGCACCTGAGAGGCAACCACATATTGATGTTTCTCTCCCTCTCTTTCTTCTCTCCTTCTCTGAAAATAAATAAATAAAATCTTTTAAGAAATGCTTTTCCCCCAAAAAATCTGTGTTGTAAATGGTGTTTAGGTATCTTTATGTAATAGTATGTATTATATATGCTATATATTATAATTGTATACATATATAGTATATATTCATATATGTATATAATATAAAATAGTATTTTGCTCTATGTTAAATTTTGTGTCTTGGAGTTAAAATACCAACACCATGCTTTTGAAATATAACCATTAAGATAAAAGCAATGCAAAGTGTGATGATCTTTCTATTTATTCTGTATGATACATTGCAAAAATTAGACACAAATTCCTCTCATCCCTGTACATGTTTGTCATTCTTCTCATTAAGAGGTAGGGCCTATTTCTCTATCCTTTGATTTTAGACTTGGCCATGTGACTTGCTTTGGCCAATAAAATATTCCAAAAATGACTTTAGCAGAGGCTTGAAAAGTGCTTGCATGTTGGGATTTGCCCTTTCTTGAGTCTGCCTCTTTCTTGAGGCTGGAAATCCTTCCACCACCATGTGACTAACTAGTGACACATGACATAAGACCAACTAGCCTGCCAAATGGCTGATGTACTAGTAAAGCCATCCTAGACCACTCAGCCCCAAATGGTCTAACTTAGACCAGCAGAATTCAGAACTGTGAAAAATAAGAAATGGTTGTTGTTTTAATAGGGTTTGGGGTGTTTTATTATGCAGGGATAAGTGATACATCTTCTTTATAAAAATTCCTTGTAATAAGCTGTTCGGGAAACTATGTAAAAGCTATAACAAAAATAATGTTTAAAAATACCAACCACAAAATTCTTCTTTTTTTTCTGGAAACAAAGCAAATATTGTCCAACTAAACCCAGCCTAAATTAGGTGCCAAATTAACTAAAGTCTGTAATAGGGACCACTATGTTTACTCCAGAAGTTATATAGATACTCCTCTTAGCATTGTCCATAGCTAAGACTTCTGGATCTTTCAAATGTTTCAGGGTATGGCTGTTTTGATAAGTTAGTATTTATCAAAAGGTGTGTTTGAATCCAGCTATATTTAACAAACTCTAGACCATCTATATAAGACTTACTCCTGGCTTAGGGATCTTCTCGAATTCCTTTATTATGAGTTTTTTTTCTTCTATTAAGCTGCAAAAAAATTAAGAGAGAGATTTGACAAAGTACAAAAGAGTTAGCTATATCTGCAGTAATAACTTTCTCTTCTCTTCTCCCCCTATACTTCCCATCTTGTTTTCCAGGCCCAGTGTTCATTCTGTATGTTGGCTTCGGTGACTCCCACAAGCCTGTTTAGGTGCTTCCTTCCAGTACTCCCACAGCACTGTGTACACACACCCATTAGAGCAGTTACCCATCACATAAAACCATTTGGGAACATGACCTCCACCTTAGACTGGTGCCTTCAAGACAGGCTCTGGGCCTTTTCTGCTTTATATTATTTGCAATGAACTAATGTCTTCCAGGCTTACTGCAACAGGTTCCACTGGTTCGTTCAAATAAGTGTATCCTGAATTCCAGCGCTTATCTAGTAAGCACTGAATTTTTCAGAGCTTTGAATTCTTACACCTCTGCTTTTAGAGCTTGCAATTGATTTGACTTCCAAGCTATTAATCCTATGCCTCACCCATCCTGCCATCAGGGGGCGGTAGTGTGCTGCCATCTTTTGGTTGCAAAGGAAACCTTGGTGTCCTTGAGTTTCAAAATGGTGACAAGAAGCTCTCATACAAGTCAAGACTTAATCTTTTCTTTAATTAAATATAAAATAATTTTCCTTTAAACAAATATAAAATGGCTAAATCTTTAGGGCAGTTTTAATGAATTATATTTCTATTGTTCATTTTTCTCTTTTTTTAAAATTTAGGAACAACAACTTTTTCCCTTTAAATGCTGTATGACTTTATAGAGAAATACAGTTGACCCTTGAACAAGAAGGGTTTGAACTGTGTGGGTCCATTAGTATGCAGATTTTCTCAATAAATACTGCAAATTGTTTTTCTCTTCCTTATGATTTTGTTAATAACATTGTCTTTTCCCCAGCTTACTTCATTGTAAGAATTATATAGTTTCTATATAATATACATATATATGTGTAAAATGTACAGCATGTGTGTTCATTGACTGTTTATGTTATTTATTGGTAAGGTTTTTGGTCAATCATAGGTTATTAGTAGTTAAGTTCGGGGGGAGTCAAAAGTTATACACAGAGTTTTGACTGTGTGGTGGCCTGTGCTCCTAGTTTCCCCCCATATTGTTTGAGTCAACTGTGTACCACTCATAATTCCATCCCATCATACC
The DNA here is from genome assembly GCF_004126475.2 of Phyllostomus discolor. Taxonomy (NCBI): domain Eukaryota; kingdom Metazoa; phylum Chordata; class Mammalia; order Chiroptera; family Phyllostomidae; genus Phyllostomus; species Phyllostomus discolor. Next base: position 44,573,954 of record NC_040912.2, read on the forward strand.
AGTTAATCATTTATATTTTTTTAACACCTTTAATATTACTTTCAGCTCTTTCTAACAAATCTAATAGATCTAATAAAGATATAACATTTAGACCTTTCATATCTAAATATTAAAGATATTTAATATCTTCATACTATAGTATTTTAATTAATATATTCATATTATTGTCCTTTTAGTACCTTTTAATAAAATTATATTAAAACTGTATATATGATTGAATCCATTTTGCCCAAAATGTAATTAAAATATTTTCCCAATTGCACAACAGATTTCATAATCGATAACTAAATAGCTAGTTTCAAAGTTTTCTAATGGGTAGATATACCATACATAATTGAATAATCCTGGATATCACCTATCTTTTAATAAACCAATTATATGCCAGGTACATGTATCATTTCTAAACTTCATGCCCAGACTGGTGTGGCTCAGTTGTTTTGGCACTGTCCTGCAAAGCGAAAGGTCATGGGTTGGATTCCCAGTCAGGGTACATGCCTAGGTTGTGGGTTTGGTACCTGGTTGGGGCACGTGTGAGTGGCAACCGGTTGATGTTCCTCCCTCACACTGATGTTTCTCTTCCTCTCTTTCCCCCTCCCTTCCCCCATCTCTAAAAGTAAGTAAATAAATAAATAAAATTTTAAAAAGCCTTGAGAATCTTGCTAAGTATTATCTTCATTGTACAAATGGAGAAACTGAGGAGTTAAGCACACAGTCCAAGCTGAACTGACATTCAAACCCATTGCTATGAGGCTCCAGAGGGCTTTTCAGTGTCAGGCTGCACCTGGAACACATTATAATTATCTTAACATTCTATTATATTTTAGAATTTAGATTGCTTTCAATTTTTCACTTTTATAAATAATAAGCATCTTTATGCATAATGTCTTTTTCTCCTTTTGGATTCTCATTTTTGCATAACATTATGGGGATTAACACATTTTTTGTGTGTGCCTCTTATTATATATTAACTCTTAACCTTTTAAACTGACATTAAAATTGAAATCTGTCTGATATTTTCAGCTTTCCTGACTAAGGGGTGCTTAATGTCAAAGCTCCTCAGAACTCATTTCTTCTTTGCAGAAAGAAAGCCCTAACTAAAACCTAACCTTGTGGGTGAACAGACAATGCAGGAGAACCTGTACGCTGCCATGTGCAAGAGGTGTTATTCACCCTCCGGAGTAACACCAGCCTGATGGTGGAAGTTGCAAGAAGGTAAGTTTCTAAACTGATGCAAGCAATAACCATCTAAGAGTCAGGCTGTCCCAAGCAAGGATGGTTGCTGTGGGAGGCGATCCTGTCACTGGAGCTGTTGAAGGATAGACTGAGTGGCCACCAGAGCAGAATAAGGTGATTGTCACATGTAGTCAGTCTGAGAAACACTTTTGGGATCAACCGTTCTCAAAATCCGATGTGAATCAGGACTACATAGGAAATTTGTAAAAAATTCAAATACCACCAGCTTATGTGGGAAGGTTTATTAATAAATCAGAATCATTAGGGTTAGATCTGCCTTTTAAACAAAGCATCCTAGGTATTTCTCTTTCATGAGGACTATACTACAAAACTTATTCTGTTCTTGGTTGTCACAGAGCAGGCAGGAGAAATTTTTTTTTTTTTAAGTTCAGAAAGTAAAATCTGTTCCAGCTGAGTTTTTCCTTACTGCTAATCCTGATGACCTGTATGCCCCTCTGTCATATTCCAGCAATTCCTGTAATTCCAGATGCATTGCTAAAATAATTCCTGTTCCCTTCTTACTGGATCTGTTTTCGGTTCCAACTTTGCAGTCACTACTGGACTAAGAATGGAAAATAATTCCTATACTCTGGGTGAGCACCAATAGGGATGCCAGGGACCAGCTTGGAGAGTAGTCACTAAGGCCAGGACCATGTTGGGACAGCCCTGCACACATGGAGCATGAGTGTCTCCACTCTCTACATCTGCTCCAAAGACACACAGCACTGACAGTGTTCTTATTTCACCAGCTGATTGACACTTGCCAGAATGCATCAGATTTAGCATGACAGACTCAATTTATTTGCTTTCTAAATCTTAGGAATTACTAGAAAACACAGGATTTTTTTTTTTTTAAAGTAAAGTGAAGGTAAGGAAAAGGTTGAAAAGAATATTGGAAAATCTTTTCAGGGAAATTTCCCAGAAATATAATGGCTTCTATTTTGTTTTAAAAATAAATTACAGGGGCTGCGAGGCTGAGGAGAAAATACTGCGAGGTAGCCGTGGCTGTGGCTGGAGAGGATAAGCCAGCAGTGGAAGAGAAAATACTACAAACTGGCTGATGGGTGGTAAGATGATGTCTTAATTTTTGTGACAAGTGTCTGTAGGATTTTAATAGAAATGAGGGCTAAAGATTTGAGGAATATTTTTCTTTTGAAAATAGTCAAAGTTTTGGGAAGGAAGATGACAATCATTTTTGATAGCTCTGGATTTATTAAAAGGGCAACTTCAATATTCATGTCATTTTCTTCCTTGGTCTTACATGATGGTAACATTAATTCAGCGTTAGTCATTACAAAGCTTTTTTTTTTTTTTTTTGCTATTCTCAGTTAAGTTTTATAAACTGTTATGCAGGATGGCTGGCTGTGGTGAAACTGGTCACTCAGTAAATATGCTTCCCATGAACAGGAAAGCAAATGAGTCCTATTCTAATACTGCACCTTCTCTAACTGTCCTTGAGTGTGCTATTGGTCTGCAAACATGTTTACCTAGTCTGCCTTGTAAACATGCTTTCTGCTCTCTGTGTAAAGGGAGCTTCATGGCTTGGAAGGCAATGAGCCCTCTGTTGACAAGAAGTTCCTGAGGATTTCCTTGATAAGCCAACCTTATTGTCACCAGAAGAACACAAGGCAGCAAGTAGAGGAAATGGTGAATATGCATAATATTATGAAGGGAGAAATGGGTGGTGGCAGTATCATGAACACACTAGTAGAGAGCTGGAAAATGCTTTTTGCAAAGGTAAGAAGAGCACTAGAATGTTAACTGTATGTTGCTGATCTTGAAAATATGGTTCAATGTAGGTGAAATGAACATGGACATTACACAAAGATTAAGCAGGATATAGTAGATATATCTAAGAAGGGAGTAGCTGGACTTAGGCTGGACTGTGAGGCTAATACTGTAAACCTAGCAAGAGAGAGCTCTGATGAAGGAGCGGACAGAATGTCAGCACAGAGTGGAGCCTCTGGCATTCCGTTCAGCCTCTGCTATCTTCTGTGAGGCCCCTGACGTCAGTAGATGGTCAGTAAAGAGGCCCTGCAACATCATCTGCTGATGCAAACACCTCTCTGGAAGACTCTTTTGCTCATTTACAACTCAGTGGAGACAGCCTGGCTGAAAGGAGTCATGAGGAGAAGGAGAATATTGTGAATTACCATCTTCAGGCAGGGTACCAGCACCAGACACCTCCACTGAAGAAACTGAATCAGATGCCAGTAGTGACGTTGAGGGCACATCAGCACTTGTTGCACTGCACTCCTTGACCCAACAGAGACTTGTGGTTCCTAATGCAAACCAGACAGTATCTTATCCATCAGATCAATCAGGAACTGATGGCTCACTAGCAGAGGGTAGAACAATGAGTACCACTGTCAGATCTAAAGGGCCTGATGGACAGGGCACTGTAGCTGAAGTTTAAATTAAAAAAGCATCTTCAGCTCCATGCTCAACATTAAAATGGTTAACTGTGAGTTTCTGCCCACATACATTATATTCATCCCTAGTGGTATTTTTTGGGGGGAGGAGGGGTGGAAAGGGGTTTAAGAAAGATAGATCTATATATAATGTCTAATGTGTCTTTGTTGAGAAATTTATTTAATATAAGGAACCTGAGTGTTAATAGTTGAGAGTTATTTAGTAATAACCAAGTTTTCTCAAGGTCTGTTTAGTTTACAGTTTTAAAAAATTTCAACTCTTTTGGCCAGTGTATATGTATTATCTGCACATTAATGGCCCCATCTGACTCTTATTTCTGCATGGATTGACATAAAACCATTATTAAAAGTTGGCACCTATGAGATGCCTGTTACCAGTATTAATAGGAAGCTTAATGTGAGAATACATGGGAAGTAGGAATGTTATAATAGACAAAAATGATTTAAATTGAGTAAAGTTACTGAAATGGAAATGTAAGGAAAATACCTAATAACATAATGTTTCATAATCTTGTCTGTAACACATTTCATGGTGTTCCCACAGACTTTGCTGTCTAGCCCATGTAGTTTGAAGTTTCTGTTGATCCGTGATTTTCTTTTTGATTACAAAATTTATAATTTAATAAATACTAAAATTTACTAAAAATAAATAAATTATAAGCAGTATTTATTTACTTCATTACTTATTTGTAATGAATTTTTCTAACTTAAGTAGGTTATTATTATTTTGAAATGTGTATTTATGAAGCAGTCATAAATAAATATTAATCTCCAAACCAAAGCTACATATTATAACGGATTTAATTATTAACTGAGGATATAAGTATACCTACCATTTTATTAAAGAATTTATATTATGTGAAAACATGAGAAAGTCAACCAAATTATAGAGTAAAATCCTTTGTCTGTAGTATGTTTGAATAATATATTCTTATTTTTTTTAAGATTTTATTTATTTATTTTTAGAGAGGGGAGGGAGGGAGAGAAAGAGAGAGGGAGAGAGAGAGAGAGAGAAACATCAATGTGTGGTTGCTGGGGGTTATGGCCTGCAACCCAGGAATGTACCCTGGCTGAGAATCGAACCTGGGACACTTTGGTTCCCAGTCCACGCTCAATCCGCTGAGCTACGCCAGCCAGGGTGAATAATATATTATTCTTAGTTTTTGCCAGTGATTCAAAAGTTCCTACAGATGTTGGGGTGGAGAAGTGCTAGTTATTTGGGCTTCTATTATTTAGAGCCTGAATACAATGAAGACTTGTGGTGCTGATGTGAAAATATATAATTTGTATATTTGGATGAATAGTCTCTCACTGGGTTAGTTTCTTTATTTTTATGTGTGGATGGAAATATCTACTTTTTTCCTGGGAAGAGTATTGAGTGAATTTGTTTCAGTACCATGTAATACTAAATATATGAAGCCAATGAAATATGCAGCCTATTATTTTTTCCTGATATTTCTTTTGGTATCACCATTATTTTTATGCAGATATGTTTGTTACTTCTTCAGCTGTTAATATTTGAGAATGCAAAGGAGACTGCTCAAGCTAAAGTATCATGCATTACAAGTCCAAAAAGAATACACACCAGACATTTTTGCAAATGTGCATTCTGAATGCTCTTGTCCACTGTTGGTCAGTATTCACAGTCCCCTCCATATCCCAAGTAACTCAATAAACAATTTGCCTGTCTATACCTAAAAGGCAAGAGTTCTGGTTTCTCCTCCACCCACCCTTGGCAGGAATACTTGGAAACTTTAAACAATTTAAATATCAACTGACTTATGTTCTTACCCTTTCATGGAAATGTCAAGCATTCATATTTTCAATACTAATGAACAACCAGCAATTGTTTTAATTTCATTATTTTCTCAACTGAAAGAGTGCTTACAGAGAACAGAAATAGCTAGGCTTTCTTTTTATAGATCTCACTGGTGAGTCTCAAACAATTTAGATTGAAAGACAAAAAAAGAACTCCTGTTTTTTCTTCCTGAATATGATTTTCCTGATTAAGCAAGCTTTCTTCATCCCCCCCAGCTGAAAAAATAAGCCCCAAAGAGAAGATTCAAAACCCAGGACTTGCAAAGTCCCCAGGAGGTCACTCAAGTCATCTGCTTGTCCCTCAGTAGGACTGAATTACATTCCCTTGGTCAGAAATCTGCCTATTCTTTTTTCTTTTAAATTGTTCAATTTAAAGCTGTTCAGTTACAGTTGCCCCAATTCTTTCCCTGTTGCTCTCCCCTGCCGCCCAAGTCAGTCTCCACCCTGTCGTCTGTTACAGTGGGTCCTTTATACATGTTCCCTGATTAAACTCTTCCCTTTCTTTCCCTCATTTCCCCCCTGCTCCTCTGGTCACTGTCAGTTTGTTCCTTATTTCCATGTCTATGGTTCTATTTTGCTCATTTGTTTTGTTCATTAGGTTCCACTTCTAGGTAAGATCATATGGTATTTGTCTTTCACTGCCTGGCTTATATCACTTGGCTTAATACTCTGTAGTTCCATCCATGCTGTCATGAAGCATAGGAGTTCCTTCTTTCTTCCTGCTACATAGTATTCCATTGTGTAAATGTACCGCAGTTTTTTGATGCACTCATTTACTGATGGACATCTGAGCTATTTCTAACACCTGGCTACTGTAAATAATGGTGCTATGAACATTGGGGTGAATATGCTCTTTTGAATTGGTATTTCAGGATTCTTCTAGTATAATCCCAGCAGTAGGATCACTGGATCAAAGGCAGTTCCATCTTTAGTTTTCTGAGGAAATTCCATACTGTTTTCCACAGTAGCTGCACCAGTCTGAATTGCCACCAACAGTGCACCAAGATTCCCTTTTCCCTACATCCTCGCCAGCACCTGTTGTTTGTTGATTTGTCAATAATGGCCATTTTGACTGGTGTGAAGTGATATCTTATTGTGGTTTTAATGTATCTCTGATGGCTAGCAATGTTGAGTATCCTTTCATATGTCTATGGGCCCTCTGTATGTCCTCCTTGCAGTGTCCGTTCAGGTCCTTTGCCCATTTTTAATTGGATTGTTTGTCTTCCTGGTTTGAGTCAGATGAGTTGTTTATATATTTTGGAGATCAAACTCTTGTACAAGATATCATTGGCAAATATGCTTTCCCACATGGTTGGTTCTCTTTTCATTTTAATGCTGTTTTCTTTTGCCATGCAAAAGCTTTTTATTTTGATGAGATCCCATTTGTTTATTCTTTCTTTTATGTCCCTTGCTCTACGGGACATGTCAGTGAAAATATTGCTATGTGGACTATCTGAGATTTTCCTGCCTATGTTCTCTAGGACTTCAATCATGTCACAACTTATATTTAAGTCTTATAGACCTTGAATTTATTTTTGTGTGTGGTGTAAGTTGGTGGTCTAGTTTCATTTTTTTTTTTTTTTGCATGTAGCTGTCCAGATCTCCCAACGCCATTTATTGAAGAGGCTATTTTCACTCCATTTTATGCTCCTGCTCCTTTTGTTGAATATTAATTGACCATAGAGACATGTGTTTATCTCTGGGCTCTCTGTTCTGTTCCATTGATCCATGTGTCTGTTCTTATGCCAGTACCAGACTGTTTTGATTACAGTGGCCTTGTAATATAATTTGATATCAAGTATTATGATCCTCTTTATTTTGTTCTTCTTTCTCAAAATTGCTGAGGCTATTTGGAGTCATTTATAGTTTCATATAAATTTTTGAAGTGTTTGTTCTATGTCTGTGAAATATGTCATTGGTATTTTAATAGGGATTGTGTTGAATCTATACATTGCTTTGGGCAGTATGGAAATTTTAATGACATTAATTCTTCCAAACTATGAACATGGTGTTTGCTTCCATTTATTTGTGTCTTCCTTAACTTTTTTCTTCAGTGTTATGTAGTTTTCTGAGTACATGTCTTTTACCTCCATAGTTAAGTTTATTCCTAGGTACTTTACTTTTCTTGTTGCTACAGTAAATGGGATCTTTTTCCTAGTTTCTGTTTCTGATATTTTATAGTTGGTGTACAAAAATGCCCTTGACTTCTGAATGTTGATTTTGTATCCTGCTGATTTACTAAATTTACTTATTAGGTCAAGTAGTTTTTTGGTGGAGTCTCTAGGTTTTCTATGTACACTATCATGTCATCTGTAAACAATGACAGTTTTGTTTCCTCCTTTTCAGTCTGGATGCCTTTTATTTCTTTTTCTTGTGTGGTCACTCTGGCTAGAACTTGCAGTACTATGTTGACTAGAAATGGTGAAAGCAGACATCCTGATCTTGTTCCTGATCTTAGGGGGAAGGTTTTTAGTTTTTGCCTGTTGAGAATGATGTTGGCTATAGGTTTATCATATATATGGCCTTTATTATGTTGAGGTATGCTCCCTCTATTCCTACTTTGCTGAGTGTTTTTATCATAAGTGGGTGCTGTACTTAATCACATGCTTTTTATGCATCTATTGATATGATCATGTGATTTTTTACTTTAATTTTGTTTATGTGGTGTATTATGTTTATTGGTTTGTGAATATTGTACCATCCTTCCATCCCTACTCTTAAAGATTGCCAGAGAAAGTTCTGCCACCTTAAATGGCAATAATTCTAGGAGAGATGGTTTGGCTTTCTCTCCAGCACCTAGGCATAGTAAACAGCACATCACAGTACAAAACCTGGGTTACACTCATTTTGAAATTTATGTAAATAGTGTCAACTGAAGAACAAACTCTCCTGCTGACTTTCTCCTCACAGGAGGAATGTAAGTAAAAATTTTGGAAATAACATTCATCATCTAGCAATATATTTCTGCTTTAGTTCACTGAGTGACATACTGTAGATTTAGATAAGTAAGTGTGTCTCCCAAAAGGATGTAATTTTCTTCCCTGATCTTAAGGACTAGTTCAGTAATAGAATAATAAAGTTGACTATGTGGTCTGAGTTCTAATATTAGAATAGAGCAGCCAGGTATGACCCTAAGCTCACTAGGCTTGTTTGAAATGTGCATGTAGGGCACTCACCATGCAGACCTGTGTAGTGGTACTACAAAAAGGATGAGGGACCACCCTGTCAGGGCCACACAGAGGGCCAGAGTGTGTACCAAATCTTTGTTCTGCAGAGTGTATTCTTTGGTTGTGACTCCCAATGCTCATGGCTTTCCTGACCCACAAAAAATACAGCAGCAAACTCTTTCCCTTTTCCTGAATGTGTCCCCTTGTCATCTGAGCTTGTTTCTTCAAGTTGTGTTACCTTATTGTCCAGTGGCTATTGTTCTAGAGAATCAAGGAAAGAAATAGGCTTGTAGTCATTTAAACATTGCTATGTCATACCCGTTGTACCTAGAATGCCTAATATAGTCTAATTTTTAAAATTTTGTTTATATGGAAACTGCCTGGCTCTTGTATGTCTTCAGTGTGCTTGCGACAATCATGTACTTACCTATTCAATCTGTACTGATTATGATACTCTCTTTCCTTCGCCGCATTATATTCATTTTGATACTTGAGAAGCTGTTCTCTCATTTTGGAGACCTCGGTGGAGAATGCTTCTGGAAAATTATCAGCTTGCTGTAGGTGAAACTGCTGCTGTTGTATTTGCTCAGTGAAACGTTTGGCATTCTGGAGCAGTTGGACCTCTGATTCCTGTGTGCTATGTTCCACAAGAACAGAGATTCACATAATGAATATACACAGGGCCTGTTTCCTCCCTGAGAGGAGGTGGACAAAGTGGTTAGGGTTTCAGTCAGAACACAAATGGTAATTTAGCCACATGGACTTGAAATATAGCATCAGCAGAAGAGAATTTAATGACTCCTGTAATGTGGTTGTTATGGAAAACTCATTCAGTTTCAGTTCAACATTTCCAGTCTGTATCTTCCCTGCTACAGTCCCTGCACCACTAGTGAAAAGTCTACTTCCTAATGCCTTTCCCACCCACCAGGCAGTGGCAATGGAAGAGAGTGGTGGGTGCTTGTAATGACAGAAGTGAGAACTAAAAGGTCAAGAGGAGTTAGAATGTGGAGAGCAGAAGAAGAATAGTTTTGCAACAGAACTGGGAAGTAGGAAGAAATAACACTATACCCTTGGTCCTGCATTGCTATTAGTCACTGGGGCTGGGAGAACTGAGCTGTGGGCCAGCAAGGAGGAAGCCAAGCCAGCAGCACCCTGCAAAGCTCTGCAGGGCTCTCCAAAGGGTGAGAAATGTTGCAATATTCCTTGTATCTGCAAAGAGGTTCAGAGGGATGCCCCAAGAACTGTATGGAGTTTTCTCTCAGTTAAGCAGTGTGATGTGTGTTGGAAAAGACTACCTGAGACTATCCATCTGAATCCTCTAAGTTCTTAGGTCTTGAGAACTATGTGTGCACACTGGCAGTCAGGACTAATTGTGGGAAATGGATCTCCATTAGGGATGAAGGTGAGGATTTATTTTGGGGATGGGGAGGAGGAGGAGGTGGAGGAGGAGGGGCCAAAGCTGAGGGCTTTGGAGGGTGGTTAGGAGCCTCAATGAAACTGAGTAAGTATGGGGTGGGGAGAAAGTAAAGGGTGCATACAGATGTAGCTCTGTTCTCCTAGTTGTTCACTCTTGCTCTCATACTCAAAGTAGCCAAATGGCTGAACAAAAAAAAAGTAGGGATGACAGTTGGAGACTGGGGGAAAGAATGGCTGGAGAATGGCAGGATGGAGTTTCTATCCATTGCTGTCTCGCCTTGGCTTTTGATGGAGAAATCATGCAAGGCTATGAATGAGGAGGTGGGGAAAAGGAAGAAAGAAGCTTAGGAGTAGTGAGGAACAGAGACAGAACAGGATTTTTCCTTTTCTCTTCACACGTCTTTCCCCTTCATTCCCAATGGCTGATAGCAGGAGCTTAGGAAACCTTGTTGAATTATTCTGTGGAAGCCTCTTCTGACATGCCACTGACTGGGACTGGGCTAAGGTGAGTAGCCTAGGGTACGACAAAGAGGTGAGAAGTAAAGACCAAAACCTTGGCAGATGTAGGCTGGGGTTGTCATAGGACCTATACCTTTGAGTGATGAAGAGAGGAGGAGAAGTACCCTATAGGAGTGCCCTGTAGCAGATGATGTCAGTGTCCCACCAAAGTCCTCTTGGCCCACTCTCATATATATCAGCAGCACTTGTGTGTTTCTCTCTGAGAGCTTCTCTGGCCATAGGAGCTTGCTTGGCTTTTCAAGGGGCAAGCCAGATATGCCAGGAACTCATCTCCCTAGAAGCAATCCTTAATCAAAGAGGGAAATATAAATACTGCAGTTTCCTCACCCATCAGTGGGAAAATTCTGACATGTGTTCTACACAGTCACACACAGTGTCCTCAGCGAGACTGAGCCCCAGTTGCCTATGGTGTTAACCCCAAGAGTAACACATCCTCAGCTGGATTCCTCCCATTCCAGTCTCACTTCCCCACTCTCTCACGATAATTTCTGTATCACTTCTCAAACTACTTGAGCTCAAATCCTTGCCTCAGGGTCTGTTTGGAAGGGGAATACAAAACACAATAGGTCTCATCACAGGTGAGAAATATGAATGTGATTGAAGATGTCTCCACATCAGTAAACAGCATACCTTCTAACAGTGTCATGCAGCAAGGTGTACTTGGCTTTTAGTTCTGCCACTCTGGTGCCAGCAAGTTTTCCCATAGCATGTAACTAGCAAAGAGAACACAAGATTACTATTAGCCATCACCCGCTTTATGCTTTAAGCAGAGATAACACAGATGTGTGGATTAGCTTATAAAATCTTTCAGCTAAACATGAGAGAGGAAACTGGATGTTTGGAGAAAGTTTCTAGGTCTATAGTGCCTCCAGTAAGCTGTGTCCCTGGACAAGTCGATTGCCTCTCCAAATGAAGACTGATTTCTTCATCTCTAAATTGAGGGAATGACTGAATTAAATACCTCCAATTCTAAAAACCATATTTCTAGGTTTAGCAAACAACCTGAATAGTATAGATTACTAGCATGGCTATTTGTATGTTGAGAGAGCTAATAATTATTGAGCATCTATTATGAGCAAATGTTGTACACCAGTTATTTTTTCTAAAAAATGTTTTGTGAAGTTGGTATTATATCCATTTTAAACTAAAGTTTAGAAAAGATAAATAAATTGGTCAAAGTTACAGAGTTAGTTAAAGGCAGAATCAGGAATGAAACCTAAGTGGTTCAGCTTCAAAAATTCATGTATACTCATTTATACAATGAAGATTCCGCCTCTGTTGTCAAAGGAACATGAAATTTATCTGGTACATAAAGCAATATTATTTATTCTTTTTTCATTTCTGATTAAAGAACTTTTGGTTCACTCTCTTAGTTAGGTGATAAGTAGTTAATAGACATCATAACACAACATCAAACACTAAAATATTACCATAATTTAATGAGCATTTTGTAGTAGGCTTGCCTTCAACTGACATAGTATCAAAAAATTGAAGAAAAGGTTTGTGTTTTTCAATGCCATGTTGTTCTTACCTCCAAAATATTTCTTGCATCTAAACACTTTCTTCTCCCTCCCTGATCCCACTAGTCTGAGTAGATGGCCACAATCTGTTAGGTGGACTACTGCAAAACCTCCACTGTCCTCCCCTCCCCATCATTGTTTTCACTTAGGCCCCTGTCCATCTACTTTTCATGGAGATCTTTTAAAAAAATCAAACAAGGTCTGGATGATCAAAACTCTTCAAGTGGAATAGAACTCAAGATCTTTATAATGATTCTTAAGATCCTGCATGACTCTGCCACCCTTCCAACCTCTTTCTCCACACCCTCCTCAGGCTCACAGTGCTCCAACCATAGAGCTGCTTTTTACTTCCATAAATGCATGAATCTCTTTCCTACCCAAGGGCTTCTGCATTGGCCAGTCCTCACTTTACCAAGACTTCACTCCAACTCTTTCTTCATACCTCAGCTTAAATATCAATCCATAAGACCACCTTCTCTGACTTCTAAATTTTAGATGTTCACATACATCACCCACCCCCCAAAGAACTCTTTTTTATATTAAAATATGTAATGACAAATGTATGTGATTTTTAGAAAACATACATTTAGTAAAAAGTATGTTTATTTATTACTCCCCAACTAATAAATAAACACCAAGAGGAAAAGGCTCAGGTTAACTTGCTCTTCACTCCATCAGCAGCAATGGAACTGCAAGGTGCAATGGAACTGCAAGGTGCAATGCACCTGCTTGACAAATGTTTGCCAAGGGAGCAAATGAATGAATGTGAATGATAACATGCAAAGGTCTGAGTCTATACAGTGGAGTTTCATGGTGTCTCTACCCAAATCAGAGCAGAAAACCATTGTTTACTGCACCATAAAGCCATTACTTCTTTGTGATAGTGTTTGGGATCTTTCACGAGCTCCCTACAAGCTGGTGCCAGGCATTGGCTCCAATCCTCACAATCTTGTTTTTAATATATGGGTGAAATACGCTGAACAGAATTTTTAAAACCTTGGAGGTGGCTCCGCTACTCAATATATGAAATATTTTTAAGTGCATTAGTATGTCACCTTAAATATAATTTATATGTAACTTTTAAAATGTTGAGCTCCTGTTGGAAGTTTGACCTAAAGTTATATTTTATAGGTATTTAATTAAACACATTTAGTTTGGTTCTGCAGTTCTCTTTCTGTATTTTTCAGCCAATATAAAATTTATTTCAGGTCTCAAATATTTTCATTGGTTCCTGAAATGGGGGTACATCATAAGCACTATGTCTTTAAAGTCTAATATGTTAAAACAAATAAAGCTTTGCATATGTGTACTCTTACAAAAGAAAAGTTACTGGGAAAAGGTTATGAAAAGGCAAGTGTAGGAGTGTGTGTTTATGTATGTGTGTGTGTACTTTAAAGACCATGTGGGGCCAGCCTTGTAACTAGCTACAGGATATAAGCTATTGGGTCAGATAATTGTGGAATCATGTGTTTAAAAATGCATACATATTAGGTTTGTTTTGAAGATGAAAAACCATTATCTCCTACCTGCTGCCCTACATGATGGAAACAGAAGTGAATGTGACATAGGTCCTGCCCTAAGGTAGCTCATGGGCTGAGGAGATACACACAAAAGTAAAGACAGAACACTTAAACTACACTCAGTAGTTTTATTGTTAGTAAATAACTATATTGGGCATTTTATAATTTTCTTCAAATTTTAAGTTAAGTAAAAGTATGTATAAGTTATGTTTGATTATGAATACTTATACATAAGTATAAGTACAAACTGCAGACCACTTCCAGGGGTAGAGCTTCTGGAATGGTGGTGTGAAGAGCTTAATAAATCCTCTCCCTCCAAAAAACATTGATTAAACTGGTCAATATGATCTAAGACAACCATTACTGGAAATTGACCTAAGGATGTGCAAGGAATCAGGCAGCATTTATTCATCAAATGCACTGAAACTCAACAAGAACAGTGGAAGACCGTGCATTGAACCATGAGTTGTATCCATCACACTTAGCTCCATGTTGTAGAAAAACTGTTCTGGGCAGCTTTGGCAGTCAGTGAAGAACCCATGTGCCTTACCTTCCTATTGCTGAAGATCTATTCAGGTGAGTGGGTCAACCCCAGAAAACTGCTACACTCATCCTCTCCTGCCCCTAGCTCTGTGTTGTGAAAGAGCTTTACCAAATGGGTAGCTGCAACTGTTCAGTAGTGCCCATCCCCACACCCCAAGCTCCTGTTCTATAGGGAGACTCTGAGTGAGACAACCCAAGAAGATCAGAGTCCCCTATCTCCCCAACTCCTGTTGGTCAAAGTGGGGTTGAGCAAGCTGTGAAGACTTGCAGCTCTGCCTAAGTATGCTCACTTTTTAGAACAGAATATAGAAATCCATGCCCTGGTGCACTGTCAGAAACCACAGATATCATAAAGGTTAGTTAGTAGTAAGAGGAGGCTAATAGCTTAGTGATACCATGAGGCAGACAAGCAGAAGTTTAATGGAGAAATTGGGGTCCAAGACAGCCAAAGAGGGCCCTGCTCTCACCACTGTTGCTACTGGTGGTCCAGAAGGTTATGGAAACGCTCTAGGCAGTGACCAGGCAGGAGTGACCAAAGAGAGGGAGCTTCCAAAGTATCAGTCCCTGAGCTAAAGGCCAGGCAGATAGGTAGACTCCCTGAAAAGTGGTCCCAGGCTGCATACAGACTCAGCAGAAAAGGATGAAAACATTACTGGCTCAGGAGACTTAAGCACAATCTCTGACAAATCAGTGGCTGACACTAAGCTATGATGACACAAAGACAGTCTCCAGGAAGCTGACTTAAAAATAAAAAACAAGGAAGGAATATCTAAGCAGAGATGTCAGAAACTGAACGCTATGGGAGAAATACACTTCACAGAATTAGTCACTAAACAAATTAACATATGAACAACCATAGCAACACAAAATAGCAACAAAAAGCCTAGGGAGGACCCATAATTGCTACAACACAGCATTTAAAATGTCCTATTTTCAACAAAAATTATGCGACATGAAGAAATAGAGGGGAAAAGGCAGAAACTGCTTTGGGTGTACAGATGTTGTACCTAATAAAGAGTTCATGCAACTATAATAAATATGTACAAAGTATGAAAGGAAACCATATTTAAAGAATTAAAAGAGAGTATGATGACAACCCATCAAATAGAGACCATCAATAAAGTATCTAGGAGGATGAGAACTAAGATATCAAAATGATGTTCTTTGGATAGTAAGAATGCATAGCTTTTATATTTTTATTTTTGCTTATCTGTATTTTCTCATTTTCTATAACACATTTAGTGCTTTTAATGATGCAAGTCTATGGAATATGCTTGAAAACTACTGGGCTTGAAAACAATAGGGATTCGCAGCAGAATTTCAAACAGGAGAGAACTGTGATCAGGTCCTACTGGCAGACACAGCCAGATCCTCACTAAGACTTAGTGAAAACTCGGCTACATGTTCCCTGAATTGAATCTCCTCTCAAATGGCAGTGAAGCCTGTTGAGAGGTGGGCCAAAGATGCTTGTTAGCAAGTTTTCTGACCACAGGAAAAGCAGGAGGATGGAGAGGTTTCCTTTCCTGTTAGCTGTTTCCATCACTCCAGTCCTTTGGTGCCTAAGAAACTGGGAAGAAAGCTTGGCAGGGCAAACATCTGATAGGTCTTTATAGTTTCCACATAAATTGGAAAAGGTTAAGTCATGGGTATTGAGGAAGAACATTGATAAGCTATCTTTTATTTGACTTATTCTTCTAAAAATAACCTCTCAAAAAAGAAGGCTAAACTGTGAAGAATGGATTTTACCCTCCTTAAAAATAAAAATCATAATTTGGAAGTTAATATTTGTAAAACATTGATATTTCTGTGAAATTGTAAATTGTTTCTTTAAGGAGATCCACCTCTGGTTAGGAACTTCAGACACAGTTCTGTAGGTGAAATGTTTCATGTGTGAGCATAACATGGAAAAAAGAATTGCATTTTTCACACAGCATGATACAAATGAGTACCAAGTTTGTCATGTTTTAAAAATGCACAATGTAAGAAATAGAGCATAAAGAACAATCTTACATTGTCAAAGAATATACACAGTGAATACACAGTGAAAGGTTAGATATAATGTCATAAGTTCCTAAATGTGATTTCACAATAGATACTTGTGTTACTGAATCGCCTTGTTGGTAATTGAGACTGGAAGGAAACATTTACTCTAGAGCTAAAAGTTTAACAAGAGTTCATGATTCGTAGGTGACATGTAATAATATGGAAAACATTTCAAAAATTGAAGTTCTA